>NC_091311.1:11556847-11619808 GCF_038502225.1 Cherax quadricarinatus | reverse complement strand
TCTTCTTTTCATGTTTCTTGATCTCTATGTTGGTTCCAGTTTCCACAGTTACTTTCTCCGTGAGAAATCAGAATTGCATACAACACCAGGGTATCTTTATTTGAAAACGTCTCGCCAACTAGAGGTATTTTTGGTTTAATGCAGAGATGATATTTGAAGACAAAAGAGACAATTTTTTCATGAATGAAATTTCCAGTGATCAATTGCTTTGTTTCTGATCTACTTGCTATCTGTGCTGCTGTCATCAGTATTCTAGTTTTTGTCTTGGTGTTGTTCTCGTTCCCCATTCCTGACCTCTTTTCAGTGGCCTGTTGTATATAACCTCTATACTCACCTTCCACCTGGCAGTCTACAGTGTTCTCACTATTAAGTGTTTGAACTCGGTACAATTAACATTTGTCTCCAAAAACCACTACGTTTGCTCTTCCATCTGTTTCCCTATATTCTTTTTCCATACCATACCACGGGTGTGGTAAGAACCCGCGATCAGAGAGTCACAAAACCTAAGACCGTCGCCAATGGTTTGCTTTGTTTGCAATCGTGTCATTACAATTTCATGAGCCAAGTTCTCTTTCCATCTTCACTATGTGATGTCGATCTGGGAAAATTGATTTGGTTATTATCTGAGTGGGTTTTGTGTCTTAGGGCAGGGCTGGATTAATGCATGGGCTTCAAGGACTGCAACCCAGGGGCATCCGCCACTTGGAGAGCCTCCTGAGATTAAGAGAAAAGTGTTCCAAGTTACTGCTGTGAGTTTATAATTACTGATGTTCTGGAGAAACTTGTTTCCAAGAAATTACGCAAAGCAAATGTTTAAATTTTAATTGTGGTTAGACTTGTTAAAATAAATTTAATATTTCTTTAACATTTTTCCTTTTGAAAATATTACTATTGGCCTCACATGTGGCAGAGGGGCCTATAAAATTTTAATCCGGCTCTGTTTGAGGATTACAATCTCTGGATTACTCTCCATATTTGTTTAATGGCCACTTTTTACCTCGCTTTTTGTTTGATTGTGGTAGTTACTGGATGCAGGTATTTATGTGGGAATTTGAATGAGATTCAAGAATTTCAGATAGTTATTATTTATTCATTGTTGCTCATCACCACTTTTTTCCATAGGAGGTTTTTTCCTCTTGTGAGAATGAGTTCTATATAATAGATGAGCTGTAAGATGATACACAGTAAATCAAAGATACATAGAACAAGACTTTATTAACTCAATGTATCATGTTCCTTAGAGGACAGCTAAGAGTGCCGATGATTCACTTCTGCAACCAACCCTTCGCTGTTTACTTCCGTTCTCCTCTCCCAGAGAGAGAGAGAGAGAGAGAGAGAGAGGTTGAGTAGGGGATGAGGAGGAAATTCGTGGTTACTGTCTGCCAGTCCTGGTTGCTGGATGTTTGGTCTTGTTTCTCTGGGCTTATGGGTTCTTGCTCCGCCACCTTTGGCCCCGTGATTACCTTTCTTTTTTTTCTCTCTCTCCTTCCACTTTAACTTCACTGCTTTTATTTGCTCATATGTTTGATCCCTTCGTATAAATATTCTGTTATACCTTTCTGACTTTCCAAGATGGAAATCTTGCAAAGTTTATGATGCCAAATTGCTTCTGACAGAAGGATCACTGTCACTTGTGAAATATATTTTTTTCACAGTTTCACTTTAAAAAATAGCTCATTTTATGTTTTCTCTCAATCAATTCATTTTAAAGAAAATCCATCTCTCTCTCTCTCTCTCTCTCTCTCTCTCTCTCTCTCTCTCTCTCTCTCTCTCTCTCTCTCTCTCTGCTTTCCTATGCTCACCTCTTCCCTTCCTGATCAAGCAGTCATGAAATCACCAATCATTTCTCTTTTTACTGTATGATTCACTGTAATTTGGTGTTTTAATTTTTTTTGTTTAACTGCATGAATGCTTTTCATGTAAGTGCTATTTTATTCATTGTTTCATCTAGTTATTCTCCCATTTAAGTGGTGTTCATTTCTAGTTTCACTGAAGGATACCCGATGGAAGTTTCTGGGTGACAACTCTCCCGCAGCCCGGTGCCCGTCGTAGTCTCCTAGATGACCAAGGCCAGATAAACCAGGTTGTTGTTGCTGGCCATGAGCAGTCCACTGTAAAACCACACTCCGGCTGGTTAGGCAGTGATTTGAGGAACTTGACGATTTCCCTCTTGTAAACAGCCAGAGGTTTGTTAATAATTTCACTTATGCGGTAGAGGGTCGAGGACCTCTGACACTCGTTGAGGGCTTGTTTAATGTACTAGTCGTGACCCTCCTAATTTTTAGTTGCGGTATCTTGCACAGTCTGTCAGGTCTCTTGTTGTCATACGAAATTATTTCATTGTCTGGTGCGGGACCAGTCCTTCCAGGATTTTCCATACGTAATTTATTATGTACCAAGGAATGCAGTTGAAAACACTTCATGCATTCTAAGTTATTCAGATGCTTGACTGAGTACATACGAACAATGAAAGCTCTCTGTATATTTTCCTGATCAGCAATCTCGTCTTTAAAAATCTAGCTATTTAGCCCATCATTTTCTTTGAGGTAGGAATGACAACATTCTTGTGATCCTTGAAAGTGAGATCCTCCGACATCATTACTCCCAAATACCGCAAATAAGACTTTAATGAATGATTTGAATTATCCCGTTCTTCGTTAGGATCATTATTTTCTCCATTCTTCCATAGCGGTGCAATTGAAACTTTACCTCTTTAAATAATATTTTGTTGTCTGAGGCCCATTGGAAAACTTTAGTTATATCCGCCTTCTTTTCTATTTTTCAATGCTTTTAATTTACTTTGGTCATATTCCAAGGACCTTCTGTTTCACATCTGTTTATCCCATCCAGGACAACCTGGGTTGTATTACTGTTTTCCACAGATTACTAAACTCTCTCTGCTCAGCCCTTTAAGTACTTCCTGATTACATTGCGCATTTTTCACTTTACTGCTATCTGATTATCAAGCTTCTTCAGTAATCTCTTGCGGAGTACTTCTGTAATGTATTTCTGAAATCAAAAGAGGTACAATCGATCCATTCTTTCATTTTGTGTTTTATGTCTAAAACCATGTAGATTTATTAGGCATGATTAGCATTCTTTGAAGCCTTTCTCATTTTCTTCCATAAATCTTCCACCTTCACCATTAATATACATATTAATGAAACTAGTTTGTAGTTCACTACAAGTACTTCTCCAAATATCTAGAAGTTTCCTTTCCTTAAATGAACGGTTAAAGTATGCATGGTGACCTTTTATTAAGTCTCAGTGCTTTTGTTGCTTCTTGTATATCTGTGAGTTTCTCCACTACGTCCTTCATCGAATGGATGCATTCTAAGCTTTATTGCTGGGTTCCTTCCTCACTGTATGCCACGAATCCCTTTTTATGTAAGCTCCCCCACATACTTCTTTATCGTTCTCTTTAAGATTTTATCCAGTCTTTCATGGTCCTAGCAACTTGTTCCATACTCATTAACCTTCTTATATTACTATGAAGGAGGTTCTGATCTTTGATGTCAGGTAAGTTTCAAGTAATCTTTCTGCCTACCTTCATATTTTTTACATTTTAGCCTCAGGCTCCTCTACTCATTTCCTTATTTTCTGCTGTTTCTTGAGCTCTCCATCTCTTTCATGCTTTTCAGATCTTCCTCTTTTATACCGTTTGTGGTTAAATCACTGATTCTTTCTATTTCTATTCTTCAGTCTCCTCTTGCCTCCCTACATTCTTCGTCGATTTAATTAAAGTCTTCTGCTTTGGTTATCATTCATGAAGTTTCTCATATTTCTCCTTCCATTTCTCTATATAATCTCACTTTCACTTGGTAATCAAATCTTGAAGCCGCATGTTCACTGGCGTCTAGTGATTCATCATATTCAATTGTTTTTGTCATTTGAAAAAGAAATTCTCACGCTTTCTCATTTTCATTCTCTTAATTTTCTTCACATGTTTTTATGAAGTTCCTCATCGCCTCTTCAATAAGTTTTCCACTGCACGTTTCCAATCCCAGTGGGAGTCCCAGTTCACTTAGTTGATTTCCCAGTGGATATAATTCCCTAAAATCAGTAATTTTGCTTCGGCCTTGCTGTCTCGGCTGTTCTATCTGTTATATGTTTTGTGGCTCAGATGTTCTCATCATTCTGTTCCTCTGTTCTGCTGTTCAGCGAAGTGTTTGTTCCACAACTACTTTAATCTTAACACATATGATCGTTGCTGTGACTGATATATATACTGTAATTTGTGAACTGATGTGTTTTTGGTTAATATTCTCCGATGTTTTGTTGGGTTAGTGTCTGGGATGTCGTCTCACTTCCTCTCTTGTTCTCTTTTAACTTTCTTGTTCTCCCTTAACTTTCTTGTACTCCCTTAACTTTCTTGTTCTCCCTTAAGTTTCTTGTTCTCCCTTAAGTTTCTTGTTCTCCCTTAACTTTCTTATTCTCCCTTAAGTTTCTTGTTCTCCCTTAAGTTTCGTGTTCTCCCTTAACTTTCTCAGATTTGAGAATCATCAGGGACGAGGACATTTGTTATCATTCCTATGAGTTTTTTTTTCAATATAGCAATGATATCTAAGTTATCTGTTTGCGATTGTTTATTTCGGTTCAGAATTCTGGTTCAATATGCTATCTGCGTCTGTGTACCAAACTTTGATTTATGTAAATATATTGTTCCACCGGGGATGGTCTTGCAGGGATTTCAGAAATCTTAGCTCATCCAAGGCATTCGAGTCATTTTGAGTGTGCTTAGTGTAATTAGCCATTTATGACTCAAAAATGAAGAATCAAACATTTCCTCCCAAAACATTAAATTCTGAGCTAATAACAAGAATTTGATACTTACGTGGATTTTGATAGCTCAGAATTACTGGAAATACAAAAAAAAGAGAAACTTAAATTCTGTATGTGAGAAACTTAAAAAGTAATTCTAATACAATATGACTCAGGAGAAAACTGACAGTAAACACACTACCATATTTGCCTTTGATGAGCCTCGAACATAAGAATGTAGGAACACTGCAGAAGGCCTACTGGCCCATACGAGGCAGGTCCTCCGTACAGGTCCTCCACTCACATATTTGTCCAGTCTCTTCTTAAAGCTACCCAGGCTTGTCGGCTGTTTACCTGGTCAACCAGGCTGTTGCTGCTGATGACCCTCTGGTCCACATATCCATCACAGCCTAGGATGATCTGGCACCTGGTGAAGATACTTGTCTAGTTTCCAAAAGATTTCTTCACGTTTCCCAGCAGTGTTTCTGATATCTTCGGGTAAGATGCTGAATCGTCCGGGGTCACAGATATTGATATGATGCCCTGTTATTGTGTCCACTGTACCCCTGCTTTTCGCTGAGTTTATTTTGCCCTTTATTATTCTATTAGTGTCATTCATTATAAAATTTTCCGAAGGAAGGTTATTCAGAGTTTTGTTTTGCCATTGTTCATTTATGCATTTAAAATTACGCTCTTCTATAGAACATGTACACTAACATCCCACGATGCTAAATATTTTAGATTTTCGGCACTGCTGTACATCGTAGCATCAAGCAATCTGCTCTTCATTTTCATGTCAGAATTTCCGCGTAAGTGCCTGGGATGGCTCTAAGACTGATCAGGATAGGGGCGCATTTCTTACACTCATCAAGTATTAATCCACGTTACCCGGGAAGAGAAGTTTGAGGTTTAAATAACTTACACGTTTCCAGATCTCGCTTCGGAAGTGCCCTTGCATTATATGGTATTTCAGAGCGTAGCTCTTTCACAGTCACTGTCACTAGTGAAATGGTTGTGAAGCAGATAGACCGACTGAAGCAAAATAAGTCACCGGGTCCTGATGAGGTTTTTTCAAGGGTTCTTAAAGAATGCAAAATGGAACTCTGTGAACCATTAACTAATATTTTTAATTTATCTCTTCAAACAGGTGTAGTGTCTGTGATGAATGGTTTGAAAAACCGACAAGTTGAAGATTGAGACACTTATGCAGCATATGGGAATCTTTATTCAGGAAACGTTTCGCCACACAGTGGCTTCATCAGTCCAATACAAAGAGGAAGGCGTAAGGAAAGGAGGAGTATGAGGTAATCAGTCCCTCAGCCTGGAGTCGATGTGTTCAGTCCATCAATCTTGTAGAATGTACAGCATAGGGCCGTAGACGTGGCTTATATACTGTAGTGAGGTGACTTGAAGCAGACGGAGGCGGGATCATAGTGGTATCATCCACTAGTCGAAGTAGGTCTTTGTCCAAAGGTTGAACAAGCGTTGAAGAATTCTTTGTAAGAAGATCCCATGATGCTGCAGTGTCTGACAGTTGTGATGAATGGTTTGAAAAACCGACAAGTTGAAGATTGAGACACTTATGCAGCATATGGGAATCTTTATTCAGGAAACGTTTCGCCACACAGTGGCTTCATCAGTCCAATACGAAGAGGAAGGCGTAAGGAAAGGAGGAGTATGAGGTAATCAGTCCCTCAGCCTGGAGTCGATGTGTTCAGTCCATCAATCTTGTAGAATGTACAGCATAGGGCCGTAGACGTGGCTTATATACTGTAGTGAGGTGACTTGAAGCAGACGGAGGCGGGATCATAGTGGTATCATCCACTAGTCGAAGTAGGTCTTTGTCCAAAGGTTGAACAAGCGTTGAAGAATTCTTTGTAAGAAGATCCCATGATGCTGCAGTGTCTGACAGTTGTGATGAATGGTTTGAAAAACCGACAAGTTGAAGAGGAAATGGTATGGTGATACAGGCAAGATGTGGAAAAAGACACTTATGTACAGTTCAGGACATTTATTAAAGGAAACGTTTCGCCACGAGTGGCTTCTTCAGTCCTAATACAGAGAAAACTAAGAAAACACACATATATATAGTGGTGGGAGTCAGGTGAGGTGAAGCGTGGGTAGAGGTGGTAATAGTAGTAATGGAACTAAGGAGGTGAGGTTAGAGAGGGACCTGCTGGCATCAAGTAACACCAGTTCCCAGGATGGGTAATATCCTCTTGCTTAGTAATTTTGAAATACTGTAACTACCGGATTTTTGCTTTATAGTGTTACTGACAGAAATTAGTGCAGCTTCAATGCATTTTCTCCGTCTTAAGTCGTCTTCTTTAATAACTAGTTTAGCTTCATTGAATTTCATGAGGTGTCCAACATCGTCTCTATGTTGAACACATGCGTTTTTGCGGTCATCATTTCTGCAAGCAGAACACAAAAATGCTTGCAGAAATGATGACCGCAAAAACGCATGTGTTCAACATAGAGACGATGTTGGACACCTCATGAAATTCAATGAAGCTAAACTAGTTATTAAAGAAGACGACTTAAGACGGAGAAAATGCATTGAAGCTGCACTAATTTCTGTCAGTAACACTATAAAGCAAAAATCCGGTAGTTACAGTATTTCAAAATTACTAAGCAAGAGGATATTACCCATCCTGGGAACTGGTGTTACTTGATGCCAGCAGGTCCCTCTCTAACCTCACCTCCTTAGTTCCATTACTACTATTACCACCTCTACCCACGCTTCACCTCACCTGACTCCCACCACTATATATATGTGTGTTTTCTTAGTTTTCTCTGTATTAGGACTGAAGAAGCCACTCGTGGCGAAACGTTTCCTTTAATAAATGTCCTGAACTGTACATAAGTGTCTTTTTCCACGACAAGTTGAAGATTGAGACACTTATGCAGCATATGGGAATCTTTATTCAGGAAACGTTTCGCCACACAGTGGCTTCATCAGTCCAATACAAAGAGGAAGGCGTAAGGAAAGGAGGAGTATGAGGTAATCAGTCCCTCAGCCTGCATAAGTGTCTCAATCTTCAACTTGTCGGTTTTTCAAACCATTCATTACAACTGTCAGACACTGCAGCATCATGGGATCTTCTTACAAAGAATTCTTCAACGCTTGTTCAACCTTTGGACAAAGACCTACTTCGACTAGTGGATGATACCACTATGATCCCGCCTCCGTCTGCTTCAAGTCACCTCACTACAGTATATAAGCCACGTCTACGGCCCTATGCTGTACATTCTACAAGATTGATGGACTGAACACATCGACTCCAGGCTGAGGGACTGATTACCTCATACTCCTCCTTTCCTTACGCCTTCCTCTTTGTATTGGACTGATGAAGCCACTGTGTGGCGAAACGTTTCCTGAATAAAGATTCCCATATGCTGCATAAGTGTCTCAATCTTCAACTTGTCGGTTTTTCAAACCATTCATCACAACTGTCAGACACTGCAGCATCATGGGATCTTCTTACAAAGAATTCTTCAACGCTTGTTCAACCTTTGGACAAAGACCTACTTCGACTAGTGGATGATACCACTATGATCCCGCCTCCGTCTGCTTCAAGTCACCTCACTACAGTATATAAGCCACGTCTACGGCCCTGTGCTGTACATTCTACAAGATTGATGGACTGAACACATCGACTCCAGGCTGAGGGACTGATTACCTCATACTCCTCCTTTCCTTACGCCTTCCTCTTTGTATTGGACTGATGAAGCCACTGTGTGGCGAAACGTTTCCTGAATAAAGATTCCCATATGCTGCATAAGTGTCTCAATCTTCAACTTGTCGGTTTTTCAAACCATTCATCACAACTGTCAGACACTGCAGCATCATGGGATCTTCTTACAAAGAATTCTTCAACGCTTGTTCAACCTTTGGACAAAGACCTACTTCGACTAGTGGATGATACCACTATGATCCCGCCTCCGTCTGCTTCAAGTCACCTCACTACAGTATATAAGCCACGTCTACGGCCCTATGCTGTACATTCTACAAGATTGATGGACTGAACACATCGACTCCAGGCTGAGGGACTGATTACCTCATACTCCTCCTTTCCTTACGCCTTCCTCTTTGTATTGGACTGATGAAGCCACTGTGTGGCGAAACGTTTCCTGAATAAAGATTCCCATATGCTGCATAAGTGTCTCAATCTTCAATCAGGTGTAGTGTCTGATATGTGGAAGATGGCTAATGTAATTCCTATTTTTAAAACAGGGGACAAGTCATTACCGTCAAATTACCGCCCAATAAGCCTGACCTCAATTGTAGGCAAATTACTAGAGTCAATTATAGCTGAGATTATAAGAAGCCATCTCGATAAGCATAGCTTGATTAATGATACTCAGCATGGATTCACAAGAGGCAAGTCTTGTCAAACTAATTTATTAACTTTCTTCAGTACAGCTTTTGAGGCTGTTGACCACGATAAAGAATAAGAACATAAGAACATAAGAAAGGAGGAACACTGCAGCAGGCCTGTTGGCCCATACTAGGCAGGTCCTTTACAATTCATCCCACTAACAAACATTTGACCTACCCAATTTTCAATACTACCCAAGAAATAAGCTCTGATGTGCAAGTCCCACTCAAATCCAACCCATCCCACTCATGTATTTATCCAACCTAAATTTGAAACTACCCAAAGTCCTAGCCTCAATAACCCAACTAGGTAGACTGTTCCACTCATCTACTACCCTATTTCCAAACCAATACTTTCCTATGTCCTTTCTAAATCTAAACTTATCTAATTTAAATCCATTACTGCGGGTTCTCTCTTGGAGAGATATCCGCAAGACCTTGTTAATATCCCCTTTATTAATACCTATCTTCCACTTATACACTTCGATCAGGTCTCCCCTCATTCTTCGTCTAACAAGTGAATGTAACTTAAGAGTTTTGTAGATGAATGGTTCAGAGAACCGACATGTTGATAAATTAGACACATGTGCAACTCTTGGGTATCTTTATTGAGGAAACGTTTCGCCACACAGAGGCTTCATCAGTCCATACCATCAGTCCATTCAAGATTGATGGACTGACCACATCGACTCAAGGTTGAGGGACTGATTACCTCATTCTCCTCCTATTCTTCAAGATTCTCCTTTGTATGGACTGATGAAGCCTCTGTGTGGCGAAACGTTTCCTCAATAAAGATACCCAAGAGTTGCACATGTGTCTAATTTATCAACATGTCGGTTCTCTGAACCATTCATCTACAAAGCTGTCAGACACTGCATCTTCTTGGGATCTTAATACTTGGGAATTCTTCGCTTGCCTAATTCTTGGGCACGACCTACTTCAACATTGAATAAGTGTTACACTGCCTCTGACTGCTTCACCTCTCCTGCCAACGGTATATAAGCTCCTTCTCAGCACGTATGCCGTATTCTATTCAAGATTGATGGACTGACCACATCGACTCAAGGTTGAGGGACTGATTACCTCATTCTCCTCCTATTCTTCAAGATTCTCCTTTGTATGGACTGATGAAGCCTCTGTGTGGCGAAACGTTTCCTCAATAAAGATACCCAAGAGTTGCACATGTGTCTAATTTATTAACTTAAGAGTCTTCAATCTTTCTTCATAAGGAAGATTTCTAATGCTATGTATTAATTTAGTCATCCTACGCTGAATGTTTTCTAACGAATTTATGTCCATTCTGTAATATGGAGACCAGAATTGAGCTGCATAATCTAGGTGAGGCCTTACTAATGATGTATAAAGCTGCAGTATGACCTCTGGTCATACTGGTCATTTTAGTAAGGTTTTTGATAGAGTTCCGCACCAAAGACTGTTGAAGAAAGTAGCAGCTCATGGCAAACATAAGAACATAAGAATGTAGGAACACTGCAGAAGGCCTACTGGCCCATACGAGGCAGGTCCTTATCAAAACGACATCTACCTAAAGCTACTCAAGAAACAACTCCCGCACCCCCCAACACCAATCAAACCCAGCCCCTCCCGCTCATATATTTGTCCAGTCTCTTCTTAAAGCTACCCAAGGTTCTAGCCTCTATCACCCCACTGGGAAGACTGTTCCACGCATCTACAACTCTGTTAGAAAACCAGTACTTACCTATGTCCTTTCTAAATCTAAATTTATCCAACTTAAATCCATTATTCCTGGTTCTTACCTGGTTCGACACCCTCAGTACTTTATTAATGTCTCCCTTGTTTATGCCCGTCATCCACTTATACACTTCAATGATATCTCCCCTCATTCTACGCCTCTCCAGAGAGTGGAGATTTAAGGCTTTAAGTCTATCTTCATACGGGAGGTTCCTTACACAGTAAATCATTTTAGTCATTCTTCTCTGTATGTTCTCTAATGAGTCTATGTCCATCCTGTAGTAAGGGGACCAAAACTGAGCAGCATAATCTAAATGAGGCCTCACTAGTGATGTATAGAGCTGTAAAATAACTTTTGGACTTCTGTTACTTATACTTCTTGAGATAAATCCAAGTAGTCTGTTGGCCTTGTTGCGCACACTGAGGCACTGCTGTCTTGGCTTTAGATTTCTGCTTACCATGACTCCCAAGTCTTTTTCACATTCTGTATGACCAAGCTCTACTTCACCTAGATTATAGCTTCGAGGGTTATTTTCATTACCAAGGGCAAGTACCTTACACTTATCCACATTAAACTTCATCTGCCATTTCTCAGACCAAGACATTAATTTGTTCAAATCGTCCTGGAGTTCATTGATATCCTCCTCAGAGTGAATTATACGGCCTATCTTTGTATCATCAGCAAACTTACTCATGTCACTAGTAATCCCTTCATCAAGGTCATTAATGTAAATTATGAACAAGAGAGGGCCTAAAACTGATCCTTGTGGAACGCCACTAGTGACTAATCCCCATTCAGATTTCACTCCATTAATGGTAACTCTCTGCTTTCTATTGGTAAGCCATGCCTCAATCCATGCTAGAACTTTACCTCCTATACCATGAGCTGCCACTTTTCTTAAGAGTCTCTTGTGAGGTACTCTGTCGAAGGCTTTACTAAAATCCAAATAAACAATATCATATTCCTTATCACTGTCAACTGCCTCAAATGTTCTATTGAAGAACGTCAGTAAGTTTGTCAGGCAGGAACGACCTCTCGTGAATCCATGCTGAGATTCATTTATCAAGTTATGCTCTTCAAGGTGACTTCTGATAATGTCAGCTATAATTGATTCTAATAACTTGCCCACTATAGATGTCAGGCTTATTGGACGGTAATTTGAAGGAGTGGACTTATCCCCTGATTTGAATATAGGAACCACATTAGCCATCTTCCACATCTCTGGCACAACACTGGTAAGGATGGACGCATTGAATACACTCGTTAATGGCTGACTAAGCTCCATCTTGCATTCCTTAAGTACCCTTGAAAACAACTCATCGGGTCCCGGGGACTTATTTTGTTTCAGTTTGTCTATCTGTTTAATAACCATGTCCCTCGTGACAGTAATATTAGTTAACTTAAATTCATCAGGAACTAAATAATTGTTAATTACTGGAATCTCATTTACATCTTCCTGTGTAAAAACTGACAAAAAATAGTCATTAAATAAGGAACACATTTCCAGTTCATTATCCGTCAGCTGTCCATTCCCAGATTTCAGAGGTCCTACTTTTTCCTTCACCTTCGTCCTATACACTTGAAAGAACCCCTTTGGATTAGTCTTTGATTCATTAGCAACTCTAATTTCATAGTCACGTTTAGCCTTTCTAATCGCCTTTTTTACTTCTCTTTTAAGCTGAACATATTGGTCAGTAAGGTTAACCTCTCCTCTTCTGATGCGCCTATAAATTCCCCTTTTCTCCCCTAATAGATGCTTTAGCCTCCTGTTAACCCATTTGGGATCGTTATTATTAGACCTAATTTCTCTCTGGGGAATGTATATACTCTGGGCACTGTGTACATTATTAAGAAAACAATCATAAAAGCAGATCCCTTCATATTCATAAGTATGATTATCGTCAATAAAATCATTAGCTAGATAACCCCAATCAAGATTAGACAGATGTTCCCTAAGTCCATTATAATCGGCAGAACGAAAATCGGGGATTTTTACTGTATTATCATTATTCTTGCATTCCCAATTAATGCTAAAGGTGATGGATTTGTGATCACTTGCGCCAAGCTCTTCAGTGATCTCCAGATTATTCACTAGTGTTTCCTTATTTGACAAGACTAGGTCTAGCAAATTATTACCCCTGGTAGGTTCAGTTACACTCTGTTTCAGAAAACAGTCCTGAACTGTTTCCATGAAGTCACTGGACTCTAGATTACCTGTCAAAGAATTCCAGTCAATTTGGCTAAAGTTAAAATCCCCTACTATGACTACGTTACTGTGTCCAGAAGCCCTAACAATTTCGTCCCAAAGAAGTCTTCCTCTATCGTGATCCAAGCCTGGAGGTCGGTATATTACACCTAGAATTAGTTTTTCTTGACCCTCCACGAACTCTACCCAAACAGACTCTGTTACTGCTCCATCTATTTTTATACCTTTTTTTATGCAACAATTAATATTTTCTCGAACATACAATGCAACTCCTCCCCCCTTCCCATTACATCTATCCACATTGAATAACTTAAATCCCTGAATATTACACTCAGCAGTCATATCCCGACTCTTTAAATCATACCACGTTTCAGTTAATGCAATGATATCAAAGTTCCCAGCACATGCTACCAAACGTAGTTCATTAATTTTATTTCTTGCACTTCGACTGTTAGCATAAAATACCATCATATGTTTTTTCTTCTGCACATTTTTCCTATTCATCTTTGTTTTTACACAATTTCTGAAATTATCATTACCCAGAGTTACTCCATGACAGTTACTATTAAGATTCTTAATATCAGAGCATAAGTCAATATATCCATACTCATTATTAATCATTTCTAAACCCATACCTCTAACTAATCCTAGTTTAAAGTCCTAACAACCCCCTCAACTGAGTTAGCAAGAAAACCCACACCTGCCCTGGATAAGTGAACCCCATCCCTGGCATACATGTCATTTCGGCCATAGAAGTTGTCCCAGTTGTCAATGAATGGTACTGCATTATCCTTACAGTGTTTATCCAGCCAACAATTAATACCAATTGCTCTGGACAACCATTCATTACCAACACCTCTTCTTGGCAAAATGCCACATATAACAGGGCGCCCCCCCTTCTTCCTAATCATGTCTATAGCTGTCCTGAACTTTCTAACTAAATCCTCACTTCTACGCTTGCCTACATCATTGCCTCCAGCACTGAGGCAAATAATAGGATTGATCCCATTACCGTTCATGATGTTGTCGAGCCGGCTAACAATGTCCTCCATCCCAGCCCCAGGAAAGCATACCCTTTGTCTCCTACTCCTGTCCTTCAAGCAGAATGCCCTATCCATGTATCTAACCTGGCTATCCCCAACAACAACAATATTCTTACCTTCCTTGTCGTTCGTCGTGACGATCCCAGTAGTAGACTCACATTCGTCGGGTAGCACCGAGAATGCGTTGGAGGTTTCCACGGGAGTTTCCACAGCAGTCTCTTTCTTCTTCATCGTTTCTGGCTTTCCATTCGTCTTCTTGATCGTCAACTTCGTCGTCCCCTGCTGTCCAGCCACTGACCACGATCCCTTCTTGACCTGAGGACTCGAAACAGGAGGACTACTACGAATCCTCTTGTTTTCCTCGGTCAATCGCCGTATCTCCATCTTCGCTGCCTTCAATTCTTCCTTAAGTTGCTGGTAAAGTTGCTCGATGGAGGGCATCTTGGTTCAGTCCACGGGAGCAAACAAGACACTTCTTCACAGAGTTAAGTACAGGTCAGCACTCAAAGTACAGGTCACCACTCAAGAGCACACAAACAGGTCTTCACAGAGCTAAGTACACGTCACCACTAAGTACTTGGTACTAGAGGTGTCCTGGGACACTCTTCGCCACACAGCGTAGCTTGTGTTATCGGACCTTATAATACTTCTCTTGAGTGGAGGAAGGTTTCTATCAAGCCACGTTCCGGGTGAGGTTAGAACCCATGGCAAGTGAGCCATGGTTTGTTTTCAATCGTGTAATTACGACTTCGTGTACGGGCCGACCAAGCTGTAACCATCTCGTCAACTCATCACCACCTGAGCGCCAACATCAACCTACAAAGACTGCAAGTGACCTTACCATATGTCACTGTCAGTAAGTGCCTTCGCTCTTTCCCGGAGACTACATCCACCTGTCTCAACAATGTATGTGTGGCTCCACCATCGCCACGTTACCACGCTGCTATACAACTTATCCTTATTAATCCTTCAGGCTTAAGAATAAGTCCCGATAATAATAAATTTTATATTACTTATAATATTAAAGTTGTGTTGCATGGATATTTTACAGTTAACAATTTTGTTAAAGTTATAATATTTTTTCCTAATTCATTTTCATAACGGAATTTTGTCTAATCTCTGATGTTATTGTTCTTGCTGGTGTAGTCGTTCTTGTTAATAATAATAATAATAATAATAATAATAATAATAATAATAATAATAATAATAATAATAATAATAATAATGAAAATATATATTATTATAAACAATGAAATGGTAGGAGATTTTGAGTCCATGAGGACTGTAACGGGCTGTAACGGACTGTAACGGACTTTAACGGGCTGTAACAGACTGTAACGGACTGTAACGGGCTGTAACGGAGTGTAACGGATTGTAACGGGCTATAACGGACTGTAACGGACTGTAACGGGCTGTAAAGGACTGTAACGGGAATCAACTTCGTTTTTTTCTAAACAGCTGACTGTATCTAGGGTTTCCAACATTCCATCTCACTAACATGAGCAATAAACAGGTGGAAGACGCCTGTGCCTGTGTCCCTGACAGTAATGGTGTCAGCATTAATGTGTATTTCATGAGGAACCAGGAGTGTTAATGCTCCTTCGTGTACGGCTGTACGCCATCCAACATATCCGAGGATAGTGACTCAATGTTATCTTTAACTTCACCATGTTCCACAAATCATCTTAACTGCAACGAGAGTCTTCTTGGAAAGGACCTTGTTTTTTTAATTTTTTTTCGACGTAAACAAAGCCAGATTTGCCTTGTTTTCTGATAAGGCTGTAAAATTTGTCAACTTGACTGTTGAAGGTACGAATCTGTTTCCAATAATGTGGCGAACTGGCCTAGATGTTTTGGTAATTTTATTAAGGCGTGGAGCAACCGTAATAGAATGATCTTTGTAACATCTGAACATCATGTCAACATGTCGTGCTTACAACTTATTGAAGCGATTGGACTAACAAAATAAACAGCCAAGTCCCCAAACGTCTTAAATTTTGATGGCTAACCATTAGCTATTTCTAGTGTTTGACCTTCTATGAGGAGACAGAATATGTCCTTCATTCGTGAAGAGATCATAGACATTCAACAAAATCTGCCACTTAGAAGAATCTAAGGAATATATTAGTCTTAGCAAGTGAAACTGGTACTGGCATAAGCTTTTGTTGAAAATCAAGCGATAGTTCAATTTCTCTGCCACCAGATGATGCCTTAGGAGGTACTGGCCGATATTTCAAGCAACTTTCATTACAGGACAGGACAGAGTTTGTTAAATGTTGCAGCATTATTCTTTATGATTTAATCACCATCCATGGTTTCCATAGCAGTGATATAGTTTTCTTCTGCTGTTTTGATTTCCCTCTGTTCAACAAATCTGTCCAGCTGTTCCTGACCTAAGTCTCCTTCTTTAAGTTGAGATCCTGAATTTCACCTTTAATAAGGTCTTGCATGGCAATGATCTACGAATAATCAGGATAAACTTGAGCTGAGAAAACACGAAATATTTCAAAAAAGTTAGGCGGCTATTTTCCACGATGTTGAGAACTGTCAGCCTTCTTACGGAGTCTTCACTATGAAGAGCACCGCCTTCTCTAAATCGAAACATTATTCTTGTATCAAGAGTGATCTGATTTTCTTTATATATATATGTATATATATATATATATATATATATATATATATATATATATATATATATATATATATATATATATATATATATATACATACATATATATATATATATATATATATATATATATATATATATATATATATATATATATATATATATATATATATATATATATATATATATATATATATATATATACATACATACATATATATATATATATATATATATATATATATATATATATATATATATATATATATATATATATATATATATATATATATATATATATATATATATATGTGTGTGTGGATTAAAGTAAACGTTGGATGCGAGAAGTGGGTCATAATAAGCGTGTATGCACCTGGAGAAGAGAGGAATGCAGAGGAGAGAGAGAGATTTTGGGAGATGTTAAGTGAATGTATAGGAGCGTTTGAACCAAGTGAGAGAGTAATTGTGGAAGGGGACCTGAATGCTAAAGTAGGAGAAACTTTTAGAGAGGGTGTGGTAGGTAAGTTTGGGGTGCCAGGTGTAAATGATAATGGGAGCCCTTTGATTGAACTTTGTAGAGAAAGGGGTTTAGTTATAGGTAATACATATTTTAAGAAAAAGAGGATAAATAAGTATACAAGATATGATGTAGGGCGAAATGACAGTAGTTTGTTGGATTATGTATTGGTAGATAAAAGACTGTTGAGTAGACTTCAGGATGTACATGTTTATAGAGGGGCCACAGATATATCAGATCACTTTCTAGTTGTACCTACACTGAGAGTAAAACGTAGATGGGATACAAGGAGAATAGAAGCATCAGGGAAGTGAGAGGCGAAGGTTTATAAACTAAAAGAGGAGGTAGTTAGGGTAAGATATAAACAGCTATTGGAGGATAGATGGGCTAATGAGAGCATAGGCAATGGGGTCGAAGATATATGGGGTAGGTTTAAAAATGTAGTGTTAGAGTGTTCAGCAGAAGTTTGTGGTTACAGGAAAGTGGGTGCGGGAGGGAAGAGGAGCGATTGGTGGAATGATGATGTAAAGAGAGTAGTAAGGGAGAAAAAGTTAGCATATGAGAAGTTTTTACATAGCAGAAGTGATGCAAGGAGGGAAGAGTATATGGAGAAAAAGAGAGAGGTTAAGAGAGTGGTGAAGCAATGTAAAAAGAGAGCAAATGAGAGAGTGGGTGAGATGTTATCAACAAATTTTGTTGAAAATAAGAAAAAGTTTTGGAGTGAGATTAACAAGTTAAGGAAGCCTAGAGAGCAAATGGATTTGTCAGTTAAAAATAGGAGAGGAGAATTATTAAATGGAGAGTTAGAGGTATTGGGAAGATGGAGGGAATATTTTGAGGAATTGTTAAATGTTGATGAAGATAGGGAAGCTGTGATTTCGTGCATAGGGCAAGGAGGAATAACATCTTGTAGGAGTGAGGAAGAGCCAGTTGTGAGTGTGGGGGAAGTTCGTGAGGCAGTAGGTAAAATGAAAGGGGGTAAGGCAGCCGGGATTGATGGGATAAAGATAGAAATGTTAAAAGCAGGTGGGGATATAGTTTTGAACTGGTTGGTGCAATTATTTAATAAATGTATGGAAGAGGGTAAGGTAACTAGGGATTGGCAGAGAGCATTCATAGTTCCTTTGTATAAAGGCAAAGGGGACAAAAGAGAGCGCAAAAATTATAGGGGGATAATTCTATTGAATATACCTGGTAAAGTGTTTGGTAGAGTTATTACTGAAAGAATTAAGAGTAAGACGGAGAATAGGATAGCAGATGAACAAGGAGGCTTTAGGAAAGGTAGGGGGTGTGTGGACCAGGTGTTTACAGTGAAACATATAAGTGAACAGTATTTAGATAAGGCTAAAGAGGTCTTTGTAGCATTTATGGATTTGGAAAAGGCGTATGACAGGGTGGATAGGGGGGCAATGTGGCAGATGTTGCAGGTGTATGGTGTAGGAGGTAGGTTACTGAAAGCAGAGAAGAGTTTTTACGAGGATAGTGAGGCTCAAGTTAGAGTATGTAGGAAAGAGGGAAATTATTTCCCAGTAAAAGTAGGCCTTAGACAAGGATGTGTGATGTCACAGTGGTTGTTTAATATATTTATAGATAGGGTTGTAAGAGAAGTAAATGCGAGGGTCTTGGCAAGAGGCGTGGAGTTAAAAGATAAAGAATCACACATAAAGTGGGAGTTGTCACAGTTGCTCTTTGCTGATGACACTGTGCTCTTGGGAGATTCTGAAGAGAAGTTGCAGAGATTGGTGGATGAATTTGGTAGGGTGTGCAAAAGAAGAAAATTAAAATTGAATACAGGAAAGAGTAAGGTTATGAGGATAACAAAAAGATTAGGTGATGAAAGATTGGATATTAGATTGGAGGGAGAGAGTATGGAGGAGGTGAATGTATTCAGATATTTGGGAGTGGACGTGTCAGCGGATGGGTCTATGAAAGATGAGGTGAATCATAGAATTGACGAGGGGAAAAGGGTGAGTGGTGCACTTAGGAGTCTGTGGAGACAAAGAACTTTGTCCTTGGAGGCAAAGAGGGGAATGTATGAGAGTATAGTTTTACCAACGCTCTTATATGGGTGTGAAGCATGGGTGATGAATGTTGCAGCGAGGAGAAGGCTGGAGGCAGTGGAGATGTCATGTCTGAGGGCAATGTGTGGTGTGAATATAATGCAGAGAATTCGTAGTTTGGAAGTTAGGATGAGGTGCGGGATTACCAAAACTGTTGTCCAGAGGGCTGAGGAAGGGTTGTTGAGGTGGTTCGGACATGTAGAGAGAATGGAGCGAAACAGAGTGACTTCAAGAGTGTATCAGTCTGTAGTGGAAGGAAGGCGGGGTAGGGGTCGGCCTAGGAAAGGTTGGAGGGAGGGGATAAAGGAGGTTTTGTGTGCGAGGTGCTTGGACTTCCAGCAGGCATGCGTGAGCGTTTTTGATAGGAGTGAATGGAGACATATGGTTTTTAATACTTGACGTGCTGTTGGAGTGTGAGCAAAGTAACATTTATGAAGGGGTTCAGGGAAACCGGCAGGCCGGACTTGAGTCCTGGAGATGGGAAGTACAGTGCCTGCACTCTGAAGGAGGGGTGTTAATGTTGCAGTTTAAAAACTGTAGTGTAAAGCACCCTTCTGGCAAGACAGTGATGGAGTGAATGATGGTGAAAGTTTTTCTTTTTCGGGCCACCCTGCCTTGGTGGGAATCGGCCAGTGTGATAATAATAAATATATATATATATATATATATATATATATATATATATATATATATATATATATATATATATATATATATGTCGTGCCGAATAGGCAGAACTTGCGATCTTGGCTTAAATAGCAACGCTCATCTTGCCATATAGGACAAGTGTAAATTTGTGTATGCAATAATTTCGCCAAAATCATTCTGAACCTAACGAAAAAAAATATATTTCACTGTGTTTGTTTAGTATTAAATTATTGTAAACAAATCTAAAATATATTTAGTTGGGTTAGGCTAAAATAAATTGCGCTTGTTATAATAAGGTTAGGTAAGTTTTCTAAGATTCTTTTGGTGCAAAATTAAAAATTTTTACATTAACATTAATGAAAAAATATATCTTTAAACGTATAAGAGAAAATTTCAGAACGGACTTAATTTTAAATGAGTTCTTGCTAACTGACCAGTTTTACATATTCGGCACGACATATATATATATATACATATATATATATATATATATATATATATATATATATATATATATATATATATATATATATATATATATATAAATATATATATATATATATATATATATATATATATATATATATATATATATATATATATATATATATATATATATATATATATATATATATATATATATATATATATGAAGATTGAGACACTTATGCATCATATGGGAATCTTCATTCAGGAAACGTTTCGCCACACAGTGGCTTCATCATGGGATCTTGTTACAAAGAATTCTTCAACACTTGTTCAACCTTTGGACGAAGACCTACTTCGACTAGTGGATGGTACCACTATGACCCCGCCTCCACCTGCTTCACCTCACCTCACTACAGTATATAAGCCACGTCTACGGCCTACAAGATTGATGGACTGAACACATCGACTCCAGGCTGAGGGACTGATTACCTCATACTTCTCCTCTCCTTACGCCTTCCTCTTTGTATTGGACTGATGAAGCCACTGTATGGCGAAACGTTTCCTGAATAAAGATTCCCATATGCTGCATAAGTGTCTGTATCTTCAACTTGTCGGTTTTTCAAACCATTCATCACACACACACACACACACACACACACACACACACACACACACACATATATATATATATATATATATATATATATATATATATATATATATATATATATATATATATATATATATAGGGACCCTCATCCTCAGAGAAAAGAATAAACTTGTTTCAGGGAAAACTCAAGGTTCTCCCTGAAGCTGTTTAAGAATTTTCTCCTACCACCCCCTATATTTCAAGTATGTTTTATTTAAAGACAAAAATACATTGGTCAAACATTCACAAAAATTCAACAGAAAGCAAAACAACATAGGTAACTCAGAGCTACATCTCGAATACTTCGTCCAGCTCCCCTGCGGTGGGCCGCGTGCCCAGAATGCTGCAGGCATTTCCTCTCTGGATCGCAACACTGAGTCTCTTAAAGAGTAAGCTGGTCGCCCTGTGGTCCTTGGTTTCTATGATGAGCTTTTCACCCAGCTCTATTACGAACTTTAGAGCACACTTGCCCCATGCTCCAAGGGTCTCCGACCCTATTGGAATGAAGTTATAGCAAGGGGGAAGGTCTTCATATTTTTGGATCTTCTGGGTCTCCCTGTGGCTGGCAGCTCTACCCCCTTCCACTACGGAGTATGGCAAATAGGTGTCTGCCAATGTGGCGGCACAGGTGTAGTCCCAGGCAATCTGCTTTCCATCCTTCCAGGGTAGCATAGTGGCTCCATCAGGACGCTTTTGACTTCCATCAGACCTCTGTACTTGGGGTTCCCGTTGAGCTGAGCAACGGGCTGTGGCGAGGCTTCTCTTTATGATGTCATTGACCTCCTCATGTCTGGCATACTTACCTTCTGCTGTGTGACACACAAGACCATGAAGTCCGAATTGATCAGCTGTCACCCTGCCGCAAATACACCTATTTATCAAACTGAGACAGGCCAGGATTCGACCCCATGACACGTTGCCCGCATCAAGAGGCCACACAATGTACATGTCACCTTACCATCTGAGCCATCGATCCTACGAACAACATGAGCCTAGAGAACTAGGCTTGTTTCATGCTGCGAGGACACTCGTGGCAGATGTATGCTCAAGGATTAATTTTATCCTCCCCCTGTTTGAATATACGCCTCCACAGTAGTCTATAGCAATGAAACCACGAAACAAGTGGTTTTGATTTATTTACCACACTGCGCCAAGATTCGATTTTTTTAATATTAACACATCGGCCGTCTTCCACCAAGGCAGGATGGCCCGAAAAATAAACTTTTCATCATCATTCACTCCACCACTGCAACATTAACTCCTCCTTCATAGTGTAGGGACTGTACTTCCCATCTCCAGGACTCAAGTCCGGCCTGCCGATTTCCCTGAATCCCTTCATAAATGTTACTTTGCTCACACTCCAACAGCACATTAAGTCCTAAAAACCATTTGTTTCCATTTGGTCCTATCTAAGACGCTCACGCAAACTTGCTGGAAGTCCAAGCCCCTCGCACACAAAACCTCATTTACCCCCTCCTTCCACCCTTTCCTAGACCAACCTCTACCCCGCCTTCCCACCACTAGGGATTTAGACACTCTTGAAGTCATTCTGTTTTGTTCCATTCTCTCTACATTTCCAAACCACCTCAGAAACCCCTCCTCAGCCCTCTGAATAATAGTTTTGGTAATTCCTCACCTTCTAATCTCCAAACTACGGATTCTCTGCATTATATTCACACCACACATTGCCCTCAGACATGGCATCTCCACTGCATCCAGCCGTCTTCTTGTTGCAACATTCATCACCCATGCTTCACACCCACATATGAGCGCTGGTAAAACTATACTCTCATACATTCCATTCTTTGCTTCCATGGATAAAGTTCTTTGTCTCCACAGACTCCTAAGTGCACCACTCACGTTTTTCCCCTCATCAATTTTATGATTCGCTTCATCTGTCTTAGACCCATCTGGTGACACGTCCACTCCCAATATCTGAATACATTCACTTGCTCCATACTCCCTCCCTCCAATATGATACCCAGTCTTCATCACCTTACTCTATCCAATATTCACTTTTAATTTCCTTCTTATACATACCCTACCAAACTCATTCACCAACCTCTGCAACTTCTCTTCAGAATCTCCCAAAAGCACAGTGTCATCAGCAAAGAGCAACTGTGACAACTCCTACTTCGTGTTAGATTCTTTATTTTTTAACCCCACACCTCTTGCCAACAACCGAGCATTCACTTCTCTTACAAATCCATCTATAAATGTACTGAACAACCAAGTTGGCATCACACATCCCTGTCTAAGGCCTACTTTTGCTGAGAACTAATCTCCCTCTCTTCTACATATTAATTTTTTATTATTAACAAATCGGCCTTCTCCCACCAGGGTAGGGTGGCCCGGAAAAGAAAAACTTTCACCATTATTCACTCCATTACTGTCTTGCCAAAGGCGGCCTTACACTACAGTTGAAAAACTGCAACATTAACTATATGTATATATGCCGTACCGAATAGATAAAACTTGCGATTTTGGCTTAAATAGCAACACTCTTCTTACCGAACAAGGCAAACGAAAATTTGTGTATGCAATAATTTCGCAAAAATCATTCTGAAATTAACGAAAAATATATATTTCATTTTTTTGTTTATTATTAAATTCGTGTAAGTTTCTTCTTCTTTCAACAAACTGGCAGTAACCCACCGAGGCAGGGTCGCCCAAAAATAAAACAAAAGTTTCTCTTATTAACTTTAATAATGTATACAGGATAAGGGGTTGAAAATATAAACACATATCCAGTATAATGTGATCCTTTATTGACAACGTTTCGCCCACACAGTGGGCTTTTTCAAGTCACAAACAGATCTACCTGGGTGGAAGGTACGAGAGTATTTATAGTCAGGTTCAGAATGATGGGTCAGGTGGAGAATACTGCATTTGATGATCTACCGAGTGGGGTTATAGAATCTAAAATCTTGGTAGCTTGGAAGGGAGATTGGATAAGTTTGTGAGCAGACCTTCTGCAGTGTTCCTCCATTCCTATGTTCTTATGTGGGATAGCGATGAAGAAGTTTCTTGGCAAGTGGTTCAGCTATGTTATAGAAGCCATTGTTCTGGTTGAAATTGTCGGATATAGAGATAAGTGTTGATTCCAGGATTCTTCGGTATTGAGTGTTGTCTTCTCTGGTGATAAGTCTTGAGTTTCTGTAGCTTATTAAATGGTTGTGTGAATTGCGGTGTTGTACACAGGCATTTCTTAAATCGTCAGACCTGCTTGCGTATTGGTGTTCTGAAATACGTGTTTGGAGGTCTCTTGATGTTTCGCCCACGTATAATTTGCTGCAGTCATTACAAGGGATTATGAAAACCCCTGCAGAGGATGGAAGCTTGTCCTGTCTATTACTGGTAATGTCCTTGATGGTCGTGGTTGTGGAGGTAGATACTTGGAATGAGGTATTGGAAAAGATGTTGGAAACGTGTTTGGCAATAGAGTTGGTAGGGAGGACTATGTATCTCTTCTCATCAGTGTCTTCTCTGGCTGTGTTGAAGATGTTTAATGCCTTTCGTCTGCAGTCTCTGATGAAATGATGAGGATAGTGAAGTTTGGAGAATACTTGTTCAATTATAGAGCATTCTTCCTCAAGGAACTCATTGCTGCAGATTCTGAGTGCGAGCAGGAAAAAGCCTATAATTACACCACGTTTAGTTTTGGTGTCGTGGCGAGAGTAGAAGTGGAGAAGATCGTTTTGGTTGGTGGGTTTTCGATAGACTTTAAAACAAAGTTCATGGTCAGCTTTGCAGAGGAGAACATCAAGGACAGGAAGAGTGTTGCCGACTTCTTCTTCAAGTGTGAACTGGATTGAGGGCTCGACCTGGTTGAGCTTGTCTTGGAGAGCTTGAACGTTGAAACGTCTGGGAGTTATTAGGAGAATGTCGTCAACATAATGGAGCCAGGTGACAGATGAAAGAATAATGTTGGAGAAACGCTCGGCGTTTTTCCTGCACAAAAGATCGATGGCTTGTGTAGTAGGTACTTTGGTGAATAGGGAAGTTACGTCAAGGCTAGAGAGCTTCTTGTTCTTGATGTTGATGTTGCGAACGCGATTGAGAAGATCACCCGAGTGTTTGAGATGTGCTGGACTGATAGTGCCCAAGAGTTTAGAGAGGTGTTTTGCGAACCTATACATGGAACATCTGGAGGCCGAGCGTTTCTCCAACATTATTCCTTCGTCTGTCACCTGGCTCCGTTATGTTGACGACACTCTCCTCATAACTGCCAGGCGCTTCAACGTTCAAGCTCTCCAAGACAAGCTCAACCAGGTCGAGCCCTCAATCCAGTTCACACTGCCGAGAAGAGATACATAGTCCTCCCTACCAACTCCATTGCCAAACACATTTCCAACATCTTTTCCAATACTTCATTCCAAGTATCTACCTCCACAACCACGATCATCAAGGACATTACCAGTAATAGACAGGACAAGCTTCCATCCTCTGCAGGGGTACACATAATCCCTTGTAATGACTGCAGCAAATTATACGTGGGCGAAACATCAAGAGACCTCCAAATACGTATTTCAGAACACCAATACGCAAGCAGGTCTGACGATACAAGAAATGCCTGTGTACAACACCGTAATTCACACAACCATTTAATAAACTACAGAAACTCAAGACTTATCGCCAGAGAAGACAACACTCAATACCGAAGAATCCTAGAATCATCGCTTATCTCTATATCCAACAACTTCAACCAGAATAATGGCTTGTATAACATAGCTGAACCACTTGCCAAGAAACTTCATCGCTATCCCACATAAGAACATGGGAATGGAAGAACACTGCAGAAGGTCTGCTCACAAACTTATCCAATCTCCCTTCCAAGCTACCCAAGATTTTAGACTCTATAACCCCACTCGGTACATCATCAGATGCAGCATTCTCCACCTGACCCATCATTCTGAACCTGACTATAAATACTCTCGTACCTTCCACCCAGGTAGATCTGTTTGTGACTTGAAAAAGCCCACTGTGTGGGCGAAACGTTGTCAATAAAGGATCACATAATACTGCATATGTGTTTATATATTCATTGTGACGGTATTTTATACCATTTATTTCCAGGATAAGGGGTTACTAGCCCCTTGTTCCTGGCATTTTAGTCGCCTTTTACGACACTCATGGCTTATGGAGGAAGAATTCTGGACCACTTACCTATGGAGAAACTTATCGAAAATATATTTAGTTGGATTAGGTTAAATTAAATTGCAATTGTTATAAAAATGTTAGGTAATTTTTCTAAAGTTCTTTTGGCTCAAAATTATAAATTTTTACATTAACATAAATGAAAAAAATGATCTTTAAACGTGTAAAGGAATTTTTTAGAATGGACTTAATTTTAAATGAGCTCTTGCTAATTGACCAATTTTACTTATTCAGCACACACACTCACACACACACACATATATGTATAAATATATATATATTTATTTTATTTTTATTTATTATCACACCGGCCGATTCCCACCAAGGCAGGGTGGCCCGAAAAAGAAAAACTTTCACCATCATTCACTCCATCACTGTCTTGCCAGAAGGGTGCTTTACACTACAGTTTTTAAACTGCAACATTAACACCCCTCCTTCAGAGTGCAGGCACTATACTTCCCATCTCCAGGACTCAAGTCCGGCCTGCCGGTTTCCCTGAATCCCTTCATAAATGTTACTTTGCTCACACTCAACAGCACGTCAAGTATTAAAAACCATATGTCTCCATTCAGTCCTATCAAACACGCTCACGCATGCCTGCTGGGAGTCCAAGCCCCTCGCACACAAAACCTCCTTTACCCCCTCCCTCCAACCTTTCCTAGGCCGACCCCTACCCCGCCTTCCTTCCACTACAGACTGATACACTCTTGAAGTCACTCTGTTTCGCTCCATTCTCTCTACATGTCCGAACCACCTCAACAACCCTTCCTCAGCCCTCTGGACAACAGTTTTGGTAATCCCGCACCTCATGCTAACTTCCTAACTTCGAATTCTCTGCATTATATTCACACCACACATTGCCCTCAGACATGACATCTCCACTTCCTCCAGCCTTCTCCTCGCTGCAACATTCATCACCCATGCTTCACACCCATATAAGAGCGTTGGTAAAACTATACTTTCATACATTCCCCTCTTTGCCTCCAAGGACAAAGTTCTTTGTCTCCACAGACTCCTAAGTGCACCACTCACCCTTTTCCCCTCATCAATTCTATGATTCACCTCATCTTTCACAGACCCATCCGCTGACACGTCCACTCCCAAATATCTGAATACATTCACCTCCTCCATACTCTCTCCCTCTTATCTGATATCCAATCTTTCATCGCCTAATCTTTTTGTTATCCTCATAACCTTACTCTTTCCTGTATTCACTTTTAATTTTCTTCTTTTGCACACCCTTCCAAATTCATCCACCAATCTCTGCAACTTCTCTTCAGAATCTCCCAAGAGCACAGTGTCATCAGCAAAGAGCAACTGTGACAACTACCAATTCATGTGTGATTCTTTATCTTTTAACTCCACGCCTCTTGCCAACCCCATCTATAAATATATTAAACAACCATAGTGACATCACACATCCTTGTCTAAGGCCTAATTTTACTGGGAAATAATTTCCCTGTTTCCTACATACTCTAACTTGAGCCTCACTATCCTCGTAAAAACTCTTCACTGTTTTCAGTAACCTACCTCCTACACCATACACCTGCAACATCTGCCACATTGCCCCCCTATCCACCCTGTCATACGCCTTTTCCAAATCCATAAATGCCACAAAGACCTCTTTAGCCTTATCTAAATACTGTTCACTTATAAATTTCACTGTAAACACCTGGTCCACACACCCCCTACCTTTCCTAAAGCTTCCTTGTTCATCTGCTATCCTATTCTCCGTCATAATCTTAATTCTTTCAATAATAACTCTACTATACACTTTACCAGGTATTCTCAACAAATATATATATCTATATATATATATATATATATATATATATATATATATATATATATATATATATATATATATATATATATATATATATATATATATATATTTATATATATATATTTATATTTATATATATATATATATATATATATATATATATGTATATATATATATATGTATATTTATATATATATATATTTATATTTATATATATATATATATGTATATGTATATATATATATATGTATATGTATATATATATATATATATGTATATATGTATATATATATATATATATATATATGTATATATATATATGTATATATATATATATATGTATATATATATATATATATATATATATATATATATATATATATATAAATATACATATATAATTATATATATATATATATATATATATATATATATATATATATATATATATATATATATATATATATATATATATATATATATATATATATATATATATATATATATATATATATATATATATATATATATGTATGTATATATATATATATATACCCTAAGTTCCTCATTTATTTAATGATCTTTTGAATCCCATTTTGCTTCCATGCACAAGTAAGGGGAGGAAAGAGAGTCTTCACCAGAGATGAATGATCAACAGTGATCGTTCCCCTTCACTTCTTCCACAAGAGATGAGATGGTGGGCAGCAATGTGCTTCACCAGAAATGCTTGATGTGGGCATTTGTGTGCGAGTATTGTTGTATGTGGACGTACTCAAGAACTTATGGGATTGTTAGTGCCCCTAAAGATGTTTATTGTGTGCACGTGTGTGTGTGTGTGTGTGTGTGTGTGTGTGTGTGTGTGTGTGTGTGTGTGTGTGTGTGTGTGTGTGTGTGTGTGTGTGTGTGTGTGTGTGTGTGTATCCTTCTATGTTTGTGTTCATTCATTGTATTCACCTGTTTGTGGATGCAATGGGTCGATTGATAGATCTTTGCCCAGTCTTAAAATACCACTTTCCGAGGTTACTTCCTCCTTGCTTCGTGGTTCCCTTTCATACCACTAATTCTTCCTATTTCCTGACCACTTTGAGTGTTTTGTATGTATCATAATATCTCCCCTGATTCTTCCATCCTTTAATCATGTTCAGTTCCCAAATTAATTCTCATGTCTTATTTCCCTTAACTCTTGGACTCGCTTCGTTGCATAAGTGCACGTTTTCCAGTTTCTTAAAGTGCTTCGTCAGATGTGGCTTCCATGTTGTCTCCGTATACTCCTAGAAAGGAGTATGTTTAACAGAAGGACGTAAGTCATTGTTGAGTTTCCTGAAAGCAGCTCTTATGTATGCTAAACGAGTATTAGCTGCGGAGATTATTCGGGTAATGTGTGCTAATGGTGAGATGCTCCGCACTCTCCTCTTCACTTGGTCTCTCACCTTAAGTGAGATTTGCAACCTCTGCCCTCCCAGTTTCTGTACTTCTTATTCCTTACTCATAATCTTGCATTTGCTGCAGTTGAATGCAAGTGGTCACTTCTCCGGCCGATCTTGGAGGTTGTGAAGGTTCATTTATCCACTTTTCTTGTACTTATCCATTTGTAATTTCCTCATTGATTTTACTTTATTTTCCAACAACGATACATCTGACTCCATCTCTTCTTGTATGTCATTCACTAGGAACGGTACAGGTCATTGCAGAAGCCTACCTCTTACACTTGCCCAATCTGATTTATCTCTTTGCACGATTAGTCTGTTTGTCTTCTTCCTATAATGTACCATAAGATCCATTCCAGCACATCACCTGCTATACACGAAGGTCATTTAGGCTGCATATCAACTTCTCATCCCCAGATCAGCATACTAATGTGTGCAGTTATAAACACATCAGCTACATTACATCAATCAAGTTTGTTGCTTTGAAGACGTGAATTAGAGAGTCAGCGATGCATTCATAATCATGAACAAGGATGTCTTCAGTGAATGGAAAGTGATCCTGTTCATAGATACGGAATTGAGAAACCTGGAGGTTAGGATGAAGGGTATGAACAAGATTATGCTGCAGGGGTCCCTTGGTAGAAATTGCCAGGCAGTGTAAGGTAGGAGGTGAGTTAGCCATTAGAATCTCCTCACTGATGTACACACTATGGGAGGAAGGCCAGTGCACAATGTTAGGTTTGAATTTATTGTGCAGTGATTCCTTTCCCAAAGAGAGTGACCTCGGCTCCCGGAATATCCAAGAAATTTTGCCTTGGGCTCCGAAGACTGGCCATTGCAAAAGATACTACTATGACCAAATACGCAGATCAAGGATGCACATCACAGACACATTACAGACTCTCAAGGGAATCTGTAACTCCGGACTGCGTGGCAGTTAATGCAGATTAGAATCAGAAAAATGACAAAAGTTCCATGCTTTTTAAATAGAGCAAAATCTATCGCTCAATCTGTGGTAGAGTTTGGTAAGGACTGATTTATGGATAGGTAAAAATGATCTGACTGAACATTCATTCGACCATTCACTTGATCACTTGATCCCCCACATTCATGCATCTTAGAGCCATTAGTGTGAAACTGGAGGAAATGGACACAGTAGAGGAGGATATGTTAACCTGAAGTAGTGGACTTCCTCCAGCTCAAATTACCTCTTGTTCCAGAGCCATGAAGTGACGATTTTGGCCATGGGTGCTTTCCAAAAAGCTACCGTTCTTTCAAAAGCGTATTTACTTCAGGAAAACACCGGGTAATTGAGGGAGAGATCGGAATCTGACGGCCACAGACCTGTAGAGTCTTTTAATAAACTTCATTCCGAGTCACATAGAACCTCCTCAAGGTATTGTAACATGGTGAACCATATTCCTGTGAGCCATAAAGTTATTTAGATCTGAATAAAGACTTATACAGCATTAATAAAGTTTTTCATAGGATGCAGAGGAGCGTGAAAATTCGTTTCACACTCCAAGGTGTGAAATGGATTTCATTGTATATTTTTTAGTTTAGCCTAAGGTCGAAGTTCACACAGCAGCTTCGCTGTAGGCTGCACTAGTATTGTTTTTAAACTAAGGGCTCAAATATTATTGACATTGGAGGTAGAATTAGTAGTTATATGTGAAACTTTCACGAGTGAAAAACTGAAAACTTCACTGCATCTTTGAACGTCAGACAGACTTAATGCAATTTGAACTCGCTCTCCTGAAAACTACACATTTTGCGATGAGTGCAACAATGCGCAATGATCTACATACAACGAGCATTTAGGGTTTTTCGGCACTGATTAAGAGAGTACATAGTGATGTACTTAGCATACAGCCATGCGGCACCCAGCTTTCCAGAATAAATATGGTCTGAGGCGATGGTTCTGTTCTTCACGACAGTTTTCAATAACACGTGTTAGATGATTTACTTAGTCAAGAGAATGTAGTGCATTCAGTATTCCTGAAATGTTGAAGTAACCAAGTGTTTACAGCTGACAGTTTGTTGGGTATCATATCCCAGTCTCTAAATGATCTAGTGTTCTTTGAGTGCAGAACATACAGCCAATCATTTAACAAGTTCTCCGACAATACAAAAAACAACTTTTAGTTAATCATTCTCTCCTTGACTTTGCATGAACATTCAGTCAAAGAAAGGGGTCCATTATCCTTCCGGGATATTTCGGAATCGGCAAAATATGCGCAGAGCGATGCTAGCTAGGAAATGTGCATGACGTCCAAATCTTTTTATACAATGAAAGAATTTATTCACATTCAGAGGATTTTAGGACAAGACGTGGGTCGGAATGTGCAGCTAGTATTATTAGTGGAAGAATTTCTTTCTGAGACAGAGTTTACTGGCATGATCACCTCCTATATTTTGTACGAATGATGGGTGGACGTCAGCAGAGTTTCTGTTGAACTAAAACTCTTGGTAATGGTGCACGGGGATGTCTATTATGGAGCTGTGAACTGTGAGAATGGAGTTGGAGTGTCTGGCGCGATTCTTAGTGAACCAGGCCTGACTGACTGCTACGTTCATTGTGTAAGTGGAAGCACATCCTCGCCTTGTTAATTGTACGTATTGCCTAAGTCCGAATATGTTAATAATTCAAACAGGTGTTTCAAGATGGGCTCCTTGACGAAAATTCTGTAATGCCTGTTTCTAAAGGTAAGTATTCTGGTGTCACGCAGGGAGCCTTACTGTATCGTGGAAATCTCGAGGTCTTAGGTATAACTAATTCTCCAGTACTAGTATTTGATAACATTTCGTTTGGTACATTTGCGTCAATGTTATTTACTGATAGATCGAGGTTAATGACCCTCAATCTGCTTTCATAAATATTGGTGTGAACTGGAGTAGAAACAGAGGTGTTGCAGTCGTGGGTAATGTAGATCGGAAAGCTATCGCCATCGAACGAGCCTTAATGGACGTACCTAGTAAACGCAATGCGATAAATCACGAAACTACAAAGATTAATCTATAACTGGTAATGTTCCAATTTCCAGTCATACACACAAGTACCACAACTCTCGCCCAGAGAAGTCAGTCCTCACCTTAACAGTTCTGGCAATCTATTTGACTTCTACCATTTATACTAAGGCATCCCCATTACAATGACGGGCGTTACAATATCTCCAATTTATGGTAGGGCAGTTGATCCAAAAAATAGTTACGCCCATCAATATCTAAAACCTGGGTGTTGGGAGAGTAAACTGAACAGATAGCCAAGTACTGTTTAGTGAATTTAATTCTTCATGTGACTGCTGAGAGATCATGGGACTGTTGAGAGTGCATGGCACTGTTGAGTGCATGTGACTGTTGAGAGTGCCATGGACTGTTGAGAGTGCATCTGACTGTTGAGAGTGCATGGTACTGTTGAGAGTGCATGTGACTGTTGAGAGTGAATGGATCTGCTGAGAGTGCATGGGACTGTTGAGAGTGCATGGGACTGTTGAGTGCATGTGACTGTTGAGACTGCCATGGACTGTTGAGAGTGCATGTGACTGTTGAAAGTGCATGGTACTGTTGAGAGTGCATGGGACTGTTGAGTGCATGTGACTGTTGAGACTGCAATGGACTGTTGAGAGTGCATGTGACTGTTGAAAGTGCATGGTACTGTTGAGAGTGCATGTGACTGTTGAGAGTGCATGGGTCTGTTGAGAGCCCATGGGACTGTTGAGAGTGCATGGGACTGTTGAGAGCCCATGAGACTATTGAGAGTCCATGAGACTGTTGAGAGTCCATGAGACTGTTGAGAATCCATGAGACTGTTGAGAGTCCCTGAGACTGTTGAGAGTCGCAAGTCCTACTCCAGTCGTCAATGTGTTATGGACAGAGATGACAAATCTCCCTCATCTCTTCTCCTGGATTGGTTAAGAAGTTCCAGGGTAGCACAGTCTACAACGACTGTGTTGAGCTAGAAGTGACTGTTGTAGACGAATGACTGATGGTCTTCATTGCCCTACCAGCAGCGACAGCTGCGCCAGTCTTCCTAGGGCCACGACGGCACCACTGTTATATAGCGGAACTCTCTCCCTTGGGCCACGACAGCGGAACTGTTAGTTTAAGATTGTCGATTCCTGGAAGGACAATGTATTCTCGGGGAACATAAAGACGGTGGAGTAATATTGTCTTTGTTATATTGTTTTTAATTGTAATATTGATTTGTAATATCGTCTTCGTTGTAGTATTGTCTTTGTAATAGTGTTTGATTGTAATATTGTCTCTGAATGCTAAATTATCCTTTTTTTTGTTGTAATATTTTCTTTAGTTCCAACATTGTCTTCAGTTGTAATAGTTGTTAGATTTTCTTTAGATTTAATATTTCTTCAGTTGTAATATTGTCTTCAGTGGTAATACTGTCTTCTCTTGTAACACTGTCTGTGCAATATTGTCTTTGTTATAACGTTGGATTCAGATGTTGAGAGAGAACGCTAAACATGTAGGGGAAAGGAGAGAAAACGAGACAGTCTAATTTGATAAAAGAGAGAACAGATCCAATTCCTTGGATCAAAAGCCTCTCACTAATATGAAGTGACCTTCCAAGGCAAGATTTTTAAGCACAAGAAAGAAGACACCATCAAGTACCGTAACAGGACGAACAGACTGAACGAGTGTGAACAGTCAACAGAAATTAGTGATGTGAACAGATAACCTGAACAGACTGAAAGAAGTTCTTGAAAAAGACAGGGTAACAGTTTTTTGAAAAAAAAACAGAGAGTAAACACCGTGAACAAACAGGGTGACAACAAAATGTGAACAGCGTGAGTAAATAATGTGAACAGAGTGAATAATGTGAACGGAGTGAAAATATGAATAAATAATGTGAACAGAGTGAACAGTGTGAATAAATAATTTGAACAGAGTGAACAGTGTCAGTAAATAATGTAAACAGAATGAACAGTGTGAATAAATAATGTGAACAAAGTGAACAGAGTGAATAACCGTTGATAACAAATAGCGTCAGAAAATAAAGGGAATAAACAATGTGAACAAATTGCGTGGACAGATAACATAAGAACATAAGAAAGAAGGAACACTGCAGCAGGCCTACTGACCCATGCGAAGCAGGTCCATGTCCTCCCCCTTCCCGGATTAGCCCAATGACCACCTAGTCAGGTCACTTTCACTTTAGGAAAGAGCACGGCGTCAGACCTAGTAGCACAAGCTAGTCAGGATACTGAGAACAAACAAGCAAGATAAATAAATAAGCAAGATAAACAAACGGCCTATGAAACATCCCTTTCAAACAACATATGCAAATAGCATCTTTAAAAGACTGAAAACAAGCATTTGTAAACAGCCTGAACAAACAATAATGTGAACATTATGTGAACAGAGTGAACAAGTGTGGCATGCAAAGAGTACGTAACCTTTAGTCGGCGCATGTACACACCCTCATTGAAAGGCTATCTCCCCCAACCAGCAACCAGGGGACTGAGGGTTGATGATGGGGCCCCGTCGTTCAACCAGTACCCAGGTTCCAGCCAATGAGAAGATGGTTTTGGCAATCGCAGAGGTTATGTGGGTACCACTCTCCTGTCTGGCCTTGTCATTCCCATTCTAGAGCTGGTTGAAGCACGGTCTGCTCTCTAGTGGCTTCTATTCTGCCTTGCGTTCCGTGGAGTGCACTAATACCTATCACTGTACATAGTGTATATAGTGTACATACTTCTGTTCTAAATTGGTGAAGGATAATATAAGTCAAAAGTTTTCTGCTGTGTTTATTTTGCTCCCGTTACACCCAGGATAACAGGCCATTTGGGACTCCTGGGTTGTAATAACAAGTAAATTGAAAAAGTTAATAAACAGCATAAACAGCGTAAACAATTGTCATTTATAAAAGTCTTAGCAAAAGCGTAACCAGTGTTGCCAAAAAAGAAAAAAGGTGAGCAATGTGAACAAACAGCGTAGTCAGTGTTAGCAAACTGCGTGAACAAGGCGAACAGATAGCCTGAACAAATAGTAAAAACAGTGTTGCCAGTATGAAGTCTGAACAGAGCTAAGAAACAACATTAACAATGTTAACAAAAAGCATAAATAAACATCGTTAGCAACGTGAACAAACAGCGTGTTTACAATATTAACACACAGCTTATACAACACAACATTACAAAGAGCATGAACAACAAAAACCTTTAACATGGAGTACTGTATTTCACTCAGCATTTTTCACATAAATCTAAAAAGATTCTTTACAACCTCACTAAATACTGTGTTCATTATTCACACACGGAGACTGCTTCTAAAACCCACCAGGATTTTTACCAGGGAAGGAAGTTAGTGCTCAGTTCCTCACGAAGTTACGCAGCAGAGCACAGATCAATTTTGATAAATTCGAGAATTTTCTCGGGTTTCATAGCTTGTAAATTTGTTACATAATCTAATTGTTGTGGAATTACCTAACTAACTATCCCTCTCAGAGAGGATTTGATAAGGTAGTTAGTGACGGAATGTTTCAGAGATGGGACACAGCAACAAGGCGTCACAGCTGGAAGTTGAAAACACAGATGAGCCACAGGGATATTGGGAAGTATTTCTTTAGTAATAGAATTGTCAGGAAGTGGAATAGTCTGGAGAGTGATATAGTGGAGGCAGGATCCATACATAGCTTTAAGATGAGATTCGATAATGCTCATGGAAAAGGGAGAGAGTGAACCTAGTAGCGATCAGGGAAGAGGCGGGACCAGGGACTATGAATCGGCCACTGCAGCTACAACTTGAAGAGTACAAACACACACGCACACAATCAAAGGAATGACGACAGGAAAATAGCAGGAAATTCAACTCAAGAAGGAAGTGGGAGACCTCACAAGTAATAACAAGTAAGTCCGTTAGGTGATGAACACACGATTCAGAAAGACGCTTTTGGTGGAAATAGAGAAAATACCAGTGAGCCTACAACAAATTGTGCATAGATGGGCACTCCAAAACCTACACACAACAAAGGAAGAGGTTAGAAATGTTTTGAGTGAGATGGATACATCGAAGTCATTATTATCTAACAAGGTGTCACCAGAAGTAGCGGAAACACCGTCTGACCCATTAGTTAAGATCTATAAATCAGTAGACACCGGACAATTGCCCGAGATCTGGAAAACAAAGAACGTTGTCCCAGTATTTGTGATGGGAGACAGGAAGCGTGTTATGATGTTGAATTGCTAGTTGCATGGAAAACCATGAACGCCACAACTCTGAACTACATAAACAGAAAGTTCTTACTTATATAAACTATTAGGTTATAATGACACAAACGTGGAAATAAAATAAAAATACACTCACTGTAAATGTTGATTTTTGTAAAATCATTTGATACTTGTGACAATGGAGAGAAACCTTTCCATGTGGCTACAGGATGTAAGAGGTTAAGAAGGGAAAAATATATTCAAAATTGTATGAAAAAGATCACGGAAAGTTTAAAAATAGTGTAGTTAACAGTAAGCAAAATCCCGCAATATCGCAACTGACGGTCGTGGCGAACTGAGTTTTTCTGAACCTCACTGCAAACGTAAACATTAATTTAAAACACTGGTTAAAACGCTGGTTGTAATTATACAGATGTGAACCGAATAATTAGACTCTATACCTCATTTTTCATAAATAATTTTTCAAGTGGAGGAAAGATATCAAAGAAAATATTTATGCTTTTCTGTACAGGTTAACGAACAAAATACACCATCAACATTTCTCAGTGATTCGGCAATAGAGGGAAAGATATTTCAAATTTCTGATTGGAAAAAAAAATGTGTACAGGCAGTATTTTTTCCCTTTCAGCTGTCATATTTCTGTTATATTTGTCAGAAAATGCTAATATTTTGTCTACAGCATAATAATATCAGTTGCATGATTTAACTGGCATATAATTACAGGACATATTGTTGAAATTCTTCAGCATAGAAGCCCAAATGAGTTCACTTGGCAAACAGAGGGAAAACTTAAACTATTACATTTAAATCAGTACGCTTGTTAAGGCTCCGAACTCGTCTGTTAGATCTCTATATATTTTAATATGGGAAAGAGCAATGACATGTAATATGTGTGCATACATTAAGCAATTATTTTCACGCTCTTTAAGCTGATGATCCCACAGAAGTTACAATTACTATGTTGCTCAATACACCCTTGATTCTTGACCATTAGTGATACTTCTCTGACTTTTCTTATATAACTGTGTGGTACCTTTATGCGAAAGTATTGTTTTTCTTATCTGAATTTCTAAATTAATTGTATTTATAGAGGAGCAGAGGAAATAGGGTAAATTAGGGCATGAGACTACTTTTCCTTCACACAAAATTCATCTGTGAGGGGTGAAATTGGCAAGGTGATGAATTACTCTGGGAATTATGTGTAGGATAATGCAGAGGCTTTTGGACAAAGTTGATATTAAAGTAAGGTATATTGGACGGATATTCATGATTTTTCTGGTTCATTAGATGAAGAGAGAAGTGAGACCTGGAAAGGAATAGCAGGAAAGTGGTCAAAGTGGATCATGTGTCATCGGTAAAACTGGATAAGAAAGGACAGAGATCGGTTTCAAATGGTGGAGACTTCTGTGGCAGTGAAATGTTAAGTTTTATGTGGAGTGAGAGATCTGGTATACTCACCTATTTCTCAAGCCATGTTCTGGAAGCTGGTGTTGTATCTTAGCGTCTGGCACTAACTTTTAACTTGCCGTGTGTCGGGTTTACTCCCTCCCGGTTTTTTGGACCCTGTCATACCTATTCCTAGAGGTATGTATGTAGCTTGCCTCCCATGCTTCTTCATCTGGGTCACATTACTTCCTGACCAACCTATGTCAGCCGAAGTAATTTCTGACATCCAAATAACTCATCTGTGGCCTAACCTCAATCCAGTCCACCTTATAAAGTCCGGTGAGAAATTCATGTATCGTTATTTCCTTCTACTTCAAATCCCTAATGTCTTCAGGTTCAATTTCAATATTTTTATTTCTAAGTTCATCACTGGTTTCCTCTTACTCCCGAGTCTAAACTAGACATGATTTTTCAGGTGCGAGACCCATATTGATATTGCATAACCTAAGATGGGCCTGATATATTTCGGATATCGAGAAGAGAATGATTTTTGAGATTCCTGAAGCCTGATTTGAGATTCTAAAAACAACCAATCGTTGCAGAGGTTAAGCGGGTGACCGTTTTCTCTAACGATGTGCTTGATACTATGCATATCCCTATCAGTTTCCGATCTTTTTCCTTCCATAATTTTCATAACATTGTGTTTGCTGGTGGGTAAAGTCCAGATGTTAATTCCTTAATTTATCCTGAGGCTTGCTCAGGTTTATTTGTAACTTTCCTTCATCGTTGGTTTGTTTTATTAATAATTTCACTACTGGGAGCAGGGATGCATCTCTCTCTCAGTATCGTCTGATACATCACTCATGTATACAAGGAACTGTACTGGTTCTAAAACTAGTCTTTGTGGAGCCCCACATATTATACATGCCCATTATGATAATTTTTCTAGGACACTCAGTCTTTGTGGCTTTCCAATTAGATAATCTTTGATCCACTGCATCGCATTCCCTATTTTTCCTCCCTGCTCTTTAAGTCCTTAATTCTTATGATATACGATTTAAAACATGTTCCTTTCAGCCCAAGAATATGCAGTCCACCCATCCTTCTCTCTCCTGTGAGACAGGATTTGCCATATCTAAACATTTACCATAACTAAACAACTGCTATATAAGTGTCCTTTTGATTTTTATTGAATTACCTTCTATAGTAGGCTACCGAATGAAAATTACTTTTATTTTAACATTTCCTCTACATCTGGTTTCTTAAAAATTGGAACTACACAGACACACCTTTAATCACTAAACCGGAAGACATCTAAGGATGTAAGATCTTAGAATAAAAACATGAGAACTTAAGATTGGAGGAACACCGCAGCGGGTCTGTGGACCATACAAGGCAAGTTCTCTTCAAACTCAAATCCTCTTAACAAAATATTTTTCCAGTCCATTGTACGTTCGCACATTCGCTTTTCTTCTGGTATCTAGCATATACTAGATATTTGGAATATAAGTGACAAAAAGGCACAATACCATGACTGGAACGATACACAAATAACCTCCACTTTGAAGAGAGGAGCTTACGACCGAAACGTCGTCGTAAGCTCCTCTCTTCTACGTGCGGGTTATTTGTGTATTTGGAATATCTCTGTGTGTTTGGTGTCCAGAATCCCTTACTGTATCATTTCTTTTCGACTCTGATGTTACTTACTATTTACTATTACTCAGTGATGTCATACAGATTCTTCACACAGCCTCAGCCGCTTACAGACTTCTTTGTCATCTATCATGTGCCCTTCCACTTCCTTCTTATTACTGATTTTTTTATGCCATCTCTCTTCTGTTGTGTTTATGTATCAGGTTTGGTTTCGATTTGGCTTTGATTGCTTTTGTTATACAGGAAGTGTGTAAGTACGGGGTACAGTAAAAATATCGTTGTTTGAGAATTTACAAGGGAAAAAAATTTCAAAAAATGTAACAAGAATAAAAGGTAGATGTAATACATTGTTATTTTAAAAAATAAATTTTTTTTGAAGATTATAATAATATTAACTTTATTAAAAATTTATTGTAAAAGGCAAAGTAATAAAAAAATAGCTAAAGAATTTTCTCAGTCTTGAGTCAAAAAGAGTGAGTATGCACAGCTTTATTCTGCAGGTTTTGCCCACAGCCCGGCTGAGGGTCTGGCCATATTCCAGCTAGCCTGAAAAATGAGTGCTGAGGCCACCTTTGCTTATTTACCTGATGCCTGAGCCTTTGCTGCTTATCCTGCTTTTCTTCCCACTTTTATATTCTTCATTTCTCTCATCTCCCTTTTCAACCTCTTTGAAAATTCTTCCTAACTCACTGCTTCTACTTATCATTTCACTGTCTATTTTTATATCTATCCCACATCTTGTGTGTAGGCATATTATCCATTCATTGTTCTCCTTCTTTCTCTCTCCTCAACTACGGTTCCTTTTTTCCTCACTTGGCAGGTTTCCCTCTCCCCTTTTCTCGTAGTCCATTCCAGGTACCATCTCCACTTTCTCTCTATTCCCCTCTACTCTCTCTTTCCACCCCGCACCTCACATCTGCAGAACCAGTGCCTTTCCCTAGCTATATAAAAGAGCGCCTTAAGCACTTCTAACAAATTACAGGCCATTAGCACCGCAGTAGCATATCACCAAAGTTTAAAAATGCCTTAAAATATAAAGCCTTTAAATTCTCAGAGCACAAACCCTGCCTTCCCTCGGCAGCCCCCTGCCTTTCTCTGGCACCCACTGCCTTCCCTTGAAATCCCCTAGAATACTTTGGCAAACATTGGCTCTCTCTCTCTCTCTCTCTCTCTCTCTCTCTCTCTCTCCTCTCTCTCTCTCTCTCTCTCTCTCTCTCTCTCTCTCTCTCTCTCTCTCTCTCTCTCTCTCTCTCTCCTAAAGAAACGAGTATTCCATGCATGTGTTGACCCACTGTCAGTATATTTGAACATTGTCAAGTCAGAATGGAAACACTTTCTCTAACATTACTAAGATTATTTTTCTCTCATGATAATATATAAAAAAATCAATGCTTAGGCGAAATATTTACGAATCACTTAAGAAATAAAGTAAAATTTATTGTTCAAAAACTGAATAATAATGTAAATAAAGAACAGACGGTCAGGGAAAGTATTTCAAATATGATCTGTAAGTAGGCCGGATATAGCGCGCGGACGCCAGAGGCCAATTTGCAATAAATGGCTAAAAAAAATGGGTAAATTCTATGTAAACATGAAGTTAAAAACCATTATGGAAATAGTGAAGGTTACTCTGGAAGAATATCTAGTAAAATCAATGGCATGAATTTTGTGAATAGGAACAGAAAAATATGCATTATTTTTCAAGGAGTATTAACTGATTTGGTAATTACTGAAGACACTTGGTGATGAGTTATTTTCTGTGTCCGTCAACTTCACTAATCAGTACCAACAGAATAATCTCACTAAAGAGAACTAACAGAGATTAGTTTCACTAATCAGTACTAACAGAGATTAGTTTCACTAATCAGAACTAACAGAGGTTAGTTTCACTAATCAGTACTAACAGAGATTAGTTTCACAAATCAGTACTAACAGAAATTAGTTTCACTAATCAGTACTAACAGAGATTAGTTTCACTAATCAGAACTAACAGAGGATAATTTCACTAATCAGTACTAACAGAGATTAGTTTCACTAATCAGTACTAACAGAGATTAATTTCACTAATCATTACCAACAGAGATTAGTTTCACTAATCAGTACTAACAGAGATTAGTTTCACTAATCAGAACTAACAGAGGTTAATTTCACTAATCAGTACTAACAGAGATTAGTTTCACTAATTAGTACCAACAGAGATTATTTTCACTAATCATTATCAACAGAGATTAGTTTCACTAATCAAAACTAACAGAGATTAGTTTCACTAATCAGTACTAACAGAGATTAGTTTCACTAATCAATACCAACAGAGATTAGTTTCACTAATCAGAACTAACAGAGGTTAAATTCACTAATCAGTACCAACAGAGATTAATTTCACTAATCATTACCAACAGAGATTAGTTTCACTAATCAAAGCTAACAGAGATTAGTTTCACTAATCAGTACTAACAAAGATTAGTTTCACTAATCAATACCAACAGAAATTAGTTCACTAATCAGTACTAACAGAGATTAGCTTCACTAATCCGTCCCCTCAAGGAAGGTTCCTTGATGTTGGTGAGGGGCTCTTGATTTAGGGAATTGGATCTGTGCTCCAGTTCCCCGAATTAAGCCTGAATGTCTTCCACATCCCCCCCCAGGCGCTGTATAATCCTCCGGGTTTAGCGCTTCCCCTTAATTATAATAATAATTCACTAATCCGCATTAACCAAGACGAGTTACACTAACCTACACTAACCAGTCACCTCCCCCCCCCCATCTCAAAGGAGGCACTTCGATGCTAGTGATGGGCTCTTGATCCGAGGAATTAGATTTATCGTTCTCGTCCTTGAACTGAAACTGAGTGCATCCCATTCCACCAGAGTTACATATGACCCCTAAGGGTTTAGTGCTTCTCGCAGTATAATACAAATTTCCTAATCTTTACAAAGAACAAAAAGGCACAGTACCGTGACAATACACAAATAACCCGCACAGAGAGAACCTTACGACGTTTCGGTCCGATTTGGATCATTTACAAAGTCACACTTTGTAAATGTGACTTTGTAAATGGTCCAAGTCGGATCGAAACGTCGTCGTAAGATCCTCTCTCCTACGTACGGGAATTATTTGTGTACTAACCTATTCAAACCAGTGACTAGCTCAACTAATCTATTCTTATCACTGTCCCTCTATCACTTCAGATTTGTTGAGCTAACATTGGTTAAAATGAACTCGAGGTTTAAATATCTGATTTAGAGAGTTTTTTTTTATGTGGAACCCACTATGTGAACGCTGGACTATGTGAACCCCAGAACCCTGCGAACCAGGAGGTACATAAACACTTGTTTTGAACCCAGGACCGTGTGAACCTTTGATGTGAACCCTGGATAGTGAATATGGACTATTTAAACATTTGATGTGAACCAGCAACTATATCACCCCTGGACAGTGTGAGCCCTGAACAGTGTGAACCTTGGACGGGGGTTCAACCAGGACAGTGTGAATCCTGGCTGGTGTGAACACTGGATGGTGTTACCACTATACGGCGTGAACCCTGGATGGTGTGAACCAGGACGATGTGAACCCTGGCTGGTGTGAACACTGGACGGTGTGAATATTATACGGCATGAACCCTGGATGGTGTGAACCCTGGATGGTGTGAACCCTGGATGGTGTGAACCCTGGATGGTGTGAACCCTGGATGGTGTGAACCAGGACGATGTGAACCCTGGCTGGTGTGAACACTGGACGGCGTGAATATTATACGGCATGAACCCTGGATGGTGTGAACCCTGGATGGTGTGAACCCTGGATGGTGTGAACCCTGGATGGTGTGAACCCTGGATGGTGTGAACCCTGGATGGGTGAGAACCCTTCATGCTGAACGTTTGCCAACGCTATAAAAGAATGATCCATGATGACATCAATTTTGAATGATTTCTTAACATACAAATTTTAACATTAAGACCAAAATCTCTCTGTAACACTAAAATTTACATAAAATTCTGAAAATTAAATACTTGGGCAAAATTAATTAAAATTATATTTACACTATGAATCTTGTGAATTATATACCACAACAAACTCCATCCACCATTATTTTGTATCATACTTAACAAAGCGTGACTTCTGTATCAGTTATTACAATTAATAAAATGGTATATCTGTATGTGTTCTAATTTTTGTAACTTTAAATTAGAATTCTTTGAAATAGAAATGCTTTAGGATTTTCCATAAACATTTATGCTTGATCAAAATGCTTCAAATCTGTCAAAATTGTCCAAATACGAAATATAACAGTTTAGGACATATTTCGTATATTTTTTTTATTTTTAATCGTATGAAAACTTTAATAAATTCTAACATTAATGGATTTTTAGTATTTGGCAAAAGTCACTCTTACTTTATTTCGGTAGTTAAGTTAAGTAAGTTAAGTAAGTAAGTTAAGTAAGTTGTTATGTACAGATCCTCCTAGACTTGCCACCTATGTGACTTACATACAGCCGAAAAAATACACTCTAAACTAGAAAAATAAAATATATATGTACGTGAATATAGCCTATTAATGATACCGTCAAGTAAGGAACATCATTTTCTGAGTAATGGATTAAGGATTAAATCATTTATTTCCTTACATAGTTTACAATGTGTAATTACAATACTGATTTGCTAAGTGCAAAGAAGGTAAGAAAGAGGGTTGATAAAAATACGAGATAATCATGACAGAAATTTGCTATGTTAAAAGAATGTTGTACAGGTATACGACTTGTACAAGTCGTAATGTAATACCCACATCCGTTCATTTCGAGATCCGACCGGTCGGTCGGAAAGGAACTCGGATGAAAGGCGGGGAAAAATCTGTATATAGTTCTTAGTTATCATTTTAATAATAATAATAATAATAATAATAATAATAATAATAATAATAATAAATATATATCATAATATTTTAATTATCAACAGAGTTAAACAATTTATATTCTAACATGTGTATCTGAGAGCACTAATCATTTCAAGATTTAATTATTTTAATCAGAAATTTAAAATTCGTAATACGTCACTTAACTTCACCGGAAAAAAATCGAGCAGAGTTAAGAAATTTATTTTGTTTCACAATGAATTTTGAAATACAAATACATTTACGTTTGGAAATATCTTCTATTTTTAAAATATTTGACTTAAATCTTGCTTTTAGAAGATCCTCTACAGTAAGGAATAAACTGGTAAATTATTTCCTTGTCTTGTTTACTGGCTGGTTTACTCAGACAAGCACAGCAGTTAGTCGTCTTTATCGCCTATCCCTCGCTTCCTCCTTGCCTGGTTCTCCCTCTTCATCCCTTTTCCTCTGTGTCCTTTCTTATTTTCTTGTCTGGTGTTATCTCTCCGAGTCTTATATATCACCAGTTATTCACGGCTGTATACCTTCAAGGATCTCTCCTCACCTCGTCTCTCCCTACATTCATCAGCCTAAACCCACCATAACACACCATAACATCTCCCCTTATTCCGTCTTCTTCTCTTTTATTTTCCTCCTCTAAATATAGCAACATTGAACAGCGTCTCATCATTCTTCAATTTCTCTCTGTCATTTTGTGTTCGTACTTTACCTTACACATTTCTATTTTGTTTTGTTGTGCCCTTCCTTTGTCCTGATATTTCATTAGCAGCGTTGCCCAGCCCACCCTATACACTACACCTTCCGACTCACCCATTCTTCACTGCTTAATCTTAATCATCATCAGATCACGGAACGGGTGGGGTTTCAACCCAGGGCCAGAGAGTCCTAAAACTCACAGGCCAGGACTCACTAGCCATGGGTTCAAATCCCATCAGTTCCTTGATCTGTTTGCAATCGTGTTATTAAGATTTCCTGAATCTTCATCACTATCACCCTCTCCTTCCATCTCACTGTGACATAGTAATTACCATGATTATCCTGGCAAACCTGCGGAACAGTAAACCAGTCATCATAAAAGAAATTTCGTAAGACTGTGGTAGCTGACCAACTTGTGGCAGATTATACCTGACGATGTCTTTATAGTTGTATTACAACCTCTCACCTCAGGCTGATGCATTTCATTATTACATACATGAAACACAGCCTGTGCGTGGGAATTTGAGAAGGAAAAACCCTTTTTGTTTGGAGAGGGGAGGGTGTAGTATGAGAGGGAAACTCATTGTGTGAGTGGGGATGAGACAGGAAATCCATTGTGCAAGTGGAATCCGTTATGGTACAGTATCCGACAATATGTCATAATGGTAGAATTACTGACAGAATGTTCGGTAAACGGACACAGATGCCGATGCATGCATGTAAGGCTGATGCATGCAGCGGGATGAGACGAAAAGCTGTAAGCCTTCTTCCTGAAAGCTGGCTGCCATGGATCAACGTGTAGCGCAAGCTGCAAGCCAAGGTATTGTTCAGTGTGGCGAGATTGGTATAGCACTGCGTACCTTGTTCCAATGTTCGTAGGTTCGAGTCTCCTTCAGCCAGAGATCAGTGTTTATATATATATATATATATATATATATATATATATATATATATATATATATATATATATATATATATATATATATATATATATCGTGCCCAATAGGTAAAATTGGTCAATTAGCAAGAACTCATTTAAAACAAAGTCCTTTCTAAAATTTTCTCTTATACGTTTAAAGATATATATTTTTTTCATTTATGTTAATGTAAAAATTAATAATTTTGTACCAAACGAACTTTAGAAAACTTATCTAAGATTATTATAACAAGCGCAATTTAATTTAGCCTAATCTAACTAAATATATTTTAGATAAGTTTACAATAATTTAATAATAAACAAACATAATGAAATACATTTTTCTCGTTAGGTTCAGAATGATTTTTGCGAACTTACTGCATACACAAATTTTCACTTGCCTTATTTGGCAAGAAGATCGTTGCTATTTGAGCCAAAATCGTAAGTTTTACATATTCGGCACAATATATATATATGTATATATATATATATATATATATATATATATATATATATATATATATATATATATATATATAAATATATATATATACATATATATATATATATATATATATATATATATATATATATATATATATATATATATATATATATATATATATATATATATATATATATATATATATAAAGTTTTTCTTCTTCTCTTTTTTTAGTAAATGTATACAGGAGAAGGGGTTACTAGCCCATTGCTCCCGGCATTTTAGTCGCCTCATACGACACGCATGGCTTACGGAGGAAAGATTCTTTTCCACTTCCCCATGGACAATAGAAGAAATAAAAAAGAACAAGAGCTATTTAGAAAAAGGAGAAAAACCTAGATGTATGTATATATATATATGCATGTGCGTGTCTGTGAAGTGTGACCAAAGTGTAAGTAGGAGAAGCAAGATATCCCTGTTATCTAGCGTGTTTATGAGACAGAAAAAGAAACCAGCAATCCTACCATCATGCAAAACAGTTACAGGTTTTTGTTTCACAGTCATTTGGCAGGACGGTAGTACTTCCCTGGGTGGTTGCTGTCTACCAACCTACTACCTACCTACTACTCTGAAGGAGGGGTGTTAATGTTGCAGTTTAAAAACTGTAGTGTAAAGCACCCTTCTGGCAAGACAGTGATGGAGTGAATGATGGTGAAAGTTTTTCTTTTTCGGGCCACCCTGCCTTAGTGGGAATCGGCCAGTGTGATAATAAAAAATAAATATATATATATATATATATATATATATATATATATATATATATATATATATATATATATATATATATATATATATATATATATATATATATATATATATATATATATATATATATATATATAGATAGATAGATAGATAGATAGATAGATAGATAGAGAGATGGGGTTGTAAGAGAAGTAAATGCAAGGGTCTTGGCAAGAGGCGTGGAGTTAAAAGATAAAGAATCACACATGAAGTGGGAGTTGTCACAGTTGCTCTTTGCTGATGACACTGTGCTCTTGGGAGATTCTGAAGAGAAGTTGCAAAGGTTGGTGGATGAATTTGGTAGGGTATGTAAAAGAAGAAAATTAAAAGTGAATACAGGAAAGAGTAAGGTTAAGAGGATAACAAAAATATTAGGTGATGAAAGATTGGATATCAGATTGGAGGGAGAGAGTATGAAGGAGGTGAAGGTATTCAGATATTTGGGAGTGGAGGTGTCAGCGGATGGGTCTATGAAAGATGAGGTGAATCATAGAATTGATGAGCGGAAAAGGGTGAGCGGTGCACTTAGGAGTCTGTGGAGACAAAGAACTTTGTCCTTGGAGGCAAAGAGGGGAATGTATGAGAGTATAGTTTTCCCAACGCTCTTATATGGGTGTGAAGCATGGGTGATGAATGTTGCAGCGAGGAGAAGGCTGGAGGCAGTGGAGATGTCGTGTCTGAGGGCAATGTGTGGTGTGAATATAATGCAGAGAATTCGTAGTTTGGAAGTTAGGAGGAGGTGCGGGATTGCCAAAGCTGTTGTCCAGAGGGCTGAGGAAGGGTTGTTGAGATGGTTCGGACATGTAGAGAGAATGGAGCGAAACAGAATGACTTCTAGAGTGTATCAGTCTGTAGCGGAAGGAAGGCGGGGTAGGGGTCGGCCAAGAAAAGTTTGGTGTTAGGGGGTAAAGAAGGTTTTGTGTGCGAGGGGTTTGGACTTCCAGCAGGCATGCGCGAGCGTGTTTGATAGGAGTGAATGGAGACAAATGGTTTTTAATACTTGACGTGCTGTTGGAGTGTGAGCAAAGTAACATTTATGAAGGGGTTCAGGGAAACCAGCAGGCCGGACTTGAGTCCTGGAGATGGGAAGTACAGTGCCTGCACTCTGAAGGAGGGGTGTTAATGTTGCAGTTTAAAAACTGTAGTGTAAAGCACCCTTCTGGCAAGACAGTGATGGAGTGAATGATGGTGAAAGTTTTTCTTTTTCGGGCCACCCTGCCTTGGTGGGAATCGGCCTGTGTGATAATAAAAAAAATAATATATCTATATATATATATATATATATATATATATATATATATATATATATATATATATATATATATATATATATATATATATATATATATATATATATATATATATATATATATATATATATGCAATAAGATCACAGTAAAAGGTGATTTCAAAATATGCAAAACAACCACTCTGAAAGAATAGAGAAATTCCAAGCGCTTTCGTGACTACTCACATTATCAAGGAACTATGAAAGTAAAGCATCAAGGAAGCTATATAAGGGGTCTGGCCAGCACCTCACTATCAGATCCCACAACGATTAAACACGTGACGCGCGGCGACCCATCTTGGATAGGTCCTTTGCACAACTCACCCACAAACTATTCTACCCAAGAAAATTTAAAAATTATTATTTGTCCAGTGTATTATTAAATTCTTACCAAATTCTATTAATTATAAATGGATCTAATTTATATAAACCAAAGGAAATATTCATATTATTGTCAAAACTGCTTTTTATGAAACAAGATTCAATTATATTCCTGTCGACCACGGACTTGCTTGATACTACTTTCTCAACTTTTTGAAAATCAATTGGATGGTTAAAATTTCTTACATGAATAAATAGAGCATTGGAATCTTGTCCAGTTCTAATGCTATATTTATGTCGTTTTAATCTTAGTTCGAGATTTTTACCAGTTTGACCGTAATAAACTTTATCGCAAATTTTACAAGGAATCTTATAGACACATCCATCAGCATTTTGGGGGGAATTCTTTATCAAAAGTTTTTTTACTGTATCAAGATTTTTGAATACAACTTTAATATTAAAAGTCTTAAGAAGAGAAGGCATATCAACCAAGTTTTCATGGTAAGGGAGAACCAACATATTTTTAGTTGAATAAGGCTGGTTGTCCCTTTTTGGATTATAAAAAGTGTTTCTAGCAACTTTAAAAGATTTATCAATTACATTTCTTGGGTATTTTAAATCATTACCTATTTCATAAATTTTGGATATTTCCTCATCTATGAACTACAAATTCGTAAAGCTCTCAAAAACATTGATGAGAAAACAGACAGTTTGACTCTATCTTGATGCGAGGAATAATAGTGGACATAGGATGGATGGATGTGTCTGTAAGATTCCTTGTAAAATTTGCGATAAAGTTTATTACGGTCAAACTGGTAAAAATCTCGAACTAAGATTAAAACAACATAAATATAGCATTAGAACTGGACAAGATTCCAATGCTCTATTTATTCATGTAAGAGATTTTAACCATCCAATTGATTTTCAAAAAGTTGAGAAAGTAGTATCAAGCAAGTCCATGGTCGACAGGAATATAATTGAATCTTGTTTCATAAAAAGCAGTTTTGACAATAATATGAATATTTCCTTGGTTTATATAAATTAGATCCATTTATAGTTAATAGAATTTGGGAAGAATTTAGTAATACACTGGACAAATAATAATTTTTAAATTTTCTTGGGTAGAATAGTTTGTGGGTGAGTTGTGCAAAGGACCTATCCAAGTTGGGTCGCCGCGCGTCACGTGTTTAACCGTTGTGGGATCTGATAGTGAGGTGCTGGCCAGACCCCTTATATAGCTTCCTTGATGCTTTACTTTCATAGTTCCTTGATAATGTGAGTAGTCACGAAAGCGCTTGGAATTTCTCTATTCTTTCAGAGTGGTTGTTTTGCATATATATATATATATATATATATATATATATATATATATATATATATATATATATATATATAGATATATATATATATATATATATATATATATATATATATATATATATATATATATATATATATATATATATATGTGTGTATATATATATATATATATATATGTATATATATATATACATATATATATATATATATATATATATATATATATATATATATATATATATATATATATATATATATATATATATATATATATATATATATATATGCAATAAGATCACAGTGAACAGGTGATTTCAAAATATGCAAAACAACCACTCTGAAAGAATAGAGAAATTCCAAGCGCTTTCGTGACTACTCGCATTATCAAGGAACTATGGTAGTTCCTTGATAATGCGAGTAGTCACGAAAGCGCTTGGAATTTCTCTATTCTTTCAGAGTGGTTGTTTTGCATATATATATATATATATATATATATATATATATATATATATATATATATATATATATATATATATATATATTTTATATATGTATATTTAATACAGCTTTTATTAAGTAACTGTTATATCCAAAGAGGAATTTTTATTTATCAAAAAGCTTTATTATCGCTTTAAATTATGCATAAATACTACCAACTTTATTAATTTTTGTGTCAAAGTTATTAAGTCTGAAAAATCTTTATGTAATTACAAACTGAGGTCGTGTAAAAATTCATAAATTAAATACTAGAAGTGAACTGATGAAATATGTGTAACTAACTGGTTTATTTTCAGTGACATTAAGTAGTTATTATGTTTTCTGGATGAAAAACTACGATACTTTGCTATAAGCACAGATTGTTCCAATATTTACTCCTCATATTCAGCTAAACAATGCCTTTGTTGCTTTTATTAAACTGGTTCTTTCACTTGGGTTCAACTAGCAAACTTTTGTTTGTGCTTTGGTTTAGTCATTGTTTGCTTTGGTCCACTTAACGCTCGTATGTTTCCAGTTCAGCTCATTCACCGAATAGGTTTATTTGATTAAGTTTAATTAGTAAACAGCTGTTTCTGTTTGGTTCTGTGAGTTTACACGGGCTTCTGGTAAGGTCAAATTAATTCTTTTCTATTCCTCTCCTATGTATTTAATCCCATTGGATTGTAAACCAAACTGTCTCACCCACCAATTTCTGTTCATCGCCCTCAAACCTTTCCTTCCTTTCTCTTCCCAGTTCTTGGACTCCAACCACTCTCCCCAGACCATTGTATCCCTTTCCCTCTCCCCAGACCATTGAACCCCTATCCCTCTCCCCAGACCACTGTACCCCTTTCCCTCTCCCCAGACCATTGAACCCCTTTCCCTCTCCCCAGACCATTGTACCCCTTTCCCTCTCCCCAGTTCATTTTACCCCTTTCCCTCTCCCCAGTCCATTGTACTCCTTTCCCTCTCCCCAGACCATTGTACCCCTTTCTCTCTCCCCATACCATTGTACCCCTTTCCCTCTCCCCAGTTCATTGTACCCCTTTTCCTCTCCCCAGACCATTGTACCCCTTTCCCTCTCCCCAGTCCATTGTACCCCTTTCCCTCTCCCCAGACCATTGTACCCCTTTCCCTCTCCCCAGTCCATTGTACCCCGTTCCCTCTCCGCAGTCCTTGGACTCCAACTTCTCTCACCAGTCCATTGTCCCTCATCCCCTCTAACCAGTCCATTGTACACCTCCCTCCCTGTGTTTAATTTGTTCTTCGTATACAAGATTTGCTCCTCGTAATGGATCCACACATAACACTACATCTGCTGCCTCTGTATTTGACTGAAGATGTCTACAGCATAGGCGAAACGTTTCAATAATAAAATACTCAACTATTGCACATGTGTCTTACTTATCATAATACACAGTACCGAGAAAAGGAATGACTGGGCCCTGTACGGAAGAAATCTGTAATTCGGGGCCAAGACTAAGACTTGATTCCCTTAACCACACATACAAACACGAAGTAAAACACTTTATATAATAATTATGAAGCTTATCAAAATACTCCTAAGCAAAATTATTTATTAATGTAAATATCTAAATTTAAATTTTCTTTTTCCAACAAGTGTTATGTGTTATGTGTTATGAGGCCACCCTAGGACTCGTGATTATGTGTCATGAAGCCAGCCCAGGACTCGTGAATATGTGTTATGAGGCCAGCCCAGGACTCATGAATATGTGTTATCAGGCCACCCTAGGACTCGTGAATATGTGTTATGAGACCAGAATAAGTGAAGGAAGGAAGCAAGTTTTAATATTTCCTGACACTTCTCCATAACAGGTGACTGGATGGGTTGGTACTGGTGGTGGAAAGTCAAAATCGTACTCAAAATTATTCGAAAAAACATGTTCATTGTATTGGGACACAGTTTTGATATAAGGGAAGAGGGAGGGAGACAGATATATACAGACTTCACTAGTGTGTTAATTTGGCGGATAACGGCCAGTTGTGGATAGTAATAGCTGATGTAATTTGAGATTCAGTGGTGAGTTCTGTATGGGGATATCATCCTTGCTATATTGAGATACGTGTCACGGGGTGTGAGCCCACAGGGATTTAATGTATATTCGAGGTGGATCATTATTTTGTAATGCCAGTGACTGTGTTTATTAACCATACCACGGGTGGGGTTTGAACCCTCGGTCAGAGAGTCTCAAAACTCCAGACCGTCACTGTGAGTCACTGTGTTTATTGGTTAGACACTCATTTTTTGAGTGTGATTAAGAGAGGCCCAAGATTCTACGAGGAAGAAATTATAGTTATTGGTTAAGAAGGAGTTATTTGTGTCGCCTTTCGAGAAAAAATATTAAGAATAAACTGAAAACCTATTAGGATATCAACATTAGACTGGTTATTATGTAGGAAAAATAAGAGAAAGGATGTTCGAGGGATATGTTGGATAGTATATCTTTGAAATATATGTAAAAAGGTCAGATTAAAAATAAATGAGCCATAAAAAGCACAGGTGCCATAACGTTCACCTCAGACCTGGACACATCCCGTGACTACACATGTTGTTGAACACCATTTGTCACTGTATCTGGCAAGACATGTTAACTTCTTGCACTAGGGAAGACGTTCAGCTGCCAAGGAAAACACTATTAAACAATGAAACCCAACTGAAAATATGTAATTACTTATCCAGAATCCTAAGTTAACTCTAACATGGAAAGTACACAATGACACCAGTGTTTCGTTCTCCTGAATCAGGGAATTGTGGTTACATTTCCAATCTGTTACCCAGCAATTAAGATGTTCACTATAAATTTTGTAGTGATTATCGTGAGGTTATGATGGCCGGGCGCTGAGTATACTGCAGATAAATACTAGTTCCTGTTGTTATTCTGGTGGTGATTATGTCAGACGGATTGGATAGGTGGTAGATAATGCTACTGGTTTTTAAGGTAAATTATGATTGGACAAGTGATTGAAGGTGGATAGTGGTTACTGAGCCAGGCTATGATTGGACAACTGGGAGATAGTGGTTACTGGTGTTTATATCTTGTTGACATTCCCAAGATAATTCATTATTCTTCCATGAATTCTCTGGCACGACTCAGTGGGGTCAACATGCCATTTTAAAGTCATTATATTTAGTTACTTGTGAAATATAATGAAAGCATAATTATAAATACTTGCTTCGTGTTTTTTTTTGTGTGTTTAACAGGTATTAGTTGGGTATACTGTTAATATTGTTGTACCTTTGGCTATTTGTTATTGATAAAGAAGACTGAGAACAAGAAACTAATACAATTCCTTCTAAATAAAACATAATTGGGTGTAACACCGAGAAATTACAAAAAAGTATTATTTAACTTGCGACAAAATTATGTTATAAGTTTTAACGCCATGATAAAAGAACTTTGAATACTGTAATAATTTTTCAATTTTGAAAGCCATGAAAAATACAGAAGACTGTACTATCACTTAAACTATTTATAACTAAAATTCAGAGTGGAAATTCCATCTACGTGAAGTTTCAATCCGTCGCTCGCTATTACGAAGTCGCGAGTGGTAAAGAAAGAGGTAGGAGGCCAGAGGTCTGGTCAGCATAGTGGGATGTGAGACGACTGTTAATGTTTGGTAACTTAACCTAACAGACCATGTTTTCATACCTCCTACAACTCTGACTTTACTTCTGGCTTTCTAACTCTTTCTCACTCGCAACTTGATGATGATCCACGACGAAACCGAAATCTCATCCACTTGATTTTCCAAATTTTGGAATTTCTAGTAAGTCAAGTGTGGTATTCTCCGCCATCGTTCCAAGCTATCTCTACACATCTCACCACAGAATCATTCAAAAGGAAATAAAGAGTGAATGTTAAGTTCTGTTGGTGTGCATTGAAGGAGAGTTATAGGATGAAGGATGTATGTGAGAGCTGGAAGATACTAGAGGATGTGTTAGTGTAAGCTGGAGTATATGAATGTTTGGATGGAGGGATAGAAGGTGTAGAGTGTGCTGAATGAATAATGGAGGATGTAGAGTGTTGTGGAGGAGTTGTGGAGGATGTAGAATATAGTGAAGGAGTAGTGGAGGATGTAGAATGCGGTGGAGGAGTAGTGGAGGATGTAGAATGTGGTGAAGGAGTAGGAATGTGTTGGAGTCGTGGAGGATACAGGAAATTGTTGGAGTAGTGGAGAATGTAGGAATGTGTTGGAGTGGTGGAGGATACAGGAAATTGTTGGAGTGGTGGAGGATGTATGAATGTGTTGGAGTGGTGGAGGATGTAGGAATGTGTTGGAGGATGTAGGAATGTGTTGGAGGATGTAGGAATGTGTTGGAGTGGTGGAGGATGTAGGAATGTGTTGGAGTGGTGGAGGATGTAGGAATGTGTTGGAGTGGTGGAGGATGTAGGAATGTGTTGGAGTGGTGGAGGATGTAGGAATGTGTTGGAGTGGTGGAGGATGTAGGAATGTGTTGGAGTGGTAGAGGATGTAGGAATGTGTTGGAGTGGTGGAGGATGTAGGAATGTGTTGGAGTGGTGGAGGATGTAAGAATGTGTTGGAGTGGTGGAAGATGTAGGAATGTGTTGGAGTGGTAGAGGATGTAGGAATGTGTTGGAGTGGTGGAGGATGTAGGAATGTGTTGGAGTGGTGGAGGATGTAGGAATGTGTTGGAGTGGTAGAGGATGTAGAATGTGTTGGAGTGGTGGAGGATGTAGGAATGCGTTGGAGTGGTGGACGATGTAGGAATGTGTTGGACTGGTCGAGGATGTAGGAATGTGTTGGAGTGGTGGAGGATGTAGGAATGTGTTGGAGTGGTGGAGGATGTAGGAATGTGTTGGAGTGGTGGAAGATGTAGGAATGTGTTGGAGTGGTGGAGGATGTAGGAATGTGTTGGAGTGGTAGAGGATGTAGGAATGTGTTGGAGTGGTGGAGGATGTAGGAATGTGTTGGAGTGGTGGAGGATGTAGGAATGTGTTGGAGTGGTGGAGGATGTAGGAATGTGTTGGAGTGGTGGAGGATGTAGGAATGTGTTGGAGTGGTGGAGGATGTAGGAATGTGTTGGAGTGGTAGAGGATGTAGGAATGTGTTGGAGTGGTGGAGGATGTAGGAATGTGTTGGAGTGGTGGAGGATGTAGGAATGTGTTTGAGTGGCGGAGGATGTAGGAATGTGTTGGAGTGGTAGAGGATGTAGGAATGTGTTGGAGTGGTGGAGGATGTAGGAATGTGTTGGAGTGGTAGAGGATGTAGGAATGTGTTGGAGTGGTGGAGGATGTAGGAATGCGTTGGAGTGGCGTAGGATGTAGGAATGTGTTGGAGTGGTGGAGGATGTAGGAATGTGTTGGAGGATGTAGGAATGTGTTGGAGTGGTGGAGGATGTAGGAATGTGTTGGAGTGGTGGATGATGTAGGAATGTGTTGGAGTTACGGAGGATGTAGAAATGTGTCGGAGTGGTGGAGGATGTAGGAATGTGTTGGAGTGGTGGAGGATGTAGGAATGTGTAGGAGTGGTGGAGGATGTAGGAATGTGTAGGAGTGGTGGAGGATGTAGGAATGTGTTGGAGTGGTGGAAGATGTAGGAATGTGTTGGAGTGGTGGAGGATGTAGGAATGTGTTGGAGTGGTAGAGGATGTAGGAATGTGTTGGAGTGGTGGAGGATGTAGGAATGTGTTGGAGTGGTGGAGGATGTAGGAATGTGTTGGAGTGGTGGAGGATGTAGGAATGTGTTGGAGGATGTAGGAATGTGTTGGAGGATGTAGGAATGTGTTGGAGTGGTGGAGGATGTAGGAATGTGTTGGAGTGGTGGAGGATGTAGGAATGTGTTGGAGTGGTGGAGGATGTAGGAATGTGTTGGAGTGGTGGAGGATGTAGGAATGTGTTGGAGTGGTGGAGGATGTAGGAATGTGTTGGAGTGGTAGAGGATGTAGGAATGTGTTGGAGTGGTGGAGGATGTAGGAATGTGTTGGAGTGGTGGAGGATGTAAGAATGTGTTGGAGTGGTGGAAGATGTAGGAATGTGTTGGAGTGGTAGAGGATGTAGGAATGTGTTGGAGTGGTGGAGGATGTAGGAATGTGTTGGAGTGGTGGAGGATGTAGGAATGTGTTGGAGTGGTAGAGGATGTAGAATGTGTTGGAGTGGTGGAGGATGTAGGAATGCGTTGGAGTGGTGGAGGATGTAGGAATGTGTTGGAGTGGTAGAGGATGTAGGAATGTGTTGGAGTGGTGGAGGATGTAGGAATGTGTTGGAGTGGTGGAGGATGTAGGAATGTGTTGGAGTGGTGGAAGATGTAGGAATGTGTTGGAGTGGTGGAGGATGTAGGAATGTGTTGGAGTGGTAGAGGATGTAGGAATGTGTTGGAGTGGTGGAGGATGTAGGAATGTGTTGGAGTGGTGGAGGATGTAGGAATGTGTTGGAGTGGTGGAGGATGTAGGAATGTGTTGGAGTGGTGGAGGATGTAGGAATGTGTTGGAGTGGTGGAGGATGTAGGAATGTGTTGGAGTGGTAGAGGATGTAGGAATGTGTTGGAGTGGTGGAGGATGTAGGAATGTGTTGGAGTGGTGGAGGATGTAGGAATGTGTTTGAGTGGCGGAGGATGTAGGAATGTGTTGGAGTGGTAGAGGATGTAGGAATGTGTTGGAGTGGTGGAGGATGTAGGAATGTGTTGGAGTGGTAGAGGATGTAGGAATGTGTTGGAGTGGTGGAGGATGTAGGAATGCGTTGGAGTGGCGTAGGATGTAGGAATGTGTTGGAGTGGTGGAGGATGTAGGAATGTGTTGGAGGATGTAGGAATGTGTTGGAGTGGTGGAGGATGTAGGAATGTGTTGGAGTGGTGGATGATGTAGGAATGTGTTGGAGTTACGGAGGATGTAGGAATGTGTCGGAGTGGTGGAGGATGTAGGAATGTGTTGGAGTGGTGGAGGATGTAGGAATGTGTAGGAGTGGTGGAGGATGTAGGAATGTGTAGGAGTGGTGGAGGATGTAGGAATGTGTTGGAGTGGTGGAAGATGTAGGAATGTGTTGGAGTGGTGGAGGATGTAGGAATGTGTTGGAGTGGTAGAGGATGTAGGAATGTGTTGGAGTGGTGGAGGATGTAGGAATGTGTTGGAGTGGTGGAGGATGTAGGAATGTGTTGGAGTGGTGGAGGATGTAGGAATGTGTTGGAGTGGTGGAGGATGTAGGAATGTGTTGGAGTGGTGGAGGATGTAGGAATGTGTTGGAGTGGTAGAGGATGTAGGAATGTGTTGGAGTGGTGGAGGATGTAGGAATGTGTTGGAGTGGTGGAGGATGTAGGAATGTGTTGGAGTGGCGGAGGATGTAGGAATGTGTTGGAGTGGTAGAGGATGTAGGAATGTGTTGGAGTGGTGGAGGATGTAGGAATGTGTTGGAGTGGTAGAGGATGTAGGAATGTGTTGGAGTGGTGGAGGATGTAGGAATGCGTTGGAGTGGCGTAGGATGTAGGAATGTGTTGGAGTGGTGGAGGATGTAGGAATGTGTTGGAGGATGTAGGAATGTGTTGGAGTGGTGGAGGATGTAGGAATGTGTTGGAGTGGTGGAGGATGTAGGAATGTGTTGGAGTTACGGAGGATGTAGGAATGTGTCGGAGTGGTGGAGGATGTAGGAATGTGTTGGAGTGGTGGAGGATGTAGGAATGTGTAGGAGTGGTGGAGGATGTAGGAATGTGTAGGAGTGGTGGAGGATGTAGGAATGTGTTGGAGTGGTGGAGGATGTAGGAATGTGTTGGAGTGGTGGAGGATGAGAGTGTCTCGGGGACCGTCATCAAAACGTACATAAAAAAAAGAACGTGATGTTTGGCGCTATAAACCCACAAGAGTGGGTCCTCTACGCCTGTAAGGGCTCTTCATCCAAGGAATTGGATGTGACATTCCATGCCTTAGATCAAACTTGGTTACCACCTGCCATTCGTCCAGTATTACCCCTCAGGGTTTACCACCACCCTCCCCATAAATGCAATAATAACAATAATTCGAAATATTAACGAGACTTCGTTACCAGCTAGACATTAATATTTCGTTTATTTTTACTAATGTATTTATATTAACGTAACCTAAAAAGATTAATAAATAAATAAATTTGCTTAATGCCTTCAGTAACGAACAAAAAAGGGAATAACGTGAGTGGAACAATGCATAATTAACCAAAACATAGCAGACAGAAAGTCATGATGAGGTTTCGGTCCGACTTGGACCATTGATAAGTCACATAATTTGTATTGTGAATGATCCAAAACGGACCGAAACGTCGTCATAAGCATTTTAAGAATATAAGAACACAAAGGAGGAAGATTGCTGTAGGCTTTTTTGCCCATACTGGGCAGGTCCTTCACAAATCCAACCCACTAACAGAATATTTGCCCATTAACCTAACAGTATTAACCTAACAGTATTGACCTAACAGTAAGCTCTGATAAATCTACTAACTCATGTGCAAGTTCCACTCATATCCAACCCCTCTCACTTATGTATTTATCCTGCCTAAATTTGAAAGTACCCAAGGTTTTAGCTTCAATAACCCTACTAGGCAAACCGTTTCTTTCTCTTATTTGTGGGTTGTTTGTGTAGTAATGTATATATTGTAATGTGAGATGTGAGAATGTATGGTCTTACTACAGGGAGACTTTGAGAGTCTTAGAGTACTTCAAAGATGACGTTGTATTATCTTAGAAATAATGTGTTGTCTTGGAGGATGTGGTATTGTCTTCGAGGATGAGGTATTGTCTTGGGAGATGAGTTATTGCCTTGGGAATATGGTATTGCATTGGAGGATGCGGTATTGTCTCTGATTATACGGTAGTGTCTGGGGACATGAGATAATGTCTTTGGGGATGTGAGATTGTCTTGGGGGATGATCATTTGTTTTGGAGGATGTGGTGTTGTCTTGGAAGATGTGGTATTGTGGTGGAGGATGTGGTATTGTGGTGGAGGATATAGTATTGTGGTGGAGGATGTGGTATTATCTTGGAAGATGTGGTATTGTGGTGGAGGATGTGGTATTGTGATGGAGGATATAGTATTGTGATGGAGGATGTGGTATTGTGGCAGAGGATATAGTATTGTGGTGGAGGATGTGGTATTGTCTTGAAAGATGTGATATTGTGGTGGAGGATGTGGTATTGTGGTGGAGGATATAGTATTGTGGTGGAGGATGTGGTATTGTCTTGAAAGATGTGGTAATGTGGTGGAGAATGTGGTATTGTCTTGGAAGATGTGGTGTTGTGGTGGAGGATGTAGTATTGTGGTGGATCATGTGGTATTGTGGTGGAGGATGTGGTATTGTCTTGAAAGATGTGGTATTGTCTTGGAAGATGTGGTGTTGTGGTTGAGGATGTGGTATTGTGGTGGAGGATGTGGTATTGTCTTGGAAGATGTAGTATTGTGGTGGAGGATGTGGTATTGTCTTGGAAGATGTGGTGTTTTGGTGGAGGATATAGTATTGTGGTGGAGATTGTGGTATTTTGATGGTGGATATAGGATTGTGTTGGAGGATATGGTATTATGGTGGAGGATGTGGCATCATAGTGGAGGATGTGGTATTGTGGTTGAGGATGTGGTATTGTGGTGGAGGATGTTGTATTGTGGTGGAGGGTGTTGTATTGTGGTGGAGGATGTTGTATTGTGGTGGATGATATAGTATTGTGGTGGAGGATGTGGTATCGTCGTGAAGGATGTATTATTGTGGTTGAGGATGTGGTATTGTGGTGGAGGATGTGGTATTGTCTTGGAAGATGTGGTACTGTGGTGGAGGATGTGGTATTGTCTTGGAAGATGTGGTGTTGTGGTGGAGGATATAGTATTGTGGTGGAGATTGTGGTATTTTGATGGTTGATATAGGATTGTGTTGGAGGATATGGTATTATGGTGGAGGATGTGGCATCATAGTGGAGGATGTGGTATTGTGGTTGAGGATGTGGTATTGTGGTGGAGGATGTTGCATTGTGGCGGAGGATGTTGTATTGTGGTGGAGGATGTTGTATTGTGGTGGATGATATAGTATTGTGGTGGAGGATGTGGTATCGTCGTGAAGGATGTATTATTGTGGTTGAGGATGTGGTATTGTGGTGGAGGATGTGGTGTTGTTGTTGAGGATGTGGCATTGTGGTGGAGGATGTGTTATAGTAGTGGAGGATGTGGTATTGTGGTTGAGGATGTGGTATCAAAGTGGAGGATGTGGTAATGTTGTTGAGGATGTGGTATTGTGGTGGAGGATGTTCTATTGTGGTGGAGGATGTTGTCTTGTGATGGAGGATATAGTATTGTGGAGGAGGATATGGCATTATGTTGGAGGATGTGATATCGTAGTGGAGGATGTGATATTGTGGTGCAAAATGTGACATTGTGGTGGAGGATGTTGTATTGTGGTGGAGGACGTGGTATTGTCTTGGAAGATGTGGTATTATGGTGGAGCATGTGGTATTTTCTTGGAAGATGTGCTGTGGTGATGGAGGATATAGTATTGTGGTGGAGGATGTTGTATTTTGATGGAGGATATATTATTGTGGTGGAGGATATGGTATTATGGTGGAGGATGTGTTATCGTAGTGGTATTGTATGTGGTATCGTATGTGGTATTGTGGTTGAGGATGTGGTATTGTGGTGGAGGATGTTGTATGGTCGTAGAGGATGTTGTATTGTGGTGGAGGATGTGTTATAGTGCTTGAGGATGTGGTATTGTGGTGGAGGATAGACTTAGGGCCCTGAATCTGCACTCTCTCGAAAGGCGTAAAATTAGGGGGGGATATGATCGAGGTGTATAAATGGAAAACAGGAATAAATAAAGGGGATGTGAATAGTGTGCTGAAAATTTCCAGCCAAGACAGGACTCGCAGCAATGGTTTCAAGTTGGAAAAATCCAGATTCAGGAAGGATATAGGAAAGCACTGGTTTGGGAATAGAGTTGTGGATGAGTGGAACAAACTCCCGAGTACAGTTATTGAGGCTAAAACGTTGTGGAGTTTTAAAAACAGGTTAGATAAATACATGAGTGGGTGTGGGTGGGTTTGAGTTGGACCTGACTAGCTTTGCTGCTGGGTCTGGTACAGTGCTCCATCCTTGAGTGGGGATGACCAGACTGGGTGGGTCATTGGGATAATCCGGGGGGGGGACATGGACCTGCTCCGCGTGGGTCAGTAGGCCTGTTGCAGTGTTCCTTCTTTCTTATGTTCTTGTGTTCTTATGTATTGTGGTGGAGGATGCTGTATTGTGGTGCATGATGTGGTATTGTGGTGCAGGATGTGGTATTGTGGTGCAGGATGTGTTATTGTGGTGGAGGATGTTGTATTATGGTGGACGATGTTGTATTGTGGTGCAGGATGTGGTATTGAGGTGGAGGATGTGGTATTGTGGTGAAGGATGTGGTACTGTGGTGGAGGATGTCGTATTATGGTGGAGGATGTGGAATTTTGGTGGAGGATGTGGTATTATGGTGGAGGATGTGGTATTGTGGTGGAGGATGTGGTATTGTGGTGAAGGATGTGATACTGTGTTGGAGGATGTGGTATTGTTGTGGAGGATATGGTATTGTGGTGAAGGATGTGATACTCTGTTGGAGGATGTGGTATTGTTGTGGAGGATATGGTATTGTGGTGGAGGATGTATTACTGTGGTGGAGGATGTTGTATTGTGGTGCAGGATGTGGTATTATGGTGCAGGATGTGGTATTGTGGTGGAGGATGTGGTACTGTGGTGGAGGATGTTGCATTGTGATGGAGGAATTAACTGCATACTACAGTATCAATGAATATATGAGTGTGTGTTAGAGGTTGTGAGTGCGTTTTTGGGATGGTGAGAGTGTTTTGGAGGTGGTTGTGAGTGTGTTTTAGAGGTCGTGAGAGTGTTTTAAAGGTCGTGAGTGTGTTTTACAGGCTGTGAGTGTGTGTTAGAGTTCTGAGTGTGTGTTAGAGGTTGTGAGAGTGTTTTAGAGATTGCGAGTGTGTGTTAGACATTATGAGTGTGTGTTAAAGATTGCGAGTGTGTGTTAGAGATTGTGTTAAAGATTGTGAGTGTGTGCTGGAGATTATGAGTGTTTTAGAGATTGTAAGTGTGTGTTAGAGATTGTAAGTGTGTGTTATAGTTCGTGAGTTTGTGTTAGAGGCTATGAGTGTCTGTTAGAGGTTGTATGAGAGTGTTTTAGAGTTTGTGAGTGTGTTCTAGGTTTTGAGTATGTCT
>NC_091311.1:11541847-11546847 GCF_038502225.1 Cherax quadricarinatus | reverse complement strand
TGTAGTTTAGTGCCTCATTTCCGTTTCCTTTCTTAAATATGGGGACTACATTTGCTGTCTTCCATTTCTCAGGTAGTTGCCCAGTTTCAAGGGATGTGTTGAAGATTGTGGTTAGAGGCACGCACAGCATCTCTGCTCCTTCTCTAAGGACCCATGGGGAGATGTTATCCGGTCCCATCGCCTTTGAGGTATCAAGGTCACTTCTTCACCTCCCCCTCGGTTGTTCGTATGTCATCCAACACTTGTTGGTATATTCCCTCTTGATGGTCCCTTCTGTACTGACTTCCCACAGCCCTTCCTGTCTCTACTGTAAAAACTTCCTTAAATCTCCTGTTTAGCTCCTCACATACCTCCTGGTCATTTCTTGTGAGTTCTCCCCCTTCTGTCCTTAATCTGATCACCTGGTCTTTGACTGTTGTCTTCCTCCTGATGTGGCTATATAACAGTTTCGGGTCAGTATTGATTTTCGATGCTATGTCATTGTCATACTGTCGCTGGGCCTCCCTCCTTACCTGTGCGTACTCGTTCCTGGCTCTGCGACTGATCTCCCTATTTTCGTGTGTTCTCTGCCTTCTGTACTTTTTCTATTCTCTATTGCACTTTGTTTTTGCCTCCTTAAGCCGTCGGGTAAACCAGGGGCTCGTTCTGGTCTTCCCGTTGTTTCTGTTGCCCTTGGGAATAAACCTTTCCACTGCCTCCTTGCATTTTGTTGTTACATATTCCATCATTTCATTTACTGGCTTTCCTGCCAGTTCTCTGTCCCATGGGACCTCCTGCAGGAAGTTCCTCAACCCTATGTAGTCCCCTATTTTATAGTCAGGCTTTTCCCATTCAACTCCTGTTGCTCTCTCCACTTGCAGCTCTACTATATATTCAAAGCACAGAACCACGTGGTCGCTAGCTCCTAGGGGACTCTCATACATGATGTCCTCAATGTCTAAACTACCCAGGGTCAACACAAGGTCCAATCTTGCTGGTTCATCCTCCCCTCTCACTCTGGTAGTGTCCTTAACATGTTGGTGCATGAGGTTTTCCAGCACCACGTCCATCATCTTGGCTCTCCATGTTTCGGGACCCCCATGTGGCTCCAGGTTTTCCCAGTCAATCTCCCTGTGGTTGAAATCCCCCATAACCAGCGACTTTGCTCTGCTGGAGTGAGCTCTTCTTGCCACCTCAGCAAGTGTGTCCACCATTGCTCTGTTGCTCTCTTCATATTCCTCTCTTGGCCTCCTGCAGTTCTGTGGTGGATTATACATCACTGCAATGACCACCTTGTGTTCCCCAGACTGAAGTGTACCTACTATATTGTCTCTTTCTCCCATCTCATCTATGCCTTCCATTTTCTCGAATTTCCATCTGTTTTTTACTAGCAGAGCAACCCCACCTCCCCCTCTGCCCCTTCTATCTTTCCTCATGATCTGGAATCCTTGTGGGAAGATTGCATCTGTTATTGTCCCCGTGAGTTTTGTCTCTGTAACTGCTATGATGTCTGGGGACTTCTCATTGATTCTTTCTTGTCATTCCTCATGTTTATTCGTTAATCCATCTGCATTTGTGTACCAAACCTTCAACTTCTGTTCTAATACTGTAACTGTGGTGCGGGGGGTGGGAACAGAGGGATTGGTGTGTGATGGTTGGTTTGGATTGTTCAGTTGCCTTGGGGGTGTTGTGGCTGGGGTCCTTCTGCAGGTGTTTCTGGGGGGTGTGCTTGTCCTTCCACTTGTTCCTGGGTTATTCTGCTCTCCTTTTTCATTTCCTCCCATTTCTCCTTTCGTTTCTGAATTCTCCCTTTCATCGTCCTCCTTTCCTCCTGTGTTCTGTCTCAATCGAGGTACACACTCATGAACTCCTGCCTGCCTCTCAGCCGTGCTTTCTCCTGCAGGATCATGGTTCGCGTTGATTGTGCCTTGAAAATTACTTTGAGAGGCCGATTCCTTTTCTCTGTGAACCACCCGATGTGTGTGTGTGTGTGTGTGTGTGTGTGTGTGTGTGTGTGTGTGTGTGTGTGTGTGTGTTTGTGTGTGTGTATGTGTGTGTGTGTGTGTGTGTGTGTCTGTGAGTGTGTGTGTGTGTATGTGTGTGTGTGTATGTGTGTGTGTGTATGTGTGTGTGTGTGTGTATGTGTGTGTATGTGTGTGTGTGTGTGTATGTGTGTGTGTATGTACTCACCTAATTGTACTCACCTAATTGTGGTTGCAGGGGTCGAGACTCAGCTCCTGGCCCCGCCTCTTCACTGATCGCTACTGGATCCTCTCTCTCTCTGCTTCCTGAGCTTTGTCATACCTCTTCTTAAAACTATGTATGGTTCCTGCCTCCACTACTTCACTTGCTAGGCTATTCCACTTGCTGACAACTCTATGACTGAAGAAATACTTCCTAACGTCCCTGTGACTCGTCTGAGTCTTCAGCTTCCAGTTGTGACCCCTTGTCCCTGTGTCCCCTCTCTGGAACATCCTATCTCTGTCCACCTTGTCTATTCCCCGCAGTATCTTGTATGTCGTTATCATGTCTCCCCTGACCCTTCTGTAATCCAGTGTCGTCAGTCCGATTTCCCTTAACCTTTCCTCGTACGACATTCCCTTGAGCTCTGGGACTATCCTTGTTGCAAACCTTTGTACTTTCTCTAACTTCTTGACGTGCTTGACCAGGTGTGGGTTCCAGACTGGTGCTGCATACTCCCGTATGGGTCTAACATACACAGTGTACAGTGTCTTGAACGATTCCTTATTAAGGTATCGGAACGCTATTCTCAGGTTTGCCAGGCGCCCGTATGCTGCAGCGGTTATTTGGTTGATGTGTGCCTCCGGTGATGTGCTCGATGTTATGGTCACCCCAAGGTCTTTCTCCCTGAGTGAGGTCTGTAGTCTTTGTCCACCTAGCCTGTCTGTGTGTGTGTGTGTGTGTGTGTGTGTGTGTGTGTGTGTGTGTGTGTGTGTGTGTGTGTGTGTGTGTGTGTGTACTCACCTAGTTGTACTCACCTAGTTGAGGTTGCGGGGGTCGAGTCCGAGCTCCTGGCCCCACCTCTTCACTGATCGCTACTAGGTCACTCTCCCCGAGCCGTGAGCTTTATCATACCTCTGCTTAAAGCTATGTATGGATCCTGCCTCCACTACATCGCTTCCCAAACTATTCCACTTACTGACTACTCTGTGGCTGAAGAAATACTTCCTAACATCCCTGTGATTCATCTGTGTCTTTAGCTTCCAACTGTGTCCCCTTGTTGCTGTGTCCAAACTCTGGAACATCCTGTCTTTGTCCACCTTGTCAATTCCCCTCAGTATTTTGTATGTCGTTATCATGTCCCCCCTATCTCTCCTGTCCTCCAGTGTCGTCAGGTTGATTTCCCTTAACCTCTCCTCGTAGGACATACCTCTTAGCTCTGGGACTAGTCTTGTTGCAAACCTTTGCACTTTCTCTAGTTTCTTTACGTGCTTGGCTAGGTGTGGGTTCCAAACTGGTGCCGCATACTCCAATATGGGCCTAACGTATACGGTGTACAGGGTCCTGAACGATTCCTTATTAAGATGTCGGAATGCTGTTCTGAGGTTTGCTAGGCGCCCATATGCTGCAGCAGTTATTTGGTTGATGTGCGCTTCAGGAGATGTGCCTGGTGTTATACTCACCCCAAGATCTTTTTCCTTGAGTGAGGTTTGTAGTCTCTGACCCCCTAGACTGTACTCCGTCTGCGGCCTTCTTTGCCCTTCCCCAATCTTCATGACTTTGCACTTGGTGGGATTGAACTCCAGGAGCCAATTGCTGGACCAGGTCTGCAGCCTGTCCAGATCCCTTTGTAGTTCTGCCTGGTCTTCGATCGAGTGTATTCTTCTCATCAACTTCACGTCATCTGCAAACAGGGACACCTCAGAGTCTATTCCTTCCGTCATGTCGTTCACAAATACCAGAAACAGCACTGGTCCTAGGACTGACCCCTGCGGGACCCCGCTGGTCACAGGTGCCCACTCTGACACCTCGCCACGTACCATGACTCGCTGCTGTCTTCCTGACAAGTATTCCCTGATCCATTGTAGTGCCTTCCCTGTTATCCCTGCTTGGTCCTCCAGTTTTTGCACCAATCTCTTGTGGCGAACTGTGTCAAACGCCTTCTTGCAGTCCAAGAAAATGCAATCCACCCACCCCTCTCTCTCTTGTCTTACTGCTGTCACCATGTCATAGAACTCCAGTAGGTTTGTGACACAGGATTTCCCGTCCCTGAAACCATGCTGGCTGCTGTTGATGAGATCATTCCTTTCTAGGTGTTCCACCACTCTTCTCCTGATAATCTTCTCCATGATTTTGCATACTATACATGTCAGTGACACTGGTCTGTAGTTTAACGCTTCATGTCTGTCTCCTTTTTTAAAGATTGGGACTACATTTGCTGTCTTCCATGCCTCAGGCAATCTCCCTGTTTCGATAGATGTATTGAATATTGTTGTTAGGGGTACACATAGCGCCTCTGCTCCCTCTCTCAATACCTATGGGGAGATGTTATCTGGCCCCATTGCCTTTGAGGTATCTAGCTCACTCAGAAGCCTCTTCACTTCTTCCTCGGTTGTGTGCACTGTGTCCAGCACTTGGTGGTGTGCCCCACCTCTCCGTCTTTCTGGAGTCCCTTCTGTCTCCTCTGTGAACACTTCTTTGAATCTCTTGTTGAGTTCTTCACATACTTCACGGTCATTTCCTGTTGTCTCTCCTCCTTCCTTCCTTAGCCTGATTACCTGGTCCTTGACTGTTGTTTTCCTCCTGATGTGGCTGTACAACAGTTTTGGGTCAGATTTGGCTTTCGCTGCTATGTCATTTTCATATTGTCTTTGGGCCTCCCTTCTTATCTGTGCATATTCGTTTCTGGCTCTACGACTGTTCTCCTTATTCTCCTGGGTCCTTTGCCTTCTATATTTCTTCCATTCCCTAGCACACTTGGTTTTTGCCTCCCTGCACCTTTGGGTAAACCATGGGCTCATCCTGGCTTTTTCATTACTCCTGTTACCCTTGGGTACAAA
>NC_091311.1:11534347-11536847 GCF_038502225.1 Cherax quadricarinatus | reverse complement strand
GGAGAGAGAAACGTTGCCACAATAAAATGTCCCACTAGTTGCACTTGTGTCCTTTTACTTTACAAATTCTAACATATAAAAAGAACATTCCAGGAACCAGCCTCAAAGAATTTAGTCAGAATTTTTTTTTACTCAATGGAGATCAACAATTTTTATTCAAATGAACATATATTTTGTAAAATTTGACATCAGTGGTCACAATGCCTGAACATCCTCATCTGAATTAAAATACTAATCTCAAATACCCAACGTCAATCAATTTCTTGATGCAAATTCCAGGAATTCGTCAGGTACAATGGAAAATTAAGTATGACTGGTCCATGATAAGCTGGTCTTACCCAACGAATCATGCACTGGAACAAGTTAACCTTAGATCAGTGCACTAGTCTACAATTGTGTTATAAAGCAATACAACTTGCATACATCCTGTTAGCAGTGTTATACCTCCTGTGGGTCAGTGTACAAGGATGACAAGTTGAAATGGATGGTCTCCACTCGTAGACCGTGGCGCACACTGGTCAGGGTTTGGTTAGCTTCTGTTGGCTACCTAAAAGTATGTGGGGGAACACCTGTGTGTGTGTCTCTCTGCACTCTGAATACTGAGGTGCATAGGACTGAGTCATAACCTGGGCTAAGATAAAATATTTGTAATTTTAAAATGAAGTTAAATTAATTCATTCTTCTTATCATTTAACAAAAAAATATTTCGCTCTGAAATATGTTAATTTAGTAGGAAAACCAGAAAAAATAGAAATAGCAAAATGAAAATTATTTTCTGAATGTAAAATAATATATTAAAAAATCAGACAAGCTGCACATGTTTGTATAGACCTGAATAATACTCTGCAATCAGCGACGAATCCTTTTCCCAGGACAGCCTCCCACAGGCACTGTACTATGGAAATCGAGAAGGAGACCACATTGTATGTAGAGGAATTCTCCAGAAAGTAATGAAAGTCACAATACTCTTATCTGGGCGACACTGAGTTAACCCTTAAAAAATGTGGTTAATCTAGACAACGTGAATACGAGGGCACACCGACACGTCGTCTAGTTTCTTTTCAAATTCTTGGATTAACTATGAAAAGTTACGAAAGTTACCTGAGCTTAGTGCAGTGTCTAGTGGACGTCTTAAAACATATAAGTTCCTCAAGCAAAGAAGTAGTTACTGATAAATCATTTTTGGAATCCTGTTTTGTGATAATTGTTTAGCAACGTGGAAATTACACAATATATATAAGGATATAAGGCATAAACAAATGATTTGCAGAGGCAAACTTGAAACATGCAACATGGATTTTATGCTAAAATGATTTGGCTCTTTTCTTTAAAAAAATAATGTTTAAAATGTAAATTAGTCTTAAGACTGACACAGTTCCGAAAGTGAAAATTACCTATGCAGAATATTTAATTGAAAATATGAACGATTTTTTCTTTTCGTACCTTGTGGAACAACGTGTCGAATATCAGTCGTAACTGAAAATTATTTTATACTAAATGAAAAACTGAGAATTATAGCAACCCATGGAGATCCAGAGTGAAAAGAAACAATTGTCGTAAGTTTAAGTAAATATCTGTTACTTCATAAATTTATTAAAAAAAAGAGAAGACAAAATCCTCTAGCATGAAAACAAAACAGCGTAGGAAGACCAAGATACAAAGTGGACCCGTGTAGGTATCTTCCTCCAGGAGACAGCTAATTATAAGACGAGTCAGAAGGGAGCCCAAACAGCAGTTCATATCTCGAGGGTCAACTATCAGCATAATCCACTCAGAGGCTCACAGTAAGAGACCAGCGTCTGGTAGCACCTCTCACTATAACACCAGAGACCAGCGTCTAGTAGTACCTCTTACCATAACACCAGAGACCAGCGTCTTGTAGCACCTCTCACTATAACACCAGAGACCAGCGTCTGGTAGCACCTCTCACTATAACACCAGAGACCAGCGTCTGGTAGCACCTCTCACTATAACACCATAGACCAGCGTCTGGTAGCACTTCTCACCATAACACCAGAGACCAGCGTCTGGTAGAACCTCTCATCATAACACCAGAGACCAGCGTCTGGTAGAACCTCTCACTATAACACCAGAGACCAGCGTCTGGTAGCACCTCTCACCATAACACCAGAGACGAGCGTCTGGTAGAACCTCTCACTATAACACCAGAGACCAGCGTCTGGTAGCACCTCTCACTATAACACCAGAGACCAGCGTCTGTTAGTACCTCTCACCATAACACCAGTGGCCAGTGGTAGCACCTCACACAATAACTCCAAAGACCCACCTCTTGTAGCAAGTTTCACTATAGCTTGTCATAACACATCCTTCCACATCAACATCACGTAACATATACAACATCAGAATCACCTAGCACATCCCACCATAACATCGAACTCGCGAAGCATATCCCACAACAACACTGAAGAATACACTCACTACCGTCTGATAGCACCACTTTCTACAACTTCACTTGCCTCTTGTAGCATCCCACATCACC
>NC_091311.1:11476847-11529347 GCF_038502225.1 Cherax quadricarinatus | reverse complement strand
GTGAGGTCTGTAGTCTTTGTCCACCTAGCCTATACTGTGTGTGTGTCCGTGTGTGTGTGTGTGTGTGTGTGTGTGTGTGTGTGTGTGTGTGTGTGTGTGTGTGCGAGTGTGTGTGTGTGTGTGTGTGTGTGTGTGTGTGTGTGTATTATTATTATTATTGTTATACTTTTTTCTAAAAAGTACAGTTTGTAATAAAGTTGGTAGAATTAACGACAATATGTAAAGTAAAAAGACACAACTGCAACTAATGTGACATTTTTATTGTGGCAACGTTTCGCCCTCCAGGAGCTTTGTCAAGCCGTTATAAACAGTACATGGACACAAAGGTTATATATAGGCTCAGAGTGAGGTACAATACAGCTTACAGTGAGATAAGTTGTAGTAGTAGTAGTAGTAGTAGTAGTAGTAGTAGTAGTAGTAGTAGTAGTAGTAGTAGTAGTAGTAGTAGTAGTAGTAGTAGTAGTAGTAGTAGCAGTAGTAATACAATATGTTAGAACAATTGACTCGCACAAGAGTAAAAGGAATTAAAAGCTATAACTTGGGTAACATAAAAAATAGGTTAGACAAATATTTCTATTGGAGGCTGGATAGAGGTCTGTTTCAGTGTAATGTGCTTTGTGAAGTATTAACAGGAGAGACTATGTGATGGCAGGGTTTATTGTTTTCAGGAGGATTCTTGCTAAGACTTCAGAGATGGTGAAGCTGCCTTCGTTTTGTTTAACTGTATTAGAAACAGCTATTAGTGAAGATTCAAGACACTTGCGTTTGCGGAAATTGGTTTCTTTGAGTACTAATTGGGCGTCCCTGAATTTCATAAGAAGATTGGTGGAATTTCGGTGTTGCACACAGGCGTTGTTCAAGTTATCGTTCCTACATGTGTAAATGTGTTCAATGAGCCGGGTGTCGAGGTTTCTTGCTGTTTCACCTACATAAATCTTGCCGCAGCCTCCACAGGGTATAGTGTAAACCCCTGAGTTGACTGGTTCGTTGTGCTTGGATTTTGTTCTGGTTAGATCCTTTATTGAAGTGAATATGCTCAGCAGTGTGTTGGTCAATCTGAAGATTGGCCCTCATATTCCTTGCAGTTTCAAAGGTTTCCTTAGCGATGTTAGAAAGTCCTTCGGCACACTCAGATAAGTAAGCTTGGGTAGCTGGCATGGGAATGGGGTTCCCCATCAGTGCCGTCTTAGCCAACTTGTACATGGAACACCTAGAGACCGAACACTTCGCCAACATCATCCCTTCAAGTGTCACTTGGTTACGTTACGTGGACGACGTCCTTGTAATAACTCCCAAACCTTTTGATGTACGGAATCTTCAGGCAAGGCTCAACGCAGTTGAACCGGCGATCCAGTTTACACTGGAAGAAGAGTCCAATGACAAGCTACCTTTCCTCAACGTCCTCATTCACAAAGTAGACAAAAACCTAAGATTTCAAGTTTATCGGAAACCTACAAATAAAAATGACCTCACACACTTCTATTCCAGTCAAGATACTAAGACCAAAAGTGGCATCATCATCGGGTTTTTCCTGAGAGCATACCGAATTTGTTGTCCTGAGTTTCTTGACGACGAATGTACATACACTCACCAAACTTTCTCAGATTTACATTCTCCTTCTTTTTTCATCAAAGATTGCTAGAAAAGAGCACTTCAGATCATTAATTCTCCACGCACCAACACCACTCCCAACAAAGTTATAATTCTTCCCAACAGTCAGGTTGCACTGAATGTTTCTAAAGCACTTTCACAAGCTAACACCAGAGTCGCCATCGCTTCCAGCACTTCTATAAAGGATCTAACCAGGACAAAATCAAAGCACCACGAACCATTCACCGCAGGGGTTTACACTATACCCTGTGGAGGCTGCGACAAGATTTATGTAGGTGAAACAGCAAGAAACTTCGACACCCGCCTCAATGAACACATTTACGCATGTAGGAACGATAACTTGAACAACGCCTATGTACAACACCGAAATTTCACCAATCATCTCATGAAGTTCAGGGACGCCCATCTAGTATTCAAAGAAACCAATTTCCGCAAACGCAAGTGCCTTGAATCAGCACTAATCGCTGTTTCGAATACAATTAAACAAAACGAAGGCAGCTTCACCATCTCTGAAGTCTTAGCAAGAATCCTCCTGAAAACAATAAACCCTGCCATCACATAGTCTCTCCTGTTAATACTACACAAAGCACATTACACTGAAACAGACCTCTATCCATCCTCCAATAGAAATATTTGTCTAACCTATTTTTTATGTTACCCAAGTTATAGCTTTTAATTCCTTTTATTCTTGTGCGAGTCAATTGTTCTAACATATTGTACTACTACTACTACTACTACTACTACTACTACTACTACTACTACTACTACTACTACTACTACCACAACTTATCTCACTGTAAGCTGTATTGTACCTCACTCTGAGCCTACATATACCCTCTGTGTCCATGTACTGTTTGTAACGACTGACAAAGCTCCTGGAGAGCGAAACGTTGCCACAATAAAAATGTCACATTAGTTGCAGTTGTGTCTTTTTACTTTACAAAAAGTACAGTATAAAATACATAGAGGAGTAATTGACACTACTGGAGTACGTAATGGAAAGTTATTATGCAGTGTATTCTGAATAGCTTTAAACTTAACTTTTAACTAAAAGACAATTACGAAGTAAAGTTGATTTGTAATTTATTGCACTCTGGACTTTTTTTTTTAAATAATGTAATAATGTTTACGTCGGAATATGCTATCTACTCCAATGTTTTTCGTAATAAAAGTAAGTTAGAGTTTGGGCTGCAGTTTTAAATTTATGCTGAGTCTCCACCTTTATTGAATGAGTTGAATGAGGTCTCAAAGGATATATTAAACAGAATTGCAACGATAGGCGATAACACATGAATAGCTTTATATTACAACCCAGGAGTCCAAAGGCCTGTTATCCTGGGTGTAAAGGGAGCAAAATAAGCACAGCACAAAAACTTTTGAGTTATACTATCCTTCACCAAGTAAGAACAGAATTATGTACACTCTATGCACTATGTACAGCAATAGGTATTAGTGCACTCCACGGTAAGCAAGGCAGAATAGAAGCCACTAGAGAGCAAACCGTGCTTCAACCAGCTCTAGAATGGGAATGACAAGGGCAGACAGGTGATTGCCAAAACCATTTTCTAATTGGCTGAAACCTGGGTACTGATTGAACGACGGGGCCCCCTTGTTAACCCTTAGCACCTGGTTCCCTGGTTGGGGTAGATAGCTTTTCAATGAGGGTGTGTACATGCGCCGAATAAAGGTTATGTACTCTTTGCATGCCACACTTTTTTATGTACAAATGGTGGAATACTTGTTTTATTACCTACTTGGTTGAGGAAAAGTCATTAGGAATATTTATTTTATCAGTAGTATGGCTGGGAGGTTGGATTGGTCAGGTCAGTACAGTGTCTTTGATCTTGGCAGAGTTCATAAACTGTGTGAATGTTTTCTGTTTTTTTTTTTTTTTTTTTTGATAACGTTTCTGTTTCGTAGAATCTGTTGCCATAATACTTTTAAGATGTAAGTGGTTTAGAAACCGATAACTTGGATAATTAGACATTTATGCAACATTTATTAATTTTATATGTGGTGTCATCAGTCAGATACAAAGATGAGTGATGGAAGATGAGAAGGAGTTTGAGGTATTTAGTCCCTCAGATTGCAGTCGATGTGTTCACTTCATAAATCCTCAAGATTGATGGCCGGAACTCATCGACTCAAAGGTGAGGGATTGATTACCTCAAACTCCTTCTCATCTTTCACCATTCATCTCTGTATTGGACTGATGACGCCACTTGTTGGAGAAACGTTACCACAATAAAGATTCTCAAATGTTGCAAAATTGTCTAATTCTTAATAATACAGTTTGGATTTCTTTATAAGCATTGTAAGTAATGAGCTATACGTTTTTGGTTGATTATTAGTTAGTGAAGCTCATTCTATATCGTTTTTCATGTCAATAAATCTGAGGAGATCCTCTAGGCTCGTGGCTGCCACCTGTTTGGTTTTGAAACAACATTGTTTCTTAAAGTAATGACTTTTAAAGGAAAGTTTGAACTAATAATTCAATTTCATTATTGTTGTTTAATTCGTTCTCTGCCAGTCAATGGTGCTCAGTAAATTATAATATTATCTATTGCTGCCTCATACTATAGATGTTATTAAGTAATTTGGATATGTTACTAGAAAGGTTGAGTAATGCTCAGTAGTATTGTCAGTACTTATTACAGATTATGCATTTGTTATATTTGTATAAATATGGTCATGGAAAGATACAGATGTCTCAGCAATACATATTGGTTAGGTAATTGAGGACAGAAGTGCGCAGTTATTCCCGGTGCTAAGGAAACCAGCTAATTGTGGGTCTTCATCTTTGATGAGTTTAATGTTAATGTCTCCGGTAATTATTAAATGTTGCATGTTAATTTGTTATTTCATGTGGCCTTCCATGGTATCCCCGAGAGTGGCTATGTTCGTTCGTAAACATCTGAAGACAACACCTAATGTTGTTGGGGAATTTTGATATTTGCAGTTACATGAGAAAATGTGTGTTCTCCGAGACAATCTCTGGTACATGTTGAATTTATGCTTTACATATCATTAGTATAATATATTGCATTGTCATATACCTTATGATCTGATCTGCAGTGATGAATGACTGTAAACCCGGGTACTTTAAAGATGTTTATTGCGTCCTGTTGTAGCCAGGTTTCTGTGAGAATAATGAAAGCTAGATTAGCATTTAGTGACTCAAGGAGGATTGTGATTTCATTATAGAAGCAATGTAGCTGATAACTAAGATTTTCTTTTTATTACTAAAGATTGTTGTCTTGCTTTACTGTAAGATGATTATTATACAAGGATGAAATAACGTTAAGGTCTGGATCTACATTAGCATTCATGGACAGCACAAATAGTAAAATTGAAGTACAGTGGTACCTCGGTATACGTCCACCTCCCAATTCGAACTATTAGGTAAGTGTATTTTTGTAAGTGCTTTTGTAAGTGTACTTTTGGGGGTCTGAAACGGATTAATTTACTTTACATTATTCCTTATGGGTACAAATTCGTTCGGTACTCGAAGAGATCGGCACTTGAACAGCCATCTGTAATTAATTATGGTCGTATACCGAGGCATCACTGTAAATAATTGGAGTGCATAAAGCGAAATTAACTACATTATGAGCAGTAATAAGATACCCTAAATATGTAAGGAAAAATATAATAAAAATATGGTACAGTAGACCGTCGATTAAAACGGTTTCCTTTGAAACGTTTTCTTCATTACACTACCGTCAAACTTCGGTATATTTTCGTTTTACACTTCATGAAATTCAATTTAAACAGTTCTGCTTCTCGGTAGGGACAAAATTCAGTGCCGCAAGCTGGATGACTGATTTACTGACTGACCTGATTTACTGATTTTCTGAATGACTTGACTGACCTAACTTGACTGATTTACTGAATGATTGACCTGATTTACTGAATGACTTGACTGATTTACTAAATGACTTACTTGACTGACTGACATACTGATTTGACTGATATACTGACTTGACTGGCTATGCAGTCATTATACAATATCAGATGAATCACAGGGATGTTAGGAAGTATTTCTTCAGTCACAGAGTTGTCAGGAAGTGGAATAGTCTGGAAAGTGATCTAGTGGAGGCAGGATCCATACATAGCTTGAAGAAGAGGTATGATAAAGTTTATAGAGCAGAGTGACCTAGCAGCGACCAGGGAAGAGGCGGGGGCAGGAACTATGACTCAATCCCTGCAGCCACAATTAGGTGAGTACACACACACACACACACACACACACACACACACACACACACACACACACACACACACACACACACAAATAAACAGACAAACACGCACACATACGCGCATGCCTATTGGGGCTAAAATAATATACAAGCCTATTGGGTCTAAAAAAATAATGGAGTGGCGGAGGGTAGGGAGAGCACATTTCCTGCTCTCCCACTTGAATATTACGACTTCCAAACAAGCATTTAAAGTCTTGAAACCTGAATGGGTGAGTGCGTCTCTTGTGTCATGACGAGAAGTGTCTCCAGACAGCAGAAGCAGCTCACAAGTTAATGGTAGTGTAATGTAACACTTACCACTGAAGGATTACTTCAGTGCGACAAGTGTTGTGAACACGTATACGTTCTTTATCATTTCTGAAGAATGAAGATATGTTGCTGTCTCTCATACAGTGCTAGTCACGGCATTATACCGCCCCTCCCCCACACACTTACCAAAACACAAACACTTACCATGAGAGATTATAATACATATTTTTGCAAACTTTCTGAGGTTTTAATACATGCTGCTGCGTCCTTTACGCCGTGTAGGAAGACTCTCACACAAATTCTTGAGGGTTAGGGGAGGTATATTATTCCATGCCTCATGTAGAGAAGCCTCCAGCTGCGGGATGGAGCTGATATCCTTACTCAGTAAACTTCGCTTTACTATTGACCACAGGTTCTCAATAGGGTTTAGGTCTGGGGAATTGCCAGGTCAGTCATTAAAGAACATCACTTCACAGCCCTTAAGCCAGTGAACTACAGATTTGGTGGTATGACACAGTGCACCGTCCAGAATGAAAGCTGTAGCCCCAAACTTGTCAAATACCTCAGGTAAATTGTCACACAAGAACTCCAGGTAATTATACTGGTTCATATACTGGTTTTTGGGAAGCACAATGAGTTCACCAACACTCTAAGCACTGAGTGTTCGCATCGCTATTGGGCCGTGCGGACGTGCTGCACAGTAGCTCCTGATTGAGTTGGCTTTAGCGCAGTGGTGACGTGTACCTAGCTCTGTGAAGACCTGTTTGCGCGCTCTCTACGAATTGAAGCAAGATGCCCTCCATTGAGCAACTTTACCAACAGCTTAAGGAAGAATTGAGGATGGCGAAGATGAAGATTCGGCGACTGACCGAGGAAAACAAGAAGATTCGTAGTAGTCCTCCTGTTTTGAGTCCTCAGGTCAAGAAGGGAAACTGGTCAGTGGCTGGACAGCAGGGAACGAAGTTGACGATCAAGAAGACGAATGGAAAGGTAGAAACGATGAAGAAGAAAGAGACTGCCGTGGAAACTGTTGTGGAAACATCTAATACATTCTCAGTGCTACCCGACGAATGTGAGTCGACTACTGGGAACATCACGACGAACGACACCAAGGAAGGTAAGAATATTGTTGTTGTTGGGGATAGCCAAGTTAGGTATATGGATAGGGAGTTCTGCTTGAAGGACAGGAGTAGGAGACAGAGAGTTTGCTTTCCTGGCGCTGGGATGGAGGACATTGTTAGCCGTCTGGATGACATCATGAGAGGTAATGGCAGCAATCCTATTATCTGTCTCAGTGCTGGAGGCAACGATGTTGGCAGACGTTGGAGTGAAGACCTGATTAGCAGGTATAGGTCAGCAATAGAAATAATTAGGAGTAAGGGTGGGAACCCTGTCATATGTGGCATTTTGCCAAGGAGAGGAGTTGGAAATGAATGGTTGTCCAGGGCAATTGGTGTCAATTGTTGGCTGGACAAATACTGTAAGGAAAATGCGGTAATATTCATTGACAACTGGGACCTCTTCTATGGCAGAAATGACATGTATGCCAGGGATTGGGTTCACTTATCTAGGTCTGGGGTGGTAGCACTGGCAACTGCAGTGGAGGGAGCAGTTAGGACTTTAAACTAGGAATAGTTAGTGGTATGGGTTTTGGCAGGAAAACAGTGAAGTCCCAGTGTAGTAATATTACGAGTTCTAGGGGAACTAGTAATAAGCAGAACGAGGTAGATATTGAAAAGCCAGGGACTTTGGGTGATAAGGACAGTAATAGGTTTAGTAGAAAAACAGAAATGAGCAGGAAGGGTAAAGAGAAAGGAGAGTCTTTCAATGTTTATTATGCTAATTGCCGTAGTGCTAGGAATAAGATGGACGACTTGAGATTAGTTGCTAGTGCAGGTAACATTGATGTATTTGTCTTAACTGAGACGTGGTTTAATTCAAAAAGTCGGGACATGCCTGCGGAATGTCATATTCAGGGCTTTAAATTGTTCCAAGTAGATAGAAGTATCGGGAAGGGGGGTGGGGTGGCATTGTATGTCCGAGATCGCTTGAACTATTGCATAAAAACGGGTATTAAGTCTGAAGTAACACATACAGAGTCTGTTTGGATAGACTTTTCAGAGGGGCATGAAAAACTGATTTTAGGAGTGATATACCGTCCCCCAAACTTAGATAGGGACCAAGGGAGACTACTATGGGAGGAAATTGTTAAGGCCACAAGGCACGATAATGTAGTAATTCTAGGAGACTTTAACTTTAGTCATATTGATTGGAATTTCTTGACTGGGAATTTAGAATCATACGACTTCTTAGAAGTAGTTCAGGATTGTTTTTTGAAGCAGTTTGTGACAGAACCTACAAGGGGAAATAACCTGCTTGACTTAGTTATGGCAAACAATGAATCCCTTGTTAATAATTTAGAAATTTCAGATGAACTGGGTGCTAGCGACCACAAATCAATTACATTTAGCATTGAATGGAAGTACGATAGTAGCGATAACTCAGTAACAGTCCCAGATTTTCGCTTAGCAGATTACGATGGGCTTAGAGAACACTTATCATCTGTTGACTGGGCCAACGAAGTGAGCTATCAATATGACAGTTTTCTGAACACTATACATGCTGATCAAAGAACGTTTATCCCATATAAAGAAATTAGATAAAATAGAAATGACCCAAAATGGATGAATAATAGGCTGAAATATCTACTAGGGCATAAGAAAGGAATTTATAGGCGTATCAAAAGAGGTGAGGGTCATCTTATGAATCAGTATATTGACATTAAGAGGGACATTAAAAAGGGGATAAGAAAAGCTAAAAGGGACTATGAAATTAAAGTTGCTAGGGATTCTAAAACTAACCCAAAAAGTTTTTTCCAGGTCTATAGAACAAAAGTCAGAGATAAGATAGGTCCCCTTAAAAATAACTATGGGCACCTTACTGACAAAGAGAATGAAATGTGCTTGATTTTGAATAATTATTTTCTCTCAGTTTTTACACAGGAAGACACTAACAATATTCTAGTAATTAATTTTTATAGTGGGCTAGAAGATAAATTATGTAACATCACAGTCACTAGTGAAATGGTTGTGAAGCAGATAGACAGACTGAAGCAAAATAAGTCGCCGGGTCCTGATGAGGTTTTTTCAAGGGTTCTTAAGGAATGCAAAATGGAACTCTGTGAACCATTAACTAATATTTTTAATTTATCTCTTCAAACAGGTGTAGTGTCTGATATGTGGAAGATGGCTAATGTAATTCCTATTTTTAAAATAGGGGACAAGTCGTTACCGTCAAATTACCGCCCAATAAGCCTGACCTCAATTGTAGGCAAATTACTAGAGTCAATTATAGCTGAGATTATAAGAAGCCATCTCGATAAGCATAGCTTGATTAATGATACTCAGCATGGATTCACAAGAGACCGGTCTTGTCTAACTAATTTATTAACTTTCTTCAGTAAAGCTTTTGAGGCTGTTGACCACGATAAAGAATTTGATATTATTTACTTAGATTTTAGTAAGGCTTTTGATAGAGTTCCGCACCATAGACTGTTAAAGAAAGTGGCAGCTCATGGCATTGGGGGAAAAGTGCTCTCGTGGATCGAGTCATGGCTCACTGACAGGAAGCAGAGAGTGTCCATAAATGGGGTTAAATCCGAGTGGGGATCTATAACAAGTGGCGTTCCACAGGGATCAGTCTTGGGCCCGTTGTTGTTTATAATATATATCAATGATCTTGATGAGGGAATTACTAGTGATATGAGCAAATTCGCCGATGACACAAAGATAGGTAGGATAGTTGATTCAAACGTAGATGTTATGTATGGAACTTCAGGAGGATTTAAACAAACTCTATTCTTGTGATGAATGGTTTGAAAAACCGACAAGTTGAAGATTGAGACACTTATGTAGCATATGGGAATCTTTATTCAGGAAACGTTTCGCCACACAGTGGCTTCATAAGTCCAATACAAAGAGGAAGGCGTAAGCAGAGGAGGAGTATGAGGTAATCAGTCCCTCTGCCAGGAGTCGATGTGTTCAGTCCATCAATCTTCTACAAGATTGATGGAAATAAATGGTATAAAATACCGACACAATGGAAATATAAACACAAATGCAGTATAATGTGATCCTTTATTGACAATGTTTCACCCACACAGTGGGCTTTCTCAAGTCACACACGGATCTACCTGGGGTTGGAAGGTACGAGAGTATTTATAGTCATGTTGAGGTCAGGTGGAGAATGCTGCAGCTGATGATCTACCGGGTGGGGTTATAGAGTCTTGGGTAGCTTGGCAGGGGTATTGGACAAGTTTTGAGTAGACCTTCTGCCAATCTACCCCTACCAAGTTACCCAAGACTCTATAACCCCACCCGGTAGATCATCAGCTGCAGCATTCTCCACCTGACCTCAACATGACTATAAATACTCTCGTACCTTCCAACCCCAGGTAGATCCGTGTGTGACTTGAGAAAGCCCACTGTGTGGGTGAAACGTTGTCAATAAAGGATCACATTATACTGCATTTGTGTTTATATTTCCAAGATTGATGGACTGAACACATCGACTCCAGGCTGAGGGACTGATTACCTCATACTCCTCCTCTCCTTACGCCTTCCTCTTTGTATTGGACTGATGAAGCCACTGTGTGGCGAAACGTTTCCTGAATAAAGATTCCCATATGCTGCATAAGTGTCTCAATCTTTAACTCTATTCTTGGTAAGAAAAGTGGCAGATGCAATTCAATGTAGAAAAATGCAAGGTTCTGAAGCTTGGGAGTGCCCATAACCCTAGCACTTATAAGTTAAATGATGTAGAACTTAGCCATACAGATTGCGAAAAGGACTTGGGGGTTATGGCAATATAAACACAAATGCAGTATAATGTGATCCTTTATTGACTACGTTTCGCCCACACAGTGGGCTTTTTCAAGTCACAAACAGAACTACCTGGGGTGGAAGGAACGCGAGTATTTATAGTCCGGCTGAGGTCAGGTGAAGAATGCTGCATCTGATGATGTACCGAGTGGGGTTATAGAGTCTAAAAACTTGGGTAGCTTGGAAAGGAGATTGGATAAGTTTGTGAGCAGACCTTCTACAGTGTTCTTATGTGGGATAGCGATGAAGAAGTTTCTTGGCAAGTGGTTCAGCTATGTTATAGAAGCCACTATTCTGGTTGAAGTTGTCGGATATAGAAATAAGTGATGATTCCAGGATTCTTCGGTATTGAGTGTTGTCTTCTGTGGCGATAAGTCTTGAGTTTCTGTAGTTTATCAAGTGGTTGTGTGAATTACGGTGTTGTACGCAGGCATTCCTTGTGTCGTCAGACCTGCTTGCGTATTGGTGTTCTGAAATACGTGTTTGGAGGTCCCTTGATGTTTCGCCCACGTATAACTTGTTGCAGTCATTACAAGGGATTATGTATACCCCTGCAGAGGATGGAGGCTTGTCCTGCCTACTACTGGTGATGTCCTTGATGGTCGTGGTTGTGGAGGTAGATACTTGGAATGATGTTTTGGCAAAGATGTTGGAAACATGTTTGGCAATGGAGTTGGTGGGAAGGACTATGTATCTCTTCTCGGCAGTGTCTTCTCTGGGTGTGTTGAAGATGTTTAATGCTCGCCGTCTGCAGTCTCTGATGAAGTGACGAGGATAGTGGAGTTTAGAAAATATTTGTTCAATTATAGTGCATTCTTCCTCAAGGAACTCGTTGCTGCAGATTCTGAGTGCACGCAGGAAGAAGCCTATAATTACACCACGTTTGGTTTTGGTGTCGTGGTGAGAGTAGAAGTGGAGAAGATCGTTTTGGTTGGTGGGTTTTCGATAGACTTTAAAACGAAGTTCGTGGTCAGCTTTGCAGAGCAGGACATCAAGGAAAGGAAGAGTGTTGTCGACTTCTTCTTCAAGTGTGAACTGGATTGAAGGCTCGACCTGGTTGAGCTTGTCTTGGAGAGCTTGAACGTTGAAGCGTTTAGGAGTTATGAGGAGAATGTCGTCAACATAACGGAGCCAGGTGACAGACGAAGGAATAATGGTGGAGAAACGTTCGGCTTCTAGATGTTCCATGTATAGGTTCGCCAGGACTGCACTGAGTGGCGAACCCATGGGTAGTCCAAAAGTCTGCTGAAAGAGGTGGTTTTCGAAAGAGAAACACGTAAAGCCAATACATAGTTCAACAAGGTCGATGAAGTCGCTGGCTGGAATGGGAAGATCAAGTGAATCGTCAATTTTCCTGCGCAAGAGATCGATGGCTTGTGTAGTAGGTACTTTGGTGAATAGGGAAGTCACGTCAAGGCTGGAAAGTTTCTTGTTCCTGATGTTGATGTTGCGAATGCGATTGAGAAGATCACCTGAGTGTTTGAGATGTGCTGGACTGATAGTGCCCAAGAGTTTAGAGAGGTGTTTGGCGAGAATTCCTGAGAGCTGGTGGGGAGCACTGCCTATTCCCGAGGATATGGGCCTCAGTGGGATACCAGGCTTGTGAGTCTTTGGCAGGCCGTACATTCTGGCAGGTCTGGGGTTGCTGGGCACGGTGTGTAGAAGTTTCTTCCCTTGTTCTGAGCCCCTCAGAATGCGGCGAGTCCTTTGAAGAAAAGTTTTAGTAAGGTTGTCCACTTGGTTAGTTGTGAGAGGTTTGTAGGTATCTGGGTCATTAAGTAGATTGAGCATTTTGTTCCTGTAATCGTCAGTGTTCATGATAACAACACCACCTCCTTTATCAGCGGTGGTGACCCTGATGGTCGTGTCTTCTGCTAAACCTTTGAGTGCATTGATGTAACGTCGAGGTATGACTGGGGAGCTGCGTGTTGAGATGGCTGCCGAGATGATGCCTTGAAGATAGCCTTTTTGGAAGTCGGAGTCATTGTGTCTGTAGTTTTTGGCGATGAAATTGAGGTCTTGTTTTGGTTTCGTAATTCCTGTTGCGAATTTGAGGCCTAAGCTGAGGGCTTCAGTTTCTGTGGTTGACAGTGGACGAGATGAAAGATTTTGAATAATTTCAGGTCTTCCTAAACTTTTTCAATTACTATTATCGCAGAGTGTTTGTAGTTTCCTAGTAAGTCTGATCTTCTGTTGAACATTGGCCCATATCCTCGGGAATAGGCAGTGCTCCCCACCAGCTCTCAGGAATTCTCGCCAAACACCTCTCTAAACTCTTGGGCACTATCAGTCCAGCACATCTCAAACACTCAGGTGATCTTCTCAATCGCATTCGCAACATCAACATCAGGAACAAGAAACTTTCCAGCGTTGACGTGACTTCCCTATTCACCAAAGTACCTACTACACAAGCCATCGATCTCTTGCGCAGGAAAATTGACGATTCACTTGATCTTCCCATTCCAGCCAGCGACTTCATCGACCTTGTTGAACTATGTATTGGCTTTACGTGTTTCTCTTTCGAAAACCACCTCTTTCAGCAGACTTTTGGACTACCCATGGGTTCGCCACTCAGTGCAGTCCTGGCGAACCTATACATGGAACATCTAGAAGCCGAACGTTTCTCCACCATTATTCCTTCGTCTGTCACCTGGCTCCGTTATGTTGACGACATTCTCCTCATAACTCCTAAACGCTTCAACGTTCAAGCTCTCCAAGACAAGCTCAACCAGGTCGAGCCTTCAATCCAGTTCACACTTGAAGAAGAAGTCGACAACACTCTTCCTTTCCTTGATGTCCTGCTCTGCAAAGCTGACCACGAACTTCGTTTTAAAGTCTATCGAAAACCCACCAACCAAAACGATCTTCTCCACTTCTACTCTCACCACGACACCAAAACCAAACGTGGTGTAATTATAGGCTTCTTCCTGCGTGCACTCAGAATCTGCAGCAACGAGTTCCTTGAGGAAGAATGCACTATAATTGAACAAATATTTTCTAAACTCCACTATCCTCGTCACTTCATCAGAGACTGCAGACGGCGAGCATTAAACATCTTCAACACACCCAGAGAAGACACTGCCGAGAAGAGATACATAGTCCTTCCCACCAACTCCATTGCCAAACATGTTTCCAACATCTTTGCCAAAACATCATTCCAAGTATCTACCTCCACAACCACGACCATCAAGGACATCACCAGTAGTAGGCAGGACAAGCCTCCATCCTCTGCAGGGGTATACATAATCCCTTGTAATGACTGCAACAAGTTATACGTGGGCGAAACATCAAGGGACCTCCAAACACGTATTTCAGAACACCAATACGCAAGCAGGTCTGACGACACAAGGAATGCCTGCGTACAACACCGTAATTCACACAACCACTTGATAAACTACAGAAACTCAAGACTTATCGCCACAGAAGACAACACTCAATACCGAAGAATCCTGGAATCATCACTTATTTCTATATCCGACAACTTCAACCAGAATAGTGGCTTCTATAACATAGCTGAACCACTTGCCAAGAAACTTCTTCATCGCTATCCCACATAAGAACACTGTAGAAGGTCTGCTCACAAACTTATCCAATCTCCTTTCCAAGCTACCCAAGTTTTTAGACTCTATAACCCCACTCGGTACATCATCAGATGCAGCATTCTTCACCTGACCTCAGCCGGACTATAAATACTCGCGTTCCTTCCACCCCAGGTAGTTCTGTTTGTGACTTGAAAAAGCCCACTGTGTGGGCGAAACGTAGTCAATAAAGGATCACATTATACTGCATTTGTGTTTATATTGCCATTGTGTCGGTATTTTATACCATTTATTTCCACCGACTTGGGGGTTATGGTGAGCAGCAACCTTAAACCAAGACAGCAATGTCTAAGCGTACGTAATAAGGCAAATAGATTACTGGGATTTATATCAAGAAGTGTAAGCAACAGAAGTCCAGAGGTCATACTGCAGCTTTATACATCATTAGTAAGGCCTCACCTAGATTATGCAGCTCAGTTCTGGTCTCCATATTACAGAATGGACATAAATTCGTTAGAAAACATTCAGCGTAGGATGACTAAATTAATACATAGCATTAGAAATCTTCCTTATGAAGATAGATTGAAGACTCTTAAGTTACATTCACTTGTTAGACGAAGAATGAGGGGAGACCTGATCGAAGTGTATAAGTGGAAGATAGGTATTAATAAAGGGGATATTAATAAGGTCTTGAGGATGTCTCTCCAAGAGAGAACCCGCAGTAATGGATTTAAATTAGATAAGTTTAGATTTAAGAACATAAGAACATAAGAACGAAGGAACACTGCAGAAGGCCTACTGGCCCATGCGAGGCAGGTCCAAGTCCCTACCGGCTTAAGCCAATGCACCCAACCTAGTCAGGTCAGGTCACATTGACTCAAGGGAGGAACACGGCAACCGACCCGTTAGCACAAGCTATCAGGTCTAACTCACACCCACCCACATCTACTCATGTATTTATCCAACCTATTTTTAAAGCTACACAACGTTCTGGCCTCTATAACGGTACTTGGGAGTTTGTTCCACTCATCCACAACTCTATTACCAAACCAGTACTTTCCTATATCCCTCCTGAATCTGAATTTTTCCAACTTAAAACCATTGCTGCGAGTCCTGTCTAGGCTAGATATTATCAGCACACTATTTACATCCCCTTTATTTATTCCTGTCTTCCACTTATAAACCTCAATCATATCCCCCCTAATTCTACGTCTTTCTAGAGAGTGCAGTTTCAGGGCCCTTAGTCTATCCTCATAGGGAAGGTTTCTGATACATGGGATCATCTTTGTCATCCTCCTTTGTACATTTTCCAGAGAATTTATATCCATTCTGTAATACGGTGACCAAAACTGTGCAGCATAATCTAAATGAGGCCTAACCAAGGATGTATAGAGTTGAAGAACAACCTGAGGACTCCTATTATTTATGCTTCTTGATATGAAGCCAAGGATTCTATTAGCTTTATTGCGAACACTTATGCACTGTTGTCTTGGTTTCAGATTACTGCTAACCAGAACTCCTAAATCTTTTTCGCAATCCGTAATATTAAGATCTACATTATTTAGTTTATATGTGGCATGGTTATTGTCCTGTCCAACATTTAGAACTTTGCATTTGTCTATATTAAACTGCATCTGCCACTTCTCCGACCACTGCATCAGTCTATTCAAATCTTCCTGGAGTGCTCGAATGTCCTCGTCAGAATGAATTCGACGGCCTATTTTGGTGTCATCGGCAAACTTGCCGATGTCGCTCTTTATGCCCTCATCTATGTCGTTTATGTAGATTGTGAACAGCAGGGGGCCCAACACTGACCCCTGTGGAACACCGCTCGTGACGCTTCCCCACTCTGATTTCTCCCCATTTATGCAAACTCTCTGCTGCCTATTTGTCAACCATGCCTCTATCCAGGAAAAAATTTCTCCTCCTATTCCATGTGCTTTAATTTTCCTCAATAGTCTCTGATGTGGGACCCTGTCAAAAGCCTTACTGAAGTCCATATACACAATATCATATTCGTTACCATGATCTACCTCCTCAAATACCTTAGTGAAAAAAGTTAATAAATTCGTAAGGCAGGAACGTCCCTTTGTAAAACCATGCTGAGATTCGTTGATTAATTTATGCTTTTCAAGGTGGCTACGAACTGCCTCGGCAATTATTGATTCCATAAATTTTCCCACTATGGAGGTTAGGCTTATTGGTCTATAGTTCGAAGCTAAGGACCTGTCACCTGTTTTGAAAATAGGTATCACATTTGCCATTTTCCACTTATCTGGCACCATGCCAGTTTGTAGTGATATGTTGAAAAGATTAGCCAAAGGTGTGCTAAGCTCCTCTTTACATTCCTTTAGAACCCTTGCATACAGTTCATCAGGGCCTGGGGATTTGTTAGGTTTTAATTTATCTATTTGCCTAAGGACCATGTCACTTGTGACCCTAATAGTGCACAGTTTATTATCGTCCTGTTCTACATAATTTATCATTACTGGAATATCACTGGTATCCTCCTGTGTAAAAACTGAGAGGAAGTATGTGTTAAAAATTCTACACATTTCCTTATCACTGTCAGTGAGCTGACCCGAGGAACTTTTGAGTGGGCCTATCTTGTCCCTGATCTTACTTCTGTATACCTGAAAGAATCCTTTTGGGTTAGTCTTCGATTCTCTTGCAACTTTAACCTCATAATCTCTTTTTGCTTTTCTAATTCCCTTTTTTATTTCTCTCTTTAACTGAATATATCGATTTCTTAATTGCCCCTCTCCTCTTTTGATTTGCCTATATATGCCTCTCTTTTGACCAATCAGATATTTTAATCTATTGTTCATCCATTTAGGATCATTTTTGTTTGATCTGATTTCCCTATTTGGAACATAATTTGACTGAGCAGCTAGAACTATGCCCTGGAAAGCATCATATCGGCAACCATCACCACCTACCTGACCCCTAGTCAGGTCATTCCAGTTCAGCCCACCTAAGTAATTTTTCAGTCCTATGAAATCAGCCAAGCGAAAGTCAGGGACGGAGACTTGATTGCCATTATTAGGGGAATTCCATGATATGTTAAAACTGAGTGATTTGTGATCACTCTCCCCAAGCTCATCATTAACCTCAAGATTATTAATTAGTGTTTCCCTACTGGCAAGAACCAAGTCAAGGAGGTTGTTTCCCCTAGTTGGCTCTGTCACAAACTGTTTTAAAAAACAATCCTGGATCGTATCAAGAAAGTCACCCGACTCTAAATTTCCTGTCAAATTGCTCCAGTCAATCTGTCTATAGTTGAAATCTCCCATTAGCACAACATTTTCGTATGTAGATGCCTTACGAATTTCGTCCCATAGAAGTTTACTGCACTCCCTATCAAGATTTGGGGCCCTGTAAATCACACCCAAAATTAGTTTTTCTCGGCCCTCGAGAAGCTGTAACCAAACAGATTCAGTGGCTGACGCTTCTAATTTAATATCTTGTCTAACACAACAATTTAAATTGTCTCTGACATACATCGCTACTCCACCACCTTTCCTGTTGACCCTGTCAGTGTGGAATAATTTATAGCCTTGTATGTGACATTCAGATGGCATCTCTCTATCTTTCAGATTGAGCCAGGTCTCTGTTATAGCAATAATATCTATGTTTCCTGCACTTGCAATTAATCTTAGCTCATCTATCTTATTTCTAACACTCCTGCTATTAGTATAGTAAACCTTAAGGGAGCTAGTCCCTTGCTGCCCTCTGCTGTCCCCCTTTGTTTTCTGACCTGTTCTATTGTCTTTATTTATAACTTCATGCTGAATGCCTTTTATACATTTACTGTTTCCAACCCTAGTGTTGCAACCTGCTTGTTTCCCACACACACCCATACCTCTATCTTCCATCAGTTTAAAATCATAGGCATTTCACCAATGGCCTTCTCAATCGAGTCTGCAAGTGCTACCACCCCTGCCCCAGAGAGATGAACCCCATCCCTTGCATACATATCATGTTTGCCATAAAAGTTGTTCCAGTTGTCAATGAATGGGATTGCAAGTTCCTTGCAGTATCTGTCTAGCCAGCAATTTACACCAATTGCCCTAGACAACCATTCATTTCCTACTCCCCTTCTAGGCAAGATGCTACATATGATTGGGATCCCTCCCTTAGACTTAATGAAATCTATAGCTGACCTGTACTTATCTAGCAGCTCTTCTCTCCTACCCTTCCCAATATCATTTCCACCAGCACTGAGACAGATAATGGGCTTGTTCCCATTACCTGACATGATATTATCCAGTCTGTTGACAATGTCCCCAACACCAGCTCCAGGGAAGCACACTCTATCTCTCATCTTCTTATTCCTATTACAAAAAGCACGGTCAACATATCTTACCTGAGAGTCACCAACCACAAGAATGCGCTTACCTTCATTAGCAGGGGCAGTAGTACCCTTACCTTCACTGGCCACTGAAGTACATTCATCCTGGAGAACAGAGAAGCGATTTCCTACCTTCAGATCTTCACTCTTAACTTTCCTTACTCTGATGCGCCTCCCATTACTGTGAACAACTCGCCACTTGTAGCAGGTGCTGGGCTGCACCTCACTGCTGGTACCCGTTGCTACCTCCCCACCTACAGCCTCCTCACAGTGAGAGACAGACTGCACCTCACTGCTAGAAGCCTCATTCCCCACATCTCCAACCACCTCACACTCTCTCCCAGGCCCATTGAGGTGGACCTTCAGCCTCCTAATCTCCTCCTGGAGAAGCAAGACCTCCTCCTTCAACTCTCCAAACTCAGTTTTTAAAACACTGCAGAAGCAAGCCATGCTTTGTAACCGTCCAACCATGCTTTGTAACCGTCCATCATAGGAAAGTATTGGTTTGGGAATAGGGTAGTTGATGAGTGGAACAGTCTACCTAGTTGGGTTATTGAAGCTGGGACTTTGGATAATTTCAAATTTAGGTTGGATAAGTACATGAGTGGGAGGGGTTGGATTTGAGTGGGACTTTCACATCAGAGCTTATTTCTTGGGTGGCATTGAAAATTGGGTTGGGCAAATGTTTTGTTAGTGGGATGAATTGTAAAGGACCTGCCTAGTATGGGCCAACAGGCCTCCTGCAGTGTTCCTCCTTTCTTATGTTCTTATGAAACACCCCCAAACCATGAGCGAGTCTGAGTGTTTGGTGGTCCCACAGGTGTAGCGTGGGTCTAGCAGGTCACTACCTCTGGGCCAGTACTCATGTCTCCCACGGTTACAGGTGACGGTGAAGGTTGCTTCATCACTCTGAAGTACTTCAGACCACTGTTGAGGAGTCCAGTGAAGATATTTCTTTTCATAATCCAGTCTACGTTTCTTCTTTGGCTTGGAGAGGATCGGTTTCTTAACCTGGCGGTGACTACAGTAGCCCAGTTCTGACACATGTCTGTTAACAGTTCGTACAGACACCTCTGAGAGAAGATGTGGGTGTGTTTCTTTCAATTCTCTAGCAGTTATCTTAGATGTATTCTCTAACTGCTTCTCTAACACAGTTAAGATACGAACAGATGTCTTCTTCGAGGGACCAGGCCGAGGTTTGGCAGACGGTAACTTGAGACCGCCATCAGGATTGAAACTCTGCACTCAGTTCCTCACTGAGCCCTCACACACACCAACATTCTCCACTATTTCTTTCATCTGGTGCCCAGTTTTGTGAAACCCTGTAATTTTAGCTATAGTTTTAGGTGTTAAAGACTTCCTTTTATTTATAATAAAACATGTATAGCCTCAAAATCAAAGGGAACACCGGACAAAAGATGAGGCGGATAAGAGACAAAAGTACAACACTTCCTCTCACCACGGCAGCCATGTGAGCGCTGAGGAGTTACTGTGGAGTGTGGCGGCAGGCCGTGACGTGCTAAGGGCTGGTATCCGGCATAATGCACTGGCGAGAGAAGACCCCCTGTATGGTAGGCCTTTGATTTTCACGGAATTATGCCCGGGGATTTCACCAGGCATAATGCCGTGACCAGCACTGTAGGTGTTCCACTGTTTAGCCTGAGATTTCTAACTTCATGCATTAACAGTAAGAAATTCTAAAAGAATCTGTCTCACTAATCAGTTAATTTTTTTAATGTTACCCGAAATCAAATATGAGTCCCATTTATATATCACAAAAAAATTATATTTGTGTATGTCGCTTTTGTTTCCAAGATATTCAGGTAAGTAAACAATGGAAACATGTGTTTATGTTTTTTTTTGTGTGTGCGTGATTTAAACTATTCTAATGGAGTGACTGATTTTGTTTCATTGTTGTGTTCCTGGCATGCTGGCACCAGAAGTTTTCATCCTAACCTTTATCCTCTTAGTTCTCTTCATGACTTTTTCTCTTAGGAGTTTCCACCCCTCTCAGTCTATCTCTTGATGAACGAAGTTCTTTAGAACTTAAGATTTGCTTTAACTTTATTATCGTCATCAGTTTGTCGATTATAATTAATCTTGGCTTGTTGTAGTGTCATTATTTCATTGGGTCCCAGAGTCGTAAATGTGTCAGTTAGGATGCTATTGTCCACCTTATATTTACCCTTCAAATCTAACCTGGTGCTTTATTGGCTTTTGATTCACACTACCCTCCTCCCCCCTTACTTGTCACTATTTTATTTCTCAGTTCTTGATACCCTCTTGGAATATTGCATCTGGCTATAAAGAATAATAATGTTTGGGGTTGCCTAGGTTATTTGTTCTTAATTCACAAAATTGGATTCTGAATATTATCATTTACCAGATATCGTTATTCGTGTTTGGGATTTGTTCGATAATGGTGTTGGGTTTTTTAACGATAGTTCCGCGTGTAGAGAATTGGCTTATTTCTGTGTGTACTTAGGGAAAGAAGTCAAAGGTATAGTTGTAGTCGGAAATTAGTGAAGAAAGTGCGAGAGTTCATGAGATATTATGCTTGCCATGGAAGGGGATTGTATAGGGAAGAATGGTGAGAGAATTTGGGAGAGAATGTTGGAGTTGGATAGGAGGAATATGATTAATTCCAAGGTGAATGTTGAAGTAAGAAGAAGAATCTTAGTGTTGGTGTATGGGTGTTGAAGTAGGGGAGTGGTTGGAGTGAATGAGCAGATATTGGAGTGAGATGGTATGCAGGAATAGTTAAGAGTTATTGAGTGAGGGTATTGAAATACTGGATGTGTTGGAGTGCGTGGGTTGTGGTTAGGTGGGATGGTATATTTTGAGTAGGTGAATTAAATTTGAGTTGACAGACGAGTGTTGGAGTTGGTAGGTGGATAACAGAGTTGGTGGGGGAATGTCAGAGCAGGCGGCAGTGAGGGCTGTGTGGTGTTGGAGTAGACAGTTGTGGGCTTGTTGACGTTCAGATCAACTTGTTGTATTTAGCAAAACAGGCTGTATCAGCAATGATTTAAGTCATATTTACATGCTGGATATCAAACATAGTGTTGAAAACTTTCAACCTGAGTTGTAGGGCAATGAGGTAATTGTCAGTCAGTCAATTAAATGTTAGTGAACTTGGGAAGTTATCATGGTATCAGTGGTGAAGTAAGCGGCTGGTGTTGGCGAGGATGTGCTGGGAGGGCTGGAACGAGCACTACTCTCACCATAATAGCGGTGGTGATGGACGAGAAGTCGTATAGGAAACTGTCAAGTAATTTATCTCCCATGGTTATGCTGGCGACAGGATACACTTGGTCAGGAAGAGGAAGGGAGAGAAAGAGAGAGGGAGAGAGAGAGAGAGAGAGAGAGAGAGAGAGAGAAAGAGAGAGAGAGAGAGAGAGAGAGAGAGAGAGAGAGAGAGAGAGAGAGAGAGAGAGAGAGAGAGAGAGAGAGAGAGAGAGAGAGAGAGAGAGAGAGAGAGAGAGAGAGAGAGAGTTAGGAATAGAGAGTGAGAAAGAAAGAACGAGTTAGAGAAAAAGAGAGAATGCATTATTGAATAGATATTGGATGCAAAATAGTAGACAGTAGAAAAATAAACCCAATGATCTCTCGAGAAACATACAAGACAAAAATCTTTAGAGTACAAAAAAAAAGCGAACATACGGATTGACGGAGAGTGAGTACAGAAATAGACGAGATGTTCACTTGATACCAATGAAAACACTTTAACAAGTGGCCAGTTGTGACGAGCTACAAAGGTAGTGATAAATAGCTTTGACTCACATTCCCTGACGAAGATAGTAATACAGTTATAACTCTGACAATAATTTATAAAAGGGTGGAGCGGTAAGCCAGGGAAGGACCTCGGTCAGATGACTAAAAGCTCCACCGGCGGGTCATCATCTGACTAAGACCCACGTCAGGAAACACTTGTCATGTTTCCTGACGAACCTGACCTATATCTAACAAAGATAGTAATGATTAAGACACTTATGCAGCAATTTAATATCTTTATTGTTAAAACGTTTCGGCTACACAGTAGACATCTTCAGTCAAGTACAGAGGCAGCAGGTGTAGTAATGAAATGAAAATGATGTAATCAGTCCATTAACCTTGGAGCTGAACTCTTTTCCACTTGTGCCTTGATCGTCAACTTGACGATATTTTTTACCATTTTCAACAAAAAGATAGTAATTCCATATGCCAATGGTAAACACTGAAACACGGGAAAAGAAATGAAACAAAAGCCTGTACGTTATTCAGTCAATAGATCTGACTTTACAAGTGCTCAAGGAGAAAGTAGCAGTACATGATACCTTGTTCAACTCATCTGACATTCATTAAACTAATGCAAGTCTTTTTAAACCCATGAAAATCTTGTAAATCGCTGGTAAATTTAAGCCCACATTATTTCCAAAAAAATGTCGGCTGGGAAATCTATATCCAGAAAAAATATATAAATTATTTACAGTACTAAGTGCAATATGCATAAATACACCCAAAATTAAGTTGGAAGTAGTATTTAAGTCCTGGTGGCAACTGTAAGACCACTCGAGAGGAGAGGCTGCAGCTCTCTCCGTGACATTATTAATACTGTTGTGTTGTTAATGAAGGCACGCTTCGAAGGTTATCTGTAGATATGAGGTGATTACGGCGGGTGGAGGTCTGGGAAGCAGCTAGGAGGGAGGCTGATACTCAGGTGTAAACGAGATGGTAACTAGCTTGAGAATGGAGGCAGGAGAGAGGCAGAGGATAAAGGGTGAGTGAGAATGAAAGAACGAGGCGGGGAGGAGGATAAGGAGAGAGTAAGACTAGAGGAAAGACAGAGGAAAGAGAAGACAGTGAGAGTTCATTAAAAGCATGTGGTAAAGAAGAGGGAGAGTAAAGAGAAGGCATGGGTGAAGAAAGGGAGACTGCAAGAATTGAGTAAACGAATTAAGAAAAAGGAGAGAATGAGATTTATGGAAATGGGGATGCAAGGCACAGACCGAAAATGAGAATTAAGAAGAGGAAGGGGTAAGAAATTAGGGAGAACGTAAGAATTAAAGAGGATGAGAAAATGGTGAACATAAGAATTAAATAGAGACAGGAAACACAGGAGATGGTGGGGATAAGAGGTGATGTGAGGGGAAGTGACGAGGGTGGGTAGGGAAGGAGAAAGATTCTGATGGTGAGAGCATGGTAGGAGAATATTGGTGGTGTAGTGGGGCCACGGTGGGGCATGGTGGGGGCACGGTAGGAGCATGGTAGTGACATGGTGGGGGCATGGTAAGAGCATGGTGGGACATGGTGGGGCATGGTGGGGGCATGGTGGGACATGGTGGGGCCATGGCAGGGGCATGGTTGGGGCATGGCAGGGCATGGTAAAAGCAGGAGGGAGCACAGTTGGGCATAGTAGGACATGGTAGAAGCATGGTGGAGCAAGGTGGGGAATAGTATGGCATGGTGAGAGCATGGTGGGGCATGATGGGGCCTGATAAGGGCATGGTGGAGCACGGTGGGGGTATGGTAGGGGGCATGGTAGGGGCATGGTAGGGGGCATAGTAGGGCCATGGTGGGGCAAGGTGGAGCATGGTAGAGCATGGTGGGAGCATGGTGGGGCATGGTGGGGCATGGTAGGGCATGGTAGGAGCATGGTGGGGCATGGTGAGACATGATAGGGGTATTGTGAAGCATGGTAGGGGGCATGGTAGGGGGCATGGTGGGGCATGGTGGGGGTTGGTAGGGGCATGGTGGATCATGGTAGAGCATGGTAGAGCATGGTAGAGGGCATAATAGGGCATGGTGGGGCATGGTAGGGCATAGTGGGGGCATGGTGGGGCATGGTGGGAGCATGGTGTGGCATAGTGGGAGCATGGTGGGGCATGGTAGGGCATGGTTGGTGAATGTTGGGGCATGGTGGATCATGGTAGAGCATGGTAGGGCATGGTAGGGGGCATGATAGGGCATGGTGGGGCATGGTAGGGCATAGTGGGGGCATGGTGGGGCATGGTGGGAGCATGGTGTGGCATGGTGGGAGCATGGTGGGGCATGGTGGAGCATGGTGGAGCATGGTGGGGGCATGGTAGGGGGCATGGTGGAGCATAGTGGAACATGGTAGAGCATGGTGGGGGCATGGTAGGGAGCAAGGTGGGGCATGGTGGGATAAGGTAGGGGCATGGTGGAGCATGGTGAGGCATGGTAGGGGGCATGGTGTGGCATGGTGGGGCATAGTAGCGCATAGTGGGGGCATGGTGGGGCATGGGGGCATGGTCGAGACAGGGTGGGGGCATGTTTTTGTTTCTGGGTTTGCTTATTTTGTTGTTGCTGTTGTTATTGTTTTGTTTTTCTTTTTACTGTTGTTGCTTCTATTATTGCAGTTATTGGTGCTATTATTATTATTATTATTATTATTATTATTATTATTATTATTATTATTATTATTATTATTATTATTATTATTATTACAAATTTTATTAATTATTGTTGTTATTATTATTATTATTATTATTATTATTATTATTATTATTATTATTATTATTATTATTATTATTATTATTACAAATTTTATTAATTATTGTTGTTATTATTATTATTATTATTATTATTATTATTATTATTATTATTATTATTATTATTATTATTATTATCATTACTAATTTTATTAATTATTATTGTTACTATTGTTATTATTATTACTATTTTTATTATTATTATTATTATTGTAATTATTATTATTATTATTATTATCATTATTATTATTATTATTATTATTATTATTATTATTATTATTATTATTATTATTATTATTTCAACACACCGGCCGTCGCCCACCGAGGCAGGGTGGCCAAGAGAAGAAAGATACACTTTCACCATCATTCGCACATAATCATTGTCTTTGCAGAGGCGACCAGATTCAACAGTTTAGAAGTCCTTCCAATCATCCAATATTCCAAACCCCTCCTTTAGAATACAGGCATTGTACTTCCCACTTCCAGGACTCAAGTCCAGCTAACTGGTTTCCCGGAGTCCCATCACAAAATATTGCGATGCTCACATTCACACTCCAACAGCTCGTCAAGTCCCGAAAACTATTCGTCTCCACTCATTCCTTTCTAACACGCTCTTACAAGCCTCCTGTATGTCCATTCCCCTTTCACACAAAGCCTCTTTTACCCCGTCCCCACAACCCTTTCCTAGAACGACCCTTACCGCCCAGTCCCTCCACTACAGATTTATTTACCCTCCAAATCATCCTCTTTTGCTCCATCCTCTCTAAATGACCAAACCACCTCAACCCTTCTCAGCCCTCTGAATAATACATTTATTAACTCCACACCTCCTCATAATTATTATTACTATTATTAGTAGTAGTAGTATTAGTATTACTAATAGTAGTAGCACCAGTAGTAGTAGTAGCAGTAGCAATTCAACGGCGGCAGCAGTTGTAATTGCTACAGAAGGTAAGGAATGAGAGAGAGAGAGAGAGAGAGAGAGAGAGAGAGAGAGAGAGAGAGAGAGAGAGAGAGAGAGAGGTGCTGGATTACACTCATTACATTCTTGTTTAAATTTATTTTCTTGATTTGGTCCATTTATTATTTTTCCTCGTTAATAACAGCTGCTCATGGCTGCTATCATCACCTTAATAACAGCTGCTCATGGCTACTGTCATCACCTTAATAACAGCTGCACATGGCTGCTGTCATCACGTTAATAACAACTGCTCATGGCTGCTGTCATCACCTTAATAGTAGCTGCTCATGGCTACTGTCATCACCTTAATAGTAGCTGCTCATGGCTACTGTCATCACCTTAATAACAGCTGCTCATGGCTGCTGTCATCACCTTAATAACAGCTGCACATGGCTGCTGTCATTACCTTAATAACAGCTGCACATGGCTGCTGTCATCACTTTAATAACAACCGCTCAAGACTGCTGTTATCACCTTAATAATAGCTGCACATGGCTGCTGTCATCATCTTAATAAGAGCTGCTCATGGCTCCTGTCATCACCTTAATAACAGCTGCTCATGGCTACTGTCATCACCTTAATAACAGCTGCACATGGCTGTTGTCATCACCTTAATAACAGCTGCTCATGGCTGCTGTCATCACCTTAATAACAGCTGCACATGGCTGCTGTCATCACCTTAATAACAGCTGCTCATGGCTGCTGTCATCACCTTAATAACAGCTGCTCATGGCTACTGTCATCACCTTAATAACAGCTGTTCATGGCTACTGTCATCACCTTAATAACAGCTGTTCATGGCTGCTGTCATCACCTTAATAACAGCTGCTCATGGCTGCTGTCATCACCTTAATAACAGCTGCTCATGGCTGCTGTCATCACCTTAATAACAGCTGCTCATGGCTACTGTCATCACTTTAGTAACAGCTGCTCATGGCTACTGTCATCACCTTAATAACAGTTGCTCATGGCTGCTGTCATCACCTTAATTAATGACAGCTGCTCATGGCTGCTGTCATCACCTTAATAACAGCTGCTCATGGCTGCTCTCATCGCCTTAATAACAGCTGCTCATGGCTGCTGTCATCACCTTAAAAACAGCTGCTCATGGCTACTGTCATCACCTTATTAACAGCTGCTCATGACTACTGTCATCACCTTAACAACAGCTGCTCATGGCTGCTGTCATCACCTTAATAACAGCTGCTCATGGCTACTGTATTACCTTAATAACAGCTGTTCATGGCTACTGTCATCACCTTAATAACAGCTGCTCATGGCTACTGTCATCACCTTAATAACAGCTGCTCATGGCTACTCTCATCACCTTAATAACAGCTGATGTGGTAGTTATTGTGGTGCACATGCTGGTGTGGTAGATACTGTGGTGCACATGATGTTGTGACGGTGACTGTGGTGTACATGTTGGTGTGGTAGTAATTGTGGTGCACATGCTGGTGTGGTGGTGACTGTGGTGTATATGCTGATGTGGTGGTGACTGGTGAACATGTTGGTGTGGCGGTGACTGTGGTGTATATGCTGGTGTGATGGTGACTGTGGTGTACATGCTGGTGTGGCAGTGATTGTGGTGCACAAGCTGGTGTGGTGGTGACTGTAGTGTACATGCTGGTGTGGTGGTGACTGTGGTATACATGCTGGTGTGGTGGTGACTGTGGTGTACATGCTGGTGTGGTGGTGACTGAGGTGTACATGCTGGTGTGGCAGTGATTGTGGTGCACATGCTGGTGTGGTGGTGACTGTGGTGTACATGCTGGTGTGGCGGTGACTCTTATATACATGCTGGTGTGGTGGTGACTGGTGTACATGCTGGTGTGGCCGTGACTGTGGTGCACATGTTGGTGTGGTGGTGACTGTGGTGCACATTTTGGTGGTGTGGTGGCTGTGGTGTACATGCTGGTGTGGTAGTTATTGTGGTGCACATACTTGTGTGGTGGCTACTGTGGCGTACATGCTGGTGTGGTGGTGACTGTGGTGCAGATGTTGGTGTGGTGGTGACTGTGGTGTACATGCTGGTGTGGTGGTGACTGTGGTGTACATGCTGGTGTAGCCGTGACTGTGGTGTACATGCTGGTGTGGCGGTGACTGGGGTGTACATGCTGGTGTAGCCGTGACTGTGGTGTACATGCTGGTGTGGCGGTGACTGTGGTGTACATGCTGGTGTGGCGGTGACTGTGTGGTGCACGTGTTTGTAACAGTGAAAGCATTTAGTGAAAGTAATGGTGAATGTAAAGGCGATGGTAATAGTTGAGGAAATATTGGAGTAAATAGTGGAGGTAATAGTAGAGATAATAATGGAGGTAATAGTTTAGGTAATAGTGATGTTAATGGGTAGTAATAGGGAGGCTGGGTAATATATGACATACAGACGTAAGGTGTTTAACACACCTCCAGGGAATCTCCTGAGATGTTTTGGCACTGGCTGCGGCCTGAGTGCCAGGAATGGCTCAACTGGTGTCGAAAGAGTCACCACTCTCTTCGGGAGCCACTACCGGGTCACCACATGGAGAAGACCCTGGTCTGGACCCGTCCTGGCTGACCTACTGCACACGAACATGGGTAATAATTAAATGAGTAATTTCAAGGAGAGTTAACTTGGTAGTAGGGAAAATTACTTCAGTAAATATTTGGGTTATAGGAATATTGAATATCTTATTATTCTGTGATTTCGTTTTCTTTTAACAGTAATTTTAACTGTTTACCCATCTTTCCTTCCTTGATGCTGCCTCCTCTCCAAGGCGGTTCTGATGCCTTTCCAAGGTGATTCTGATCCCCTTCCAAAACGGTTCCAATCCTCTTCCAAGGCGGTTCCGATCCCTTTCAAAGTGATTCCAATTCCCTTCCAAGGCGGTTCCGAATCCATGTTTTTTCCTCATTCAAAATGTCAAATATTTTTCGTTTTAGTGTTTTTTCAAGTAATCAAAATTTCGTACGTTGAGAAAAAAAATATATAAATTTATGAATATACAAATCTTCAAGTGCTGTCTATTCTCGAGCACAGTGACTGTGTCTGTAATATCAATAATATAAATTAAAACCAAGGAAGGGGAAACGAAAGACTATATAGGAAGGTTTATTAGGTGAGCAATATGAAGATAATTGGTAGTTTGGAGAAAATTAACTACATTTTTGAATTTCTGTGAATGTTAGAGACTTTCTGTTAATATAAATCTTTCACATGTGAATATTTAAAAGGTGATTCTCTCTTTAGTGGGAATTATGAGAAAGTTATTTGGGTATGATTGATGATGAAGTTGAAGGAGACAGAGTAACTACCTAGTGCCTGGAATAATGATTTATTGAGAAATGAATTGTAATAATAAGCTGTATTTAAAGACATTACGATTGGTTAATCAATTACGGATAGTGCAAAGCATAGTTTGAAAAATATTAATGAAAAATATGTTGCAGATGAAAAGGTAAACATTAGTTTTTGTAGGTAATGAGATACTTGTATCATTTATGTTACGCAGCTTAAAGGGGCGGGTGGGTAGGCTGGCAATAATGAGTGGAATCTAATAAGTTTTAAACACAAGGGAAAATAAGCCAACAAGTATATGGTTTGTACGAAATATATATTTTTACAGCTGCTAAGAAATGTGCAATTGATGAGAGAATAATGAGGAAAATATAGCATACTTCGGGAAGATATATGATATGTTTTATAAGTGCCTTAGGAAAGGCCAGGTTTAACTAGGTAGAGAGAAACGTGGGGTGTAAATGGAGGTAGAAAATATCACCGCCACCTGTGTGGTGTATATGAGAGGATTGTCGGAGGAGGAAACCAGTTCCTTTGCAAGACATGGAATACTTTTAACATATTCTCTTCGTATTCATTACGTTTCCAAGCAATACTCTTGAAAGTGATACCTTTGCACGGAACAGTCTTTGAATGTAATATATCCCTTGAGATAAATACTCCAGAGAATCGCGTAAGCTGCCTTGAACACTTTAAGTTTCCTGGATCACTCTATATCCCTGATACATCCTCTGGAAACATACCCTTGAAAATATATTGAACCACTTATGAAAAATGTAATTTGGCAATAAAATGTAGACTTTCGGAAAAAAAAATATCCAATCTTAAAATACTCTGGTTTGCATACTACCTTTAGAATTTACATTGGAAATACACTGAAGCATTATCAACACAATCCTTTTCGTGAACACTCGCACACATACACGAAACATTTTTTAAAATTAGACGGAAAAATCTATCCTTTACTGCTCACCTTAGCTTCATCATCGTGAAATTACATTAACCTTAGGAAGAAAGTAATCGTGAAACATTGTCTCGTTATATCATCGTTGAACAATATGTTTAGTGAGAAATATATACTGAGGAAGTGTACGTTATGGAACAAATTATTTGTCATGATAAACCTTCCATAAATATCGACTTTGGAGTTACAAGTAATAAAATAGAATTTCTGCTGGTCCTTTACTGGTTGTAATGAATGAAAATATTTAAAACAGTATCAACGATGTATAGAATAAAGAAAATATAATAAATATGAAATATGTAGGAAGATTTTAGTAGCCTGGGATATCCCAGGCTTAGTAGCCTGGGATATCCAGGCTTAGTAGCCTGGGATAACCCAGGCTTAATAGCCTGGGATATCCCAGGCTATTAAGTATATCCCAGGCTACTTAGTAGCCTGGGATATCCCAGGTTATTAAGTATATCCCAGGCTACTCAGTAGCCTGGGATATCCCAGGCTTAGTAGCCAGGGATAACCAGGCTTAGTAGCCTGGGATATCCTAGGCTTAGTAGCCAGGGATATCCCAGGCTATTAAGTATATCCCAGGCTACTTAGTAGCCTTGGATATACTAGGCTACTGAGTAGCCTGGGATATACCAACTTAAAAGTGTGGCTGAGATTTTTGTTAAAAATAATTTTCATTTTCGGTAATGAGTCTTTATTAGTAGTAAATTCCTAGTAAGGAGGAGATTTTTTGTTGCATTAGATAGGAAGACATGAAAAAAGACACCGGAGGTAAATAATACATATGATAGGCTGTAATAAAAGCATTTTCTTATATGTAATTCTACATATTAAGGATCATTAAATTCCATTTAAAATATTTCAGTCAAATCAGTTGAGCGAGAGCTAGAGATGTGTTTAAATATTGTTGATTATCAAGATGATGTTGGCACACTCAGAGGAGGAGGAAGACAGGCAAATAGATGTAAGTGGAATACTGCAATAAAGGATCTCAGTAATAACAATGCCTCAAGAGGGTCATGGAAACCACTCACCAGAGATATGTGGCTGATAGGGGACTTGATGGATGGATGGATGGGAGTAATGGACAGGTGGTGGCAGCGAGGGGGGAGGCATTGCTGGAAAGGGTGGTAAAAGGGTATGACTGTGTGGGTCATTGGCAGGGTAGAATATGGTGGTAGCAGAGCAAGGGAGTGATTGTGTGATGGTACAGTGGCTGGATGGGATGTAGGCAAATAGGGCTGAACATGAAAAGAAATTAAAACAGCAACAAAAAAATTGTTAATAGAGATCAATAAATATATATTCGGTAATAACGACAATAACGAAACAAATAACAATTATAAGAGGTATACTGAAGCACCAGCGTAGAGTTTCCTGCCTGAAATGTGTATAACACTCTCCCTCAAAGTTATGGAAGTCATAAGAGGTTGAACGACTCTCGGTACCAAACACTGACCCCTTCATCCTGTGGGCAACGTCCCTAAAACTGAGCCGCTCTGCGGGAAATTGTTCTGAAATAATCGACACTACTCACCAACCCACCAAACCTTCCATCCCCAACCATGTAAACTAACCATATCACTGAAACTCTAACACACAAATAAATTAACCCTTCCCATTTGCCAGCCCTTTAACCCGCCGACCTCCGAGCCCACCAGCTCGTCAACATAGACGTTGCATTAACAGGATAGGTGTTGTATTATCTGTTGTTGAAAGGTGCTTGTAAGCATTTGTTTTCAATAGCTCTGGCGTTTGCAATAAAGTTGGTAGAATTACCGACAATATGTAAAGTAAAAGGGCACAAGTGCAACTAATGTGACATTTTATTGTGGCAACGTTTCGCTCTCCAGGAGCTTGATAAAGCTCCTGGAGAGCGAAACGTTGCCACAAGAAAATGTCACATTAGTTGCACTTGTGTCCTTTTACTTTACAGCTCTGGTGTTTACAGGCACCTGTCGTGTGTTGATTAATGTGCTGATTAATAGCTTAAAATGTATTGTATCATCATAACTGGTGTTGACAAGTGTGGCATCATCATGACTTATTTTGCATCATGAAACATTGTCATCATAGTACGCTTTGCATCACTGCAGATGGTGACTAGTGTCGCACTATCGTGATAGGTTTTTACACCACCCAGACAGTTATGCCATCATGAAAGGTGGTGCTCCACCTTGGCAGGAGTTGCGTCATCATGGATCTCATTGCATCATCATGACAAGTATATGAAGAATAAGACACTTGTGCAACATTTGGGAATCTATATAACGGAAACGTTTCGCCAGATGTTGCACAGGTGTCTCATCCTTCAACATGTCGGGTTTTCTAGACTATTTACATCATATATGACAGATATTGCATCATGTGAAGTGTTGCGTCATCATGGCTTGTGTTGAGTCATCAGGATAAGCTTTACAAATGCAACACAGACTACTCAAACAGCCAAGAGTAATGAGAAAGCAAAGACACGGAAGGAGCAATTCTTTCATTTCCACTGGTAATGCTACTGTTATTTCAAATGTAAAATATTATACTAAGTATAATCCTAATTCTCATTTACTTTCAACTCATTCAATTCATTTAATTTCACGAGTTATAAATAACGAAATATAATTAGATAATATTCTCGAAAATATCGCTAATTGACCAACAAGGCTACAAACATGCTAATTGAGTGTGTATTACTCTACACGTATATATGCTTAGAGTTTAGTTTAGTACCACCTGGAGGTATTAAAATATTCTTGTCTGGCGAGAACGTTACTGTACAGCCTTAATGACCCCTGTGTAGTTTATAGGCTTTTAAATCCCATTAACCAACCACCAACCAGCATGCTGATGGAGAACAGTACACGAGAACACTGTGGTGTATAATACAATGACTTAAGAAGGTGGTTCAGAGTCACTAGTCTGTAGCTAAACGAAGAAATAGAGGGAGGGAAGGAAGAAGGGAAGATCGAAAGTATAGTACGAGGCAAAGGAATGACGGAGGGCGAAGAGAGAATTAGGATATCGGGAGATAGCGAAGAACGAATGGGGAGGGAAGGTAAGAGAGTGAACAGTAACCAGTAATTCGAAATTCATGGCCTGAGAAATGAGGAAGAAAAATACCTCACGTACCATGTAGTTTCATACTCAAAATTAAGGCTGGAAACAAACTTAGGTCTCGGCACCGTGTGTTCTACTGGGCGTGCAGAGCGAACTACATCCATTATTGTTGTGTTCTCTTTACGGGGTTTGGTCACGGGGCCAAGAGAGAAAGAAAGAGGGAGAGAGAAAGACAGAGAGAGAGAGAGAGAGAGAGAGAGAGAGAGAGAGAGAGAGAGAGAGAGAGAGAGAGAGAGAGAGAGAGAGAGAGAGAGAGAGAGAGAGAGAGAGAGAGAGAGAGAGAGAAACAAGCAGCGTGAGATCTGTTATTTCAGCAGAGCCTTCAACACCACTGAGGGACGTTGGCAGCGAGAAGACAGTTTCTACACAGCAAGACGGGCAGTAAACATCAATTATGCTCTGGCTGTGCCCTTCTCAAGATCATTACTTCATCTAAGATCCTTCAGTAAAAGAATACTCGAGTCCGGAATGTGATGGTACAGCATAACGATGAAGCAAAGTCAGCTGGACAAATGATACCGCTGGCTCACAGATGGCTCCAGTTTTATATTGTTTCATGTCATGTTTCATAGCAGTAAAAAGCCTTTTAAATGAGATAGGTAACATCCCTTAGCCTGTAATTAATGGTAGGAACTCTTAGCCTAAACCTGTGAAACAATAAGAGTAAATAAAGAAGAAAGAGAGAGGGAGCGAGAGAGAGAGAGAAGGGAGGGAGGGAGGATTAGGAAGGAGAGAGAAAGAGAAAGAGAGGGACAGACAAAGATGAAAGAAGTGATAGAGGGAGAGGGAGGGAGGGGATGTTGGAAGGAGAGATGAGAAAGGGATGAAAGGGGAAGAGAGGGAGGGGGAGAAGTAAAGAACGAGCAGGAAAGTCGAAAGAGATGTGAACCATTCTTCCTGTCCAGAGAAAGTTCTTTCCTTGAGAAACATTTAATAACTCATTAAACCCAGAAGTTCACTTCTTTCCTCAAAAAAAATCAATGTCACTTCTTTCCTGAGAGAAACTAAGATCATCTCTTTCTTGGGGGAAGCCAAGATCACCTCTTTCCTGAGAGAAACCAAGATCACCTCTTTCCTGAGAGAAGCCAAGATCACCTCTTTCCTGAGAGAAGCCAAGATCACCTCTTTCCTGAGAGAAGCCAAGATCACCTCTTTCCTGAGAGAAGCCAAGATCACCTCTTTCCTGAGAGAAGCCAAGATCACCTCTTTCCTGAGAGAAGCCAAGATCACCTCTTTCCTGAGAGAAGCCAAGATCACCTCTTTCCTGAGAGAAGCCAAGATCACCTCTTTCCTGAGAAAAGACAAGGAAGGACATTACTTTAGCTGAATAAAAAAATCTCATGATGATCATCAAATATAAGGAAAGCAAAACGTGAAAGACCTAGGAGTAATTATGTCAACTGACCTTTCCTTTAAAGAACACAATAAGACCAAGGTCACAACACCCTGAGAGATGTCGCGGTGAATAATAAGATCTTTCAAAACGAGGGGAATAATGCCGATGGTGACAATTCTGAAACCGTTTGTGCTCTCTCATCTGGAATATTGTTCATTGTTGACGGCCCCGTTCATGGCAGGAGAAATATCAGAGCTGGAACAAATATGTACAGAGATCGTTTATGGCACACATAAAGCCACTACAACATTATAATTACTAGTAACGCCTTAAAGTCCTTATATGTACTCAGTGGAGCAGAGGAGAAATAATTATAATAAAAATAATAATAATAATTATTATTAAAATGATAATAATAATAATAATAATAATAATAATAATAATAATAATAATAATAATAATAATAATAATAATAATAATAATAATAATAATAATAATAATAATAATAATAATAATAATAATAATAATAATAATAATAATAATAATAATAATAATAATAATAATGATAATGATAATAATATCTTTATTTACTACAAGTACATGTACAAGGTATACAGACCATAGCTGACATCAATGACATACTATTATATAGAAAGCCGCTTGTTATGCTGAGCATTTCGGGCAAATTAGATCAGTTTTGTCCCAGGATGCGACCCACACCAGTCTACTAACCCCCAAGTACCCATTTTACTGATGGGTGAACATAGACAACCGGTGTAAAGAAATACGCTCAAAGTTTCTACCCTCGTTGGGAATCGAACCCATAAACTAGCCGTGTGAAGCGAAAGCTTTAGCCACCAGGCCACGGAGCACCGTAATATATATCTGGGAAGTTCTCGAGGGTCTTGTTCAACTTCTGCACACTGCCATAACAACTTACTGGAGTGAGGAATTAGGATGACCAAAATAAACCCAGTGAAAACTAGGGATGAGGTGCATATATTAAGACATCCAATCACTCGTTGTTTACCAATCTCTTGGCCTCCTGGTGGCCTTCACGTGGCCTCCTGGTGGCCTCCACGTGGCCTCCTGGTGGCCTCCACGTGATCTTTATCATTGTCTCCCACTATTTCATCCACATTTTCTCTTGTTACCTTTATCTTCATCGCCTCATTGTCGTGGCCTTCCTTATGGCCTCCCTCTCCCTCCATCATGGCCTCCCTCTCCCTCCATCATGGCCTCCCTCTCCTTTCACCATGGCCTACCTCTCCTTTCATCATGGCCTCCCTCTCCCTCCATCATGGCCTCCCTCTCCCTTCATCATGGCCTCCCTCTTCTTCCATCATGGTCTCCCTCTCCCTTCATCATGGCCTCCCTCTCCCTCCATCATGGCCTACCTCTCCTTCTATCACGGCCTCCCTCTTCTTCCATCATGGTCTCCCTCTCCCTCCATCATGGTCTCCCTCCATCGTGGTCTCCCTCCATCATGGTCTCATTCCACCATGGCCTCCCTCCATCATGGTCTGCATCATGGTCTCCCTCCATCATGGTCTCCCTCCACCATGGTCGCCCTCAATCATGGTCTCCTTCCATCATGGTCGTTTTCCATCATGGTCCCCCTCCATCATGGTCTTCCTCCATCATGGTCTTTCTCCATCATTGTCCCCCTCATGGTTCCCTATTTCATGGTCCTTCTTCATCGTGGCCTCTTTTGGTGTTTGCTGGCTTCGTGGCCTCTCCATGAGGTCTTTATAGCTTGTGGCCTCTCTTCCTAGTGGCTTTCTTAACTTTGTCATGGCCTTCCTCTTTCGTGGCCTCTCTAATGGCCTCACTCTATCAAGGTTTCTCTTTATAATGGCCTCCATCTTTCATGACCTCTCTTCATGGTTTCCCTCTTTCATCTCCTCCCTCTTTCATGGCCTTCTCTTTTCATGGCCTCCCTCTTTCATGGCCTCCTCTTTTCATGGCCCACCTCTTTCATGGCCTCCTCTTTTCATGGCCTTCCTCTATCATTGCCTCCTCTTTTCATGGTCTCCCTCTTTCATGGCCTCCCCTTTTCATGGCCTCCCTCTTTCATGGCCTCCCTCTTTTATGGCCTCCCCTTTTCATGGCTTCCCTCTTTCATGGCCTCACTCTTTTATGGCCTCCATCTTTCATGGCCTCCATCTTTCATGGCCTCCCTCTTTCATAGCCTCCATCTTTCATGGCCTCCCTCTTTCATGGCCTCCATCTTTCATGGCCTCCATCTCTCATGGCCTCCATCTTTCATGGCCTCCCTCTTTCATGGCCTCCATCTTTCATGGCCTCCATCTTTCATGGCCTCCATCTTTCATGGCCTCCATCTTTCATGGCCTCCATCTTTCATGGCCTCCATCTTTCATGGCCTCCATCTTTCATGGCCTCCATCTTTCATGGCCTCCATCTTTCATGGCCTCCCTCTTTCATGGCCTCCCTCTTTCATGGCCTCCATCTTTCATGGCCTCCATCTTTCATGGCCTCCCACTTTCATGGCCTCCCTCTTTCATGGCCTCCATTTTTCATGGCCTCCATCTTTCAAGGCCTCCATCTTTCATGGCCTCCATATTTCATGTCCTCCATCTTTCATGGCCTCCATCTTTCATGGCCTCCATCTTTCATGGCCTCCATCTCTCTGTAACATCACTAGTGGTTTCTCTCATTCACTAATGAACTTTCTGATGCCCTCCCTCGTGGCCTCCCTCGTGGCCTCCCTCGTGGCCTCCCTCGTGGCCTCCCTCGTGGCCTCCTTCGTGGCCTCCCTCGTGGCCTCCCTCGTGGACTCCTTCGTGGCCTCCCTCGTGGCCTCCTTCGTGGCCTCCCTCGTTGCCTTCCTCGTGGTCCTCTTCGTTCCCTCGTGGCCATCCTCGTGGCCTGCCTCGTGGCCATCCTCGCAGCCATCCTCGCGGCCTCCCTCGTGGCCTTCCTTGTAGCCTTTCTCGTGGCCTCCCTCGTGGCCTCCCTTGTGGCCTCCCTCGTGGTCCTCTCTCGTGGCCTCCCTCGTGGCCTCCCTCGTGGCCATCCTCGCAGCCATCCTCGCGGCCTCCCTCGTGGCCTTCCTTGTAGCCTTCCTCGTGGCCTCCTTCGTGGCCTCCCTCGTGGCCTCCCTCGTGCCCTCCCTCGTGGCCTTCCTTGTGGCCTCCCTCGTGGCCTCCCTAGTGGCCTCCCTCGTGGCCTTCCTTGTGGCCTTCCTCGTGGCCTCCTTCGTAGCCTCCCACGTGGCCTCTCTCGTGGCCTTCCTTGTGGCCTTTCTTGTGGCCTCCCTCGTGGCCTCCCTCGTTGCCTTTGTTGTGGCCTCCCTCGTGGCCTCCCTCGTGGCCTCCTTCGTGGCCTCCCTCGTGGCCTCCCTCGTGGCCTCCCTCGTGGCCTCCCTCGTTGCCTTCCTCGTCGTCCTCTTCGTTCCCTCGTGGCCTTCCTCGTGGCCTGCCTCGTGGCATTCCCCGTGGCTTTCCTCGTGGCTACCTCGTGGCATCCCTTTTGGCCTTCCTCGTGGTCTCCCTGGTGGCCTTCTTAGAAACCTCAATCGTGGCCTTCTTGGCGGCTTTTCTGGTAGCCTCACAGCCTCTCTGATGGCTTCACCGCCTCCAAAGTGGCCGTCCCTCGTGGCCTCGCGGCCTCGTGGCCTCGTGGCCTCGTGGCCTCGTGGCCTCGTGGCCTCGTGGCCTCGTAGCCTCGTAGCCTCGCAGCCTTCCTCATGGCATCGCAGCTTCCCTCGTTTCGTCGCGGCCTCCCTGATGGCCTCGCGGGCTAGATGGTGGCGTAGTGGCCGTCTTTGTGCCCTCGCGGCTTCTCTGGCGGCCTCGTGGCCGTCTTTGTGGCCTCGCAGCTTCTCTGGTGCCCTCGCGGCCTCCCAGGTGGCCTCCTTCACGAGCCCTCTGATTAATCACCTTCAGCCTTGAACTAATGAAATTTAATTAATCCTGGATCCAACACTTTTTCTGTTCCTGGACTCTAGGGTAGTAGTGATACATGGGAGGATAGTGACACATGGGAGGATAGTAGCGATACATGGGAGGATAGTGATACATGGGAGGATAGTGATACATGGGAGGATAGTAGTGATACATGGGAGGATAGTGATACATGGGAGGATGGCAGTGATACATGGGAGGATAGTGATACATGGGAGGATAGTGCTGATACATGGGAGGATAGTGATACACGGGGGATAGTGATACATGTTGGGATAGTGATATATGTGAGGATAGTGACACATGGGAAGTTAGTGATAAATGGGAGGATAGTAGTGATACATGGCAGGATAGTGATACATGGGGATAGTGATACATGGCAGGATAATAATTCAAGGGAGAATAGTGATACATGGGAGAATAGTGATACATGGGAGGATAGTGATACATAGCAGGAAGTGATACATGGGAGGATGGTGATACATTGGAGAATAGTGATACATAGATGATAGTGATACATGGCAGGATAGTGATTCAAGGGAGGATAATGATACATAGGAGGATAGTGATACATTGGAAGATAGTGATACATGGGAGGATAGTGATACATGGGAGGATAGTGATACATGGCAGGATAGTGATACATGGGAGGATAGTGATACATTGGAGGATATTCATACACTGGAGGGTAGTGTACATGGGAGGTTAGTGATACATGGGAGGATAGTGATACATGGGAGGATAGTGATACATGGGAGGATAGTGGTGATACATGAGAGGATAGTAGTGACACATGGGAGAATAGTGATACATGGGGAATAGTGATACATGGCAGGATATTGATACATGGGAGGATAGTGATACATGGGGGATAGTGATACATGGGGTGATAGTGATACGTGGCAGGATAGTGATACGTGAGGGGATAGTGATACGTGGGGGATAGTGATACTTTGGAGAATAGTGGTACATGGGAGGATAGTGATACATGGGATGATAATGATACATGGGAGGATAGTAGTGATACAAGGAAGGATAGTAGTTATACATGAGAGGATAGTAGTGATACCTGGAAGGATAGTAGTGATACATGGGAGGATAGTATTTATATATGAGACGATAGTAGTGATACATGGAAGGATAGTAGTGATACATGAGAGGATAGTAGTGATACATGGAAGGATAGTAGTTATTACATGGGAGGATAGTAGTGATACATGGAAGGATAGTAGTTATACGTGAGAGGATAGTAGTGGTACCTGGGTGGATAGTAGTGATACATGGGAGGATAGTATTTATACATGAGACGATAGTAGTGATACATGGAAGGATAGTAATGATACATGCAAGGATAGTAGTGATACATGGGATGATAGTAATACATGGGAGGATAGCAGTGATACATGCGAGGATAGTAGTGATACATGAGAGGATAGTAGTGATACCTGGAAGGATAGTAGTGATACATGGGAGGATAGTATTTATATATGAGACGATAGTAGTGATACATGGAAGGATAGTAGTGATACCTGGAAGGATAGTAGTGATACATGGGAGGATAGTAATGATACATGCGGGGATAGTAGTGATACATGGGATGATAGTGATACATGGGAGGACAGCAGTGATACATGCGAGGATAGTAGTGATACATGAGAGGAGAGTAGTGATACCTGGAAGGATAGTAGTGATACATGGGAGGATAGTATTTATATATGAGACGATAGTAGTGATACATGGAAGGATAGTAGTGATACATGAGAGGATAGTAGTGATACATGGAAGGATAGTAGTTATACATGGGAGGATAGTAGTGATACATGGAAGGATAGTAGTTCTACGTGAGAGGATAGTAGTGATACCTGGGGGGATAGTAGTGATACATGGGAGGATAGTATTTATACATGAGACGATAGTAGTGATACATGGAGGGATAGTAGTGATACATGCGAGGATAGTAGTAATACATGGGATGATAGTGATACATGGGAGGATAGTAGTGATACATGCGAGGATAATAGTGATACATGAGAGGATAGTAGATGCACGGGAGGATAATGATATATGGGGGGATAGTAGTGAAACATTGCAGGAGAGTAATGATTCATGGAAGGATAGTGATACTTGGAAGGATGGTAGTGATACATGGCAAGATAGTACTGATAAATGGGAGGATAAAAGTGATACATAGGAGGATAACAATAACATGCCTGGATAATAGTGCTAGATAGGAGGATAGTAGTGATACATGGAAGGATAGTAGTGATACATGGTAGAATATCAGTGATACATGGTAGGATATCAGTGACACATGGGAAGATATCAGTGATACATGGAAGGATATCAGTAATACATGGTAGGATATCAGTGATACATGGGAGGATATCAGTGTTACATTTGAGTATATCAGTGATACACGGAAAGACGTCAGTGACACATGGTAGGATATCAGTGACACATGGGAAGATATCAGTGATACATGGTAGGATAACAGTGATACATGGGAAGATATCAGTGATACATGGGAGGTTACTACTCAAACCAACATCTAGGTCTCCCCAGACCATCAAGTTCTCCGCACACCACCATCAAGGTCTTTCCAGACCACCATCAAGGTTTTCCCATCAGACTTCAATCAAGGTCTTCTCCCAGACCACTATCAAGGTTTCCCAAGACCGTCAAGTCCTCTTCAGACCACTATCGTGGTCTCTATAGATCACCATCAAAGTCTCCCCTGACCATCAAATGTCTTTTCCCTGATCAGCATCAGGGTCTTTCCCCAGACCACCATTAAGGTCTTCCCAGACCATTATCAAGGTATATTAAGACCACTATCGGTATCTTCCCCCAGACCACCATCATGGTTTCCCCAGACCATCAAGGTCTCCCCAGATCATCATCAAGGCATTTCCCCAGACCACCTTCAAAGTCTCCTCAGACTATTATCAGTGTCTCCCCAGACCAATATCAAGGTCTCCTCAGACTACCATCAAGGTCTCCCCAGACTACTATCAAGGTCTTCTCATACCCCCATTAGGTCTCTCTAGACCAACATCAGGGTCTCAGGCTACCATCAAGGTCTCCCCAGACCACCCTAAGGTATCTCCAGACAAACATCAATGTCTCCCTAGATTGCCATCAAGGTCTTCCCCTAAATTATTGTCAAGGCCTCCGAGAAGTATCCACAGAAAATCGTCAAAGTCTCATCCAACACTATCGTCAAAGTCTCCCAGACTATCGTCAATGTCTTTTCTTCCCCAGACTATCGTCAAAGTCTCCTCTCACACTATCGTCAAAGTCTCCTCTCACACTATCGTCAAAGTCTCCTCTCACACTGTCATCAAAGTCTCCTCTCACACTATCGTCAAAGTCTCCTCTCACACTATCGTCAAAGTCTCCTCTCACACTTTCGTAAAAGTCTCCTCTCACACTATCGTCAAAGTCTCCTCTCACACTGTCGTCAAAGTCTCCTCTCACACTATCGTCAAAGTCTCCTCTCACACTGTCGTCAAAGTCTCCTCTCACACTGTCGTCAAAGTCTCCTCTCACACTATCGTCAAAGTCTCCTCTCACACTGTCGTCAAAGTCTCCTCTCACACTATCGTCAAAGTCTCCTCTCACACTATCGTCAAAGTCTCCTCTCACACTATCGTCAAAGTCTCCTCTCACACTGTCGTCAAAGTCTCCTCTCACACTATCGTCAAAGTCTCCTCTCACACTATCGTCAAAGTCTCCTCTCACACTATCGTCAAAGTCTCCTCTCACACTATCGTCAAAGTCTCCTCTCACACTATTGTCAAAGTCTCCTCTCACACTATCGTCAAAGTCTCCTCTCACACTGTCGTCAAAGTTTCCTCTCACACTATCGTCAAAGTCTCCTCTCACACTATCGTCAAAGTCTCCTCTCACACTGTCGTCAAAGTCTCCTCTCACACTATCGTCAAAGTCTCCTCTCACACTATCGTCAAAGTCTCCTCTCACACTATCGTCAAAGTCTCCTCTCACACTATTGTCAAAGTCTCCTCTCACACTATCGTCAAAGTCTCCTCTCACACTATCGTCAAAGTCTCCTCTCACACTATCGTCAAAGTCTCCTCTCACACTATCGTCAAAGTCTCCTCTCACACTATCGTCAAAGTCTCCTCTCACACTGTCGTCAAAGTCTCCTCTCACACTATCGTCAAAGTCTCCTCTCACACTATCGTCAAAGTCTCCTCTCACACTATCGTCAAAGTCTCCTCTCACACCATCGTCAAAGTCTCGTCTCACACTATCGTCAAAGTCTTCTCCCAGACTATCGTCAGAGTCTCCTCTCACACTATCGTCAAAGTCTCCTCTCACACTATCGTCAAAGTCTCCTCTCACACTATCGTCAAAGTCTCCTCTCACACTATCGTCAAAGTCTCCTCTCACACTATCGTCAAAGTCTCCTCTCACACTATCGTCAAAGTCTCCTCTCACACCATCGTCAAAGTCTCCTCTCACACTATCGTCAAAGTCTTCTCCCAGACTATCGTCAGAGTCTCCTCCTACACTACCGTCAGTCTTCTAGACTGTCGTCAAAGTCTCCTGCCAGACTATCGTCAAGACATTCCTCAGACTATCGTCAAGGTCTCCCCCCAGACTATCGTCAAGGTCTCCCCCCAGACTATCGTCTAAGCCTGCTTCAAGAATCATCAAGGTCACTTTCAAGATAAAACTCCATTTGAGGGCTAGCTGGATGTCAACTTATGATCATTTATGTGTTGTGTCTCAATGCAACATCAAGTCTGATATATTTTTAGCGTATTTTAGATTATATTGCGAATATTTTAAAGAGTCTGACGAGTCTATCAAGATCTTGAAGTCTGTTCCCAAAGGAGGAACACTGCAACAGGCCTATTGGGCCACACTATGCAGGTGTTTCTTAAACCCATTAACAAATATACTTGCCCAAGCTATAAGTTTTAATAACCTAATAAACTCATTTGCAATTACCACTCAAATCCAACCTCTCTCACTCATGTATTTATCTAACCTAAATTGGAAGTGACCCAAAGTTTTACCTACAATAACAATACTAGACAGACTGGTTCACTCAACCACTATTCTATTTCCAAACCAATACTTTCCTGTATCCTCTCTAAATCTAAACCACTGTGAAAATCTTCCCTAAAAATTTCCCCAGTCCCACAAACAACTCCCTCAAGTTTATTCCCTTAGACGAATTTTCAAGGGCTCTTCTCAGACTACTGCCAAAGTCTCTTCCCAGACTACAGTACGTACAGAGTTTTCTCTGGTCTACCGATCAACTCTCTTAATGGTTTCTCGGTCACCACCGTCAATGTTTCTCATAGAAAACCGTCACTGTTTCTCCCAGAATACAGTCAAGGTTTCTCCCAGACCTCCGTCAAGGTTTTTCCCCTCAGACCACCGTCAATGTTTCTCCCAGGATACAGTCAAGGTTTCTCCCATAATACCGTTAATGTTTCTCAAAGACTGGCCAAGCTGGTCAAGGTTTCTCCCAGACCATCGTAAAGGTTTCTCCCAGACTACAGTCACATTCTACCATCAAGGTTAATCCAAGACTACTGTCAAAGTACGCCGCCTCCCCAGACTACCGTCAAAGTACCCTACCTCCCCAGACTACCGTCAAAGTACCCTGCCTCCCCAGACTACCCTCAAAGTACCCTGCCTCCCCAGACTACCGTCAAAGTACCCTGCCTCCCCAGACTACCGTCAAAGTACCCTGCCTCCCCAGACTACCGTCAAAGTACCCTGCCTCCCCAGACTACCGTCAAAGTACCCTGCCTCTCCAGACTACCGTCAAAGTACCCTGCCTCCCTAGACTACCGTCAAAGTACCTCGCCTCCCCAGACTACCATCAAAGTTCCCTGCCTCTCCAGACTACCGTCAAAGTACCCTGCCTCTCCAGACTACCGTCAAAGTACCTCGCCTCACCAGACTACCGTCAAAGTACCCTTCCTCTCCAGACTACCGTCAAAGTACCCTGCCTCTCCAGACTACCGTCAAAGTACCTCGCATCCCCAGACTACCGTCAAAGTACCCTGCCTCCCCAGACTACCGTCAAAGTACTCCGCCTCCCCAGACTACCGTCAAAGTACTCTGCCTCCCCAGGCAACCGTCAAAGTACCCTGCCTCCCCAGACTACCGTCAAAGTACCCTGCCTCCCCAGATTACCGTCAAAGTACCCTGCCTCCCCAGACTACCGTCAAAGTACCTTTCCTCCCCAGACTACCGTCAAAGTACCCTGCCTCTCCAGACTACCGTCAAAGTACCCTGCCTCCCCAGACTACCCTCAAAGTACCCTGCCTCCCCAGACTACCGTCAAAGTACCCTGCCTCCCCAGGCTACCGTCAAAGTACCCTGCCTCCCCAGACTACCGTCAAAATACCCTGCCTCTCCAGACTACCGTCAAAGTACCCTGCCTCCCCAGGCTAGCGTCAAAGTACCCTGCCTCCCCAGACTACCGTCAAAGTACCCTGCCTCCCCAGACTACCGTCAAAGTACCCTGCCTCCCCAGGCTACCGTCAAAGTACCCTGCCTCCCTAGACTACCGTCAAAGTACCTTGCCTCCCCAGACTACCGTCAAAGTACCCTGCCTCCCCAGGCTACCGTCAAAGTACCCTGCCTCCCTAGACTACCGTCAAAGTACCTTGCCTCCCCAGACTACCGTCAAAGTACCCTGCCTCCCCAGGCTACCGTCAAAGTACCCTCAATCCCCAGACTACCGTCAAAGTACCCTGCCTCTCCAGACTACCGTCAAAGTACCCTGCCTCCCCAGGCAACCGTCAAAGTATCCTGCCTTCCCAGACTAACGTCAAAGTACCCTGCCTCCCCAGACTACCGTCAAAGTACCCGGCCTCCCCAGACTACCGTCAAAGTACTCTGCCTCCTTAGACTACCGTCAAAGTACCTTGCCTCCCCAGACTACGTCAAAGTACCCTGCCTCCCCATGCTACCGTCAAAGTACCCTGGCTCCCCAGACTACCGTCAAAGTACCCTGCCTCTCCAGGCTACCGTCAAAGTACCCTGCCTCCCCAGACTACCGTCAAAGTACCCTGCCTCCCCAGACTACCCTCAAAGTACCCTGCCTCCCCAGACTACCGTCAAAGTACCCTGCGTCCCCAGGCTAGCGTCAAAGAACTCTGCCTCTCCAGGCTACCGTCAAAGTACCCTGCCTCCCCAGACTACCGTCAAAGTACCCTGCCTCCCCAGACTACCGTCAAAGTACCCTGCCTCCCCAGACTACCGTCAAAGTACCCTGCCTCCCCAGACTACCGTCAAAGTACCCTGCCTCCCCAGACTACCGTCAAAGTACCCTGCCTCCCCAGACTACCGTCAAAGTACCTTGCCTCCCCAGACTACCGTCAAAGTACCCTGCCTCCCCAGGCTACCGTCAAAGAACCCTGCCTCCCCAGACTACCGTCAAAGTACCCTGCCTCCCCAGACTACCGTAAAAGTACCCTGCCTCCCCAGACTACCGTCAAAGTACCCTGCCTCCCCAGGCTACCGTCAAAGTACCCTGCCTCCCCAGACTACCGTCAAAGTTCCCTGCCTCCCCAGACTACCGTCAAAGTACCCTGCCTCCCCCGACTATCCCTCAAAGTACTCTGCCTCCCCAGAGTACCCTCAAAGTACCCTGCCTCCCCAGACTACCCTCAAAGTACCCTGCCTCCCCAGGCTACCGTCAAAGTACCCTGCCTCCCCAGACTACCGTCAAAGTACCCTGCCTCCCCAGACTACCCTAAAAGTACCCTGCCTCCCCAGACTACCGTCAAAGTACCCTGCCTCCCCAGACTACCGTCAAAGTACCCTGCCTCCCCAAACTACCGTCAAAGTACCCTGCCTTCCCAGACTACCCTCAAAGTACCCTGTCTCCCCAAACTACCGTCAAAGTATCCTGCCTCCCCAGACTACCGTCAAAGTACCCTGCCTCTCCAGACTACCGTCAAAGTACCCTGCTCCCCAGACTACCGTCAAAATACTCCGCCTCCCCAGACTACCGTCAAAGTACCCCACCTCCCCAGACTACAGTCAAAGTACCCTGCCTCTCCTGACTACCGTCAAAGTACCCTGCCTCTCCAGACTACCGTCAAATTACCTCGCCTCCCCAGACTACCTTCAAAGTACCCTGCCTCCCTAGACTACCGTCAAAGTACCTCGCCTCCCCAGACTACCGTCAAAGTACCCTGCCTCTCCAGACTACCGTCAAAGTACCCTGCTTCCCCAGATTACCGTCAAAATACTCCGGCTCCCCAGACTACCGTCAAAGTACCCTGCCTCCCCAGACTACCGTCAAAGTACCTTGCCTCCCCAGACTACCTTCAAAGTACCCTGCCTCCCCAGACTACCGTCAAAGTACCCTGCCTCCCCAGACTACCCTCAAAGTACCCTGCCTCCCCAGACTACCGTCAAAGTACCCTGCCTCCCCAGGCTACCGTCAAAGTACCCTGCCTCCCCAGACTACCGTCAAAGTACCTTGCCTCCCCAGACTACCGTCAAAGTACCCTGCCTCTCCAGACTACCGTCAAAGTACCCTGCCTCCCCAGACTACCCTCAAAGTACCCTGCCTCCCCAGACTACCATCAAAGTACCCTGCCTCCCCAGGCTACCGTCAAAGTACCCTGCCTCCCCAGACTACAGTCAAAGTACCCTGCCTCTCCAGACTACCGTCAAAGTACCCTGCCTCCCCAGGCTAGCGTCAAAGTACCCTGCCTCCCCAGACTACCGTCAAAGTACCCTGCCTCCCCTGACTACCGTCAAAGTACCCTGCCTCCCCAGGCTACCGTCAAAGTACCCTGCCTCCCTAGACTACCGTCAAAGTACCTTGCCTCCCCAGACTACCGTCAAAGTACCCTGCCTCCCCAGGCTACCGTCAAAGTACCCTCAATCCCCAGACTACCGTCAAAGTACCCTGCCTCTCCAGACTACCGTCAAAGTACCCTGCCTCCCCTGGCTAGCGTCAAAGTACCCTGCCTCCCCAGACTACCGTCAAAGTACCCTGCCTCCCCGGACTACCGTCAAAGTACCCTGCCTCCCCAGGCTACCGTCAAAGTACCCTGCCTCCCCAGACTACCGTCAAAGTACCTTGCCTCCCCAGACTACCGTCAAAGTACCCTGCCTCCCCCGTCTACCGTCAAAGTACCCTGCCTCCCCAGGCTACCGTCAAAGTACCCTGCCTCCCCAGACTACCGTCAAAGTACCTTGCCTCCCCAGACTACCGTCAAAGTACCCTGCCTCTCCAGACTACCGTCAAAGTACCCTGCCTCCCCAGACTACCCTCAAAGTACCCTGCCTCCCCAGACTACCGTCAAAGTACCCTGCCTCCCCAGGCTACCGTCAAAGTACCCTGCCTCCCCAGACTACCGTCAAAGTACCCTGCCTCTCCAGACTACCGTCAAAGTACCCTGCCTCCCCAGGCTAGCGTCAAAGTACCCTGCCTCCCCAGACTACCGTCAAAGTACCCTGCCTCCCCAGACTACCGTCAAAGTACCCTGCCTCCCCAGACTACCGTCAAAGTATCCTGCCTCCCCAGGCTATCGTCAAAGTACCCTGCCTCCCCAGACTACCCTCAAAGTACCCTGCCTCCCCAGACTACCCTCAAAGTACCTTGCCTCCCCAGACTACCCTCAAAGTACCCTGCCTTCCCAGACTACCGTCAAAGTACCCTGCCTCCCCAGACTACCGTCAAAGTACCCTGCCTACCCAGACTACCGTCAAAGTACCCTGCCTCCCCAGACTACCCTCAAAGTACCCTGCCTCCCCAGACTACCCTCAAAGTACCCTGCCTCCCCAGGCTACCGACTAAGTACCCTGCCTACCCAGACTACCGTCAAAGTACCCTGGCTCCCCAGACTACCGTCAAAGTACCCTGCCTCCCCAGACTACCCTCAAAGTACCCTGCCTCCCCAGACTACCGTCAAATTACCCTGCCTCCCCAGACTACCGTCAAAGTACCCTGCCTCCCCAGACTACCGTCAAAGTACCCTGCCTCTCCAGACTACCGTCAAAGTACCCTGCCTCCCCAGACTACCGTCAAAGTACCTCGCCTCCCCAGACTACCGTAAAAGTACCCTGCCTCCCCAGACTATCGTCAAAGTACCTTTCCTCCCCAGACTACCGTCAAAGTACCCTGCCTTCCCAGACTACCGTCAAAGTACCCTGCCTCCCCAGATTAGCGTCAAAGTACCCTGCCTCCCCAGGTTACCGTCAAAATACCCTGCCTCCCCAGTCTACCGTCAAAGTACCCTGCCTCCCCAGACTACCGTCAAAGTACCCTGCCTCCCCAGGCAACCGTCAAAGTACCCTTCCTCCCCAGACTACCGTCAAAGTACCCTGCCTCCCAAGGCTACCGTCAAAGTACCATGCCTCCCCAGACTACCGTCAAAGTACCTCGCCTCCCCAGGCTACCGTCAAAGTACCCTGCCTCCCCAGACTACCGTCAAAGTACCCTGCCTCCCCAGGCTACCGTCAAAGTACCCTGATTCCACAGACTACCGTCAAAGTACGCTGACTCCCCAGACTACCGTCAAAGTACCCTGCCCCTCCAGACTACCCTCAAAGTACCCTGGCTCCCCAGACTACCCTCAAAGTACCCTACCTCCCCAGACTACCGTCAAAGTACCCTGCCTCCCCAGACTACCGTCAAAGTACCCGGCCTCCCCAGACTACCGTCAAAGTACCCGGCCTCCCCAGACTACCGTCAAAGTACTCTGCCTCCCCAGACTACCGTCAAAGTACCTTGCCTCCCCAGACTACGTCAAAGTACCCTGCCTCCCCATGCTACCGTCAAAGTACCCTGCCTCCCCAGACTACCGTCAAAGTACCCTGCCTCTCCAGGCTACCGTCAAAGAACCCTGCCTCCCCAGACTACCGTCAAAGTACCCTGCCTCCCCAGACTACCGTCAAAGTACCCTGCCTCCCCAGACTACCGTCAAAGTACCCTGCGTCCCCAGGCTAGCGTCAAAGAACTCTGCCTCTCCAGGCTACCGTCAAAGTACCCTGCCTCCCCAGACTACCGTCAAAGTACCCTGCCTCCCCAGACTACCGTCAAAGTAATCTGCCTCCCCAGACTACCGTCAAAGTACCCTGCCTCCCCAGACTACCGTCAAAGTACCCTGCCTCCCCAGGCTACCGTCAAAGTACCCTGCCTCCCCAGACTACATTCAAAGTACCCTGCCTCCCCAGACTACCGTCAAAGTACCCTGCCTCCCCAGACTACCGTCAAAGTACCCTGCCTCCCCAGACTACCGTCAAAGTACCCTGCCTCCCCAGACTACCGTCAAAGTACCCTGCCTCCCCAGACTACCGTCAAAGTACCCTGCCTCCCCAGGCTACCGTCAAAGTACCCTGCCTCCCCAGACTACCGTCAAATTACCCTGCCTCCCCAGACTACCGTAAAAGTACCCTGCCTCCTCCGACTATCCCTCAAAGTACTCTGCCTCCCCAGAGTACCCTCAAAGTACCCTGCCTCCCCAGACTACCCTCAAAGTACCCTGCCTCCCCAGGCTACCGTCAAAGTACCCTGCCTCCCCAGACTACCGTCAAAGTACCCTGCCTCCCCAGACTACCCTAAAAGTACCCTGCCTCCCCAGACTACCGTCAAAGTACCCTGCCTCCCCAGACTACCGTCAAAGTACCCTGCCTCCCCAAACTACCGTCAAAGTACCCTGCCTTCCCAGACTACCCTCAAAGTACCCTGCCTCTCCAGACTACCGTCAAAGTACCCAGCCTCCCCAGACTACCGTCAAAGTACCCTGCCTCCCCAGACTACCGTGAAAGTACCCCGCCTCCCCAGACTACCGTCAAAATACTCCGCCTCCCCAGACTACCGTCAAAGTACCCCACCTCCCCAGACTACCGTCAAAGTACCCTGCCTACCCAGACTACCGTCAAAGTACCCTGCCTCTCCAGACTACCGTCAAATTACCTCGCCTCCCCAGACTACCGTCAAAGTACCCTGCCTCTCCAGACTACCGTCAAAGTACCCTGCCTCCCCAGATTACCGTCAAAATACTCCGGCTCCCCAGACTACCGTCAAAGTACCCTGCCTCCCCAGACTACCGTCAAAGTACCCTGCCTCCCCAGACTACCGTCAAAGTACCCTGCCTCCCCAGACTACCGTCAAAGTACCCTGCCTCCCCAGACTACCCTCAAAGTACCCTGCCTCCCCAGACTACCCTCAAAGTACCCTGCCTCCCCAGACTACCGTCAAAGTACCCTGCCTCCCCAGACTACCGTCAAAGTACCTTGCCTCCCCAGACTACCGTCAAAGTACCCTGCCTCTCCAGACTACCGTCAAAGTACCCTGCCTCCCCAGACTACCCTCAAAGTACCCTGCCTCCCCAGACTACCGTCAAAGTACCCTGCCTCCCCAGGCTACCGTCAAAGTACCCTGCCTCCCCAGAAAACCGTCAAAGTACCTTGCCTCCCCAGACTACCGTCAAAGTACCCTGCCTCCCCAGGCTACCGTCAAAGTACCCTCCCTACACAGACAACCGTCAAAGTACCCTGCCTCTCCAGACTACCGTCAAAGTACCCTGCCTCCCCAGACTACCGTCAAAGTACCCTGCCTCCCCAGACTACCGTCAAAGTACCCTGCCTCCCCAGGCTACCGTCAAAGTACCCTGCCTCCCCAGACTACCGTCAAAGTACCTTGCCTCCCCAGACTACCGTCAAAGTACCCTGCCTCCCCAGGCTTCCATCAAAGTACCCTCCCTCCCCAGACTACCGTCAAAGTACCCTGCCTCCCCAGACTACCGTCAAAGTACCCTGCCTCCCCAGGCTAGCATCAAAGTACCCTGCCTCCCCAGACTACCCTCAAAGTACCCTGCCTCCCCAGACTACCCTCAAAGTACCCTGCCTCCCCAGACTACCCTCAAAGTACCCTGCCTCCCCAGACTACCGTCAAAGTACCCTGCCTTCCCAGACTACCGTCAAAGTACCCTGCCTCCCCAGGCTACCGTCAAAGTACCCTGCCTACCCAGACTACCGTCAAAGTACCCTGCCTCCCCAGACTACCCTCAAAGTACCCTGCCTCCCCAGACTACCCTCAAAGTACCCTGCCTCCCCAGGCTACCGTCAAAGTACCCTGCCTACCCAGACTACCGTCAAAGTACCCTGGCTCCCCAGACTACCGTCAAAGTACCCTGCCTCCCCAGACTACCCTCAAAGTACCTTGCCTCCCCAGACTACCCTCAAAGTACCCTGCCTCCCCAGACTACCGTCAAAGTACCCTGCCTTCCCAGACTACCGTCAAAGTACCCTGCCTCCCCAGGCTACCGTCAAAGTACCCTGCCTACCCAGACTCAATCAAAGTACCCTGCCTCCCCAGACTACCCTCAAAGTACCCTGCCTCCCCCGACTACCCTCAAAGTACCCTGCCTCCCCAGGCTACCGTCAAAGTATCCCTGCCTACCCAGACTACCGTCAAGTACCCTGGCTCCCCAGACTACCGTCAAAGTACCCTGCCTCCCCAGACTACCCTCAAAGTACCCTGCCTCCCCAGACTACCGTCAAATTACCCTGCCTCCCCAG
>NC_091311.1:11461847-11471847 GCF_038502225.1 Cherax quadricarinatus | reverse complement strand
ACGGGCGGGATTTGAACCCGCGGTCAGAGAGTCAGTTATTTGCAGATAAACCGTACCACGGGCGGGATTTGAACCCGCGGTCAGAAAGTCAGTTATTTGCAGATAAACCGTACCACGGGCGGGATTTGAACCCGCGGTCAGAGAGTCAGTTATTTGCAGATAAAATGTACCACGGGCGGGATTTGAACCCGCGGTCAGAGAGTCAGTTATTTGCAGATAAACCTGTACCACGGGCGGGATTTGAACCCGCGGTCAGAGAGTCAGTTATTTGCAGATAAACCATACCTACGGGCGGATTTGAACCCGCGGTCAGAGAGTCAGTTATTTGCAGATAAAACCTTCATACCACGGGGGGGATTTGAACCCGCGGTCAGAGAGTCAGTTATTTGCAGATAAACCATACCACGGGCGGGATTTGAACCCGCGGTCAGAGAGTCAGTTATTTGGTAGATAAACCATACCACGGGCGGGATTTGAACCCGCGGTCAGAGAGTCAGTTATTTGCAGATAAACCATACCACGGGCGGGATTTGAACCCTGAGGTCAGAGAGTCAGTTATTTGCAGATAAACCATACCACGGGCGGGATTTGAACCCGCGGTCAGAGAGTCAGTTATTTGCAGATAAACCATACCACGGGCGGGATTTGAACCCGCGGTCAGAGAGCCAGTTATTTGCAGATAAACCAATCCACGGGCGGGATTTGAACCCGCGGTCAGAGAGTCAGTTATTTGCAGATAAACCATACCACGGGCGGGATTTGAACCCGCGGACAGAGAGTCAGTTATTTGCAGATAAACCATACCACGGGCGGGATTTGAACCCGCGGTCAGAGAGTCAGTTATTTGCAGATAAACCATACCACGGGCGGGATTTGAACCCGCGGTCAGAGAGTCAGTTATTTGCAGATAAACCATACCACGGGCGGGATTTGAACCCGCGGTCAGAGAGTCAGTTGTTTGCAGATAAACCATACCACGGGCGGGATTTGAACCCGCGGTCAGAGAGTCAGTTATTTGCAGATAACCCATACCACGGGCGGGATTTGAACCCGCGGTCAGAGAGTCAGTTATCTGCAGATAAACCTTCATACCACGGGCGGGATTTGAACCCGCGGTCAGAGAGTCAGTTATTTGCAGATAAACCATACCACGGGCGGGATTTGAACCCGCGGTCAGAGAGTCAGTTATTTGCAGATAAACCATACCACGGGCGGGATTTGAACCCGCGGTCAGAGAGTCAGTTATTTGCAGATAAACCATACCACGGGCGGGATTTGAACCCGCGGTCACAGAGTCAGTTATTTGCAGATAAACCATACAACGGCCGGGATTTGAACACGCGGTCAGAGAGTCAGTTATTTGCAGATAAACCTATACCACGGGCGGGATTTGAACCCGCGGTCAGAGAGTCAGTTATTTGCAGATAAACCTATACCACGGGCGGATTTGAACCCGCGGTCAGAGAGTCAGTTATTTGCAGATAAACCATACCACGGGCGGGATTTGAACCCGCGGTCAGAGAGTCAGTTATTTGCAGATAACCCATACCACGGGCGGGATTTGAACCCTGCGGTCAGAGAGTCAGTTATTTGCAGATAAACCATACCACGGGCGGGATTTGAACCCGCGGTCAGAGAGTCAGTTATTTGCAGATAAACCATACCACGGGCGGATTTGAACCCGCGGTCAGAGAGTCAGTTATTTGCAGATAAACCATACCACGGGCGGGATTTGAACCCGCGGTCAGAGAGTCAGTTATTTGCAGATAAACCATACCACGGGCGGATTTGAACCCGCGGTCACAGAGTCAGTTATTTGCAGATAAACCATACCACGGGCGGGATTTGAACCCGCGGTCAGAGAAGTCAGTTATTTGCAGATAAACCATACCATGGGCGGGATTTGAACCCGCGGTCAGAGAGTCAGTTATTTGCAGATAAACCATACCACGGGCGGGATTTGAAGATGCGGTCAGAGAGTCAGTTATCTGCAGATAAACCGTACCACGGGCGGGATTTGAACCCGCGGTCAGAGAGTCAGTTATCTGCAGATAAACCGTACCACGGGCGGGATTTGAACCCGCGGTCAGAGAGTCAGTTATTTGCAGATAAACCGTACCACGGGCGGGATTTGAACCCGCGGTCAGAGAGTCAGTTATTTGCAGATAAACCGTACCACGGGCGGGATTTGAACCCGCGGTCAGAGAGTCAGTTATTTGCAGATAAACCGTACCACGGGCGGGATTTGAACCCGCGGTCAGAGAGTCAGTTATTTGCAGATAAACCGTACCACGGGCGGGATTTGAACCCGCGGTCAGAGAGTCAGTTATTTGCAGATAAACCATACCACGGGCGGGATTTGAACCCGCGGTCAGAGAGTCAGTTATTTGCAGATAAACCATACCACGGGCGGGATTTGAACCCGCGGTCAGAGAGTCAGTTATTTGCAGATAAACCATACCACGGGCGGGATTTGAACCCGCGGTCAGAGAGTCAGTTATTTGCAGATAAAACCATACCACGGGCGGGATTTGAACACGCGGTCAGAGAGTCAGTTATTTGCAGATAAACCATACCACGGGCGGGATTTGAACCCGCGGTCAGAGAGTCAGTTATTTGCAGATAAACCATACCACGGGCGGGATTTGAACCGCGGTCAGAGAGTCAGTTATTTGCAGATAAACCATACCACGGGCGGGATTTGAACCCGCGGTCAGAGAGTCAGTTATTTGCAGATAAACCATACCACGGGCGGGATTTGAACCCGCGGTCAGAGAGTCAGTTATTTGCAGATAAACCATACCACGGGCGGGATTTGAACCCGCGGTCAGAGAGTCAGTTATTTGCAGATAAACCATACCACGGGCGGGATTTGAACCCGCGGTCAGAGAGTCAGTTATTTGCAGATAAACCATACCACGGGCGGGATTTGAACCCGCGGTCAGAGAGTCAGTTATTTGCAGATAAACCATACCACGGGCGGGATTTGAACCCGCGGTCAGAGAGTCAGTTATTTGCAGATAAACCATACCACGGGCGGGATTTGAACCCGCGGTCAGAGAGTCAGTTATTTGCAGATAAACCATACCACGGGAGGGATTTGAACCCGCGGTCAGAGAGTCAGTTATTTGCAGATAAACCATACCACGGGCGGGATTTGAACCCGCGGTCAGAGAGTCAGTTATTTGCAGATAAACCATACCACGGGCGGGATTTGAACCCGCGGACAGAGAGTCAGTTATTTGCAGATAAACCATACCACGGGCGGGATTTGAACCCGCGGTCAGAGAGACAGTTATTTGCAGATAAACCATACCACGGGCGGGATTTGAACCCGCGGTCAGAGAGTCAGTTATTTGCAGATAACCCATACCACGGGCGGGATTTGAACCCGCGGTCAGAGAGTCAGTTATCTGCAGATAAACCATACCACGGGCGGGATTTGAACCCGCGGTCAGAGAGTCAGTTATTTGCAGATAAACCATACCACGGGCGGGATTTGAACCCGCGGTCAGAGAGTCAGTTATTTGCAGATAAACCATACCACGGGCGGGATTTGAACCCGCGGTCAGAGAGTCAGTTATTTGCAGATAAACCATACCACGGGCGGGATTTGAACCCGCGGTCAGAGAGTCAGTTATTTGCAGATAAACCATACCACGGGCGGGATTTGAACCCGCGGTCAGAGAGTCAGTTATTTGCAGATAAACCATACCACGGGCGGGATTTGAACCCGCGGTCAGAGAGTCAGTTATTTGCAGATAAACCATACCACGGGCGGGATTTGAACCCGCGGTCAGAGAGTCAGTTATTTGCAGATAACCCATACCACGGGCGGGATTTGAACCCGCGGTCAGAGAGTCAGTTATTTGCAGATAAACCATACCACGGGCGGGATTTGAACCCGCGGTCAGAGAGTCAGTTATTTGCAGATAAACCATACCACGGGCGGGATTTGAACCCGCGGTCAGAGAGTCAGTTATTTGCAGATAAACCATACCACGGGCGGGATTTGAACCCGCGGTCAGAGAGTCAGTTATTTGCAGATAAACCATACCACGGGCGGGATTTGAACCCGCGGTCAGAGAGTCAGTTATTTGCAGATAAACCATACCACGGGCGGGATTTGAACCCGCGGTCAGAGAGTCAGTTATTTGCAGATAAACCATACCACGGGCGGGATTTGAACCCGCGGTCAGAGAGTCAGTTATTTGCAGATAAACCATACCACGGGCGGGATTTGAACCCGCGGTCAGAGAGTCAGTTATCTGCAGATAAACCGTACCACGGGCGGGATTTGAACCCGCGGTCAGAGAGTCAGTTATCTGCAGATAAACCGTACCACGGGCGGGATTTGAACCCGCGGTCAGAGAGTCAGTTATTTGCAGATAAACCGTACCACGGGCGGGATTTGAACCCGCGGTCAGAGAGTCAGTTATTTGCAGATAAACCGTACCACGGGCGGGATTTGAACCCGCGGTCAGAGAGTCAGTTATTTGCAGATAAACCGTACCACGGGCGGGATTTGAACCCGCGGTCAGAGAGTCAGTTATCTGCAGATAAACCGTACCACGGGCGGGATTTGAACCCGCGGTCAGAGAGTCAGTTATCTGCAGATAAACCGTACCACGGGCGGGATTTGAACCCGCGGTCAGAGAGTCAGTTATTTGCAGATAAACCGTACCACGGGCGGGATTTGAACCCGCGGTCAGAGAGTCAGTTATTTGCAGATAAACCGTACCACGGGCGGGATTTGAACCCGCGGTCAGAGAGTCAGTTATTTGCAGATAAACCGTACCACGGGCGGGATTTGAACCCGCGGTCAGAGAGTCAGTTATTTGCAGATAAACCGTACCACGGGCGGGATTTGAACCCGCGGTCAGAGAGTCAGTTATTTGCAGATAAACCGTACCACGGGCGGGATTTGAACCCGCGGTCAGAGAGTCAGTTATTTGCAGATAAACCGTACCACGTGCGGGATTTGAACCCGCGGTCAGAGAGTCAGTTATTTGCAGATAAACCGTACCACGGGCGGGATTTGAACCCGCGGTCAGAGAGTCAGTTATTTGCAGATAAACCATACCACGGGCGGGATTTGAACCCGCGGTCAGAGAGTCAGTTATTTGCAGATAAACCATACCACGGGCGGGATTTGAACCCGCGGTCAGAGAGTCAGTTATTTGCAGATAAACCATACCACGGGCGGGATTTGAACCCGCGGTCAGAGAGTCAGTTATTTGCAGATAAACCGTACCACGGGCGGGATTTGAACCCGCGGTCAGAGAGTCAGTTATTTGCAGATAAACCGTACCACGGGCGGGATTTGAACCCGCGGTCAGAGAGTCAGTTATCTGCAGATAAACCGTACCACGGGCGGGATTTGAACCCGCGGTCAGAGAGTCAGTTATTTGCAGATAAACCGTACCACGGGCAGGATTTGAACCCGCGGTCAGAGAGTCAGTTATTTGCAGATAAACCGTACCACGGGCGGGATTTGAACCCGCGGTCAGAGAGTCAGTTATTTGCAGATAAACCGTACCACGGGCGGGATTTGAACCCGCGGTCAGAGAGTCAGTTATTTGCAGATAAACCGTACCACGTGCGGGATTTGAACCCGCGGTCAGAGAGTCAGTTATTTGCAGATAAACCGTACCACGGGCGGGATTTGAACCCGCGGTCAGAGAGTCAGTTATTTGCAGATAAACCATACCACGGGCGGGATTTGAACCCGCGGTCAGAGAGTCAGTTATTTGCAGATAAACCATACCACGGGCGGGATTTGAACCCGCGGTCAGAGAGTCAGTTATTTGCAGATAAACCATACCACGGGCGGGATTTGAACCCGCGGTCAGAGAGTCAGTTATTTGCAGATGTTGACTTGCACACTTAAATTTCACTCTCCCCCGTCGTTAAATTAAAAGGTAACCTTTTTATGAAAGTTTTAAGCCAAACAGCAGAGGAATTTGGATATTATCAAAGACGTTCTATGAAGCTGGAAATAGGTTTTACAATTTTAATCATATTATACCTGCACATGCTAATTGTTCTGATAACCTTAAACTAGCTGCCACACACTGATATAACGACCATTCTCGTATTATGAGCGAATTATCAGCAAGGAGAACTGAGGAAGAAAAACTAAATAAAAACTAAGGTAACCATTAAATCATTAGATTCTTCAGAGAAGCTGATGATTTATTATATTGTATAATTAGCAACTCTTTTATGCTTTTACTGCAAAATTAGTGAGTAGTAGCATTGCTATTTTATCGCATTTACTAATGCTGGTAATACCAAGTACTGAGTCGAGACTTATTTGTTTAAAGTCCGTTCATGTAGTTGTTTAAAAGTCTGCTGTGCATGTTGTTCCATCTTTCTGGGATAAATGGTGTTTTTTTTCATGAAATTAATCCTCTTTTTCATAGGATACTCGTTTCTGTAAGCAACGACACTTACGGTCATTAATTATACCGAAGGTTTGCTAAAATCACACGTTCTCGGATTTTAATCTTGTTAGGACTTTTGAAAAGTTAATTGTGTTCGTCCGAAGTTTGAGACACTGAATCATTCCTCTTAACTTCTCTGACAAATCATCGGATCAGGTTTTCGTCACGATTTTTGTACCTGCATAGTCCATAAACAGTTTTATAGCCAGTATCTTCAAATCCTCATACATCGATTAAGCGTTGTCTTCAGCCACGGCTTCGGCAATTCAGAAATATTTACGATGTTGTGAACTCCTATCACGTATGTTGACTTACTTCCCATTAATCACAGAGCCCTTGCAAAATGTGCATTATCTGTCGCCTCTGGGATTCTACATTACACACTGAATTGTTTGCCATCCTAATGGCCCTAAAATTAAAGAAAGAATTTTTGAAAAGGAACTAGTAGGGAAGAGGAAGGTAGAACCAACCGTTTTAAGTTTGCAAAAAGTAATCTAAATGTTAAAGACAAAATACGAATTATGACTGCAAAATCAGTGAGGCAAAGTAAAAATCATGGCTCTTATTTAGTCTCCTTGACAATCACCAGATCTGTGTCATCAGTGAATAAACTTAACTCACACAATACCTCTAAATATGCTCATTGGAGAAGCCAGATATGCATAATAAAGAATCAGATTGAAAGGGAGTAATGTACCATTTTTAGGGATACCATCCCACAATGAATTACTATCACATGATAAAAATATTAAACTAGCCAATGAGAGTAGCTTGTAGGGAAAAGTTGTATATAAATTGGCATGTTAACGTCATTATAAATAATAATTATTAAGGGAGGAACTATAAAGTTAATCTGAATTTCGTATGAACACAGAAGCCTGAGTAGATTTATATCTCACTATAACAACATGAACGCAGATAAGCACATTTACGGATCCACTTGATGTTATAGTAACGAGGCTAAAGCTTGTTTACAAGTATTTCTGGAAGGTTCGTATCTACATAGACAATAATCATACTAACTGCAACATATGTGGTCAGGTTTATCGTCACTATGTTGCAAGAAGTGTGTTTCATAGTTGATGGATTGAGTAATGGAGAGATTGACAGTATAATGACCTGTGATATGTTAAGGTAACTTATTAATGAAAATACCAGACATTTTAAACAAATAATGCAAATTTCTATGTACAAAATGAAATATAATTTGCAAATTTATATCCAGATGTATTCCAGTGAATTCTTTCTGGCCTAGTTAATACGATTCTCTTAGAATAATTATGTTCGTGTGCTTCCATCCACAAGATTAATACTGGATGTTTCTTTGACAGCAACTCTTAGTTATAATCTTCATCTTAGCATCAGGAATCCCTTTTATGTATTTATGTGCAGCGATTTTTACCTTTGGTTTGGCTTTGTTGCATCACTAAATAATTCTCCCCTTACGTGGAAAATGTTAAAAATATTGCTGTAATTTTTTTAGCCCATTTTTTTTCTCAAAAATTAATGAAGCAATATATATATTAATATTTCTTAAATGTAACTATTTATGAGTTTTTATACCTGTATTCCATTTTTTTCTTGTAGAGGAGAAACAAAAAACAAGCGAAGCTTCTAGTTATCGTCATTCTTGTCTTTTTCTACACACTGAGACGATGTATTGATAATTGAGGGAAAGATATAACTAACGTCAACAGAATATATAATTCTACATCCACCTGCAGTCTTTTCCATTCGTCTTCTTGGGAAAAAAAAACGCAATATATTCACTGAGTGCATCTTAACTACGGATCAATGAATCATTTTTTAAAATATCGAAAACAGCAGCTAATATATTTGCAATAGCGGCAGAATGCACTGAAGGTGTTTGTCTTGTCGGTGGCGGTGCTGGCCCCATATTTTTGGTACTGGTGTTGTTGGTGATGGTCCTTGTGAGAGTGGAAATGGTGAGGTATTGGTGGTGATAAATTTTGTGTTGGTTAAAGTGGGATGAGTTTGATGATGGTGGTAGAATTAGATTACCCAACGGGGAATTTTTGAGTGAGGATGTGAAAAAGAAACGTTCTCTTTTGAGCGAAATAAAAATAGTAAGTGTGAACTTTAAGCTTGTTAAACTTACTATAATCGTGCATTTTCACAGCAAATTTATACACATATCTAAATGGGTTGTGAAAACATGCAGTTATAGTAAGTTTCATAGCTTGCACGAACTGTATCACTATGATCAACAAGATCATTTCATCCCTCCATGGAGGTTCCTTCCATGAAGTTGTGCTCATTTAATATTACATGCCCGCCAGCCCCTCACAAGAAGCTTATCATCAGTAATCCCTCCCTCAAATTACTTGTAAAGACAACTGCTCAAGAAGAAATTTCTCACTTAACTCGTAGTAATAATTTATCACATGTTATATGCCTTGTCCGAGAGCTACACCCTTCCCTTTCCATACTTCTCCTCTCCTTTACAAAATTCTTTCCCTTCCATACCTCTCCTTTATTAAATTCTTCCCCTTCCATATTTCACCTCTCCTTCATGAATGCTTTCCTCATCCGTACCTTTTCTCTCCTTCACCATCCTCTTCCACTCCATACTTCACCTCTCTTTTACTATCCCCTTCCCTTCATACTTCAGCTCTTCTTGTTTAACGCCGGAGAAAGAGAGAGAGAGAGAGAAATGCTGGAAGAGGATATATGCGGACACGTCACGAAAGGGCCATGAAGGCTCTTTCAAAACACGGTTTGCAGGATTGGACACAGCAGAGGAATGGCTTGAATATAGAGGGTAGACTGTGGAAATAGCTTGGTGGGCGAGAGAGTGACCGTCTTCAAGAGTTGGTGAGAAGGAACTGCTGGAGAAATGGATAAAAGGGCTACTGGCGGCCTTGGGCCGCCAGTAGCCCTTTTCACATGAAAAAATAAATTCACTTTTATGTAGGTTCTACACTACAGAGTTAACAAATTCAAAATATTATTGCTATTAATCATAAAAAATAGAAAAATTGCAAAATGCGGCCCACCTTTAAATTTGGCTTTTCAAATTGTCGCTTTCATAGTAAAGGCTGGGAACGACTGTCCTAGTGGGCAAGTGAATGAGAAAGGAGAACTAGAGAACGAACGAATAAGGTTTGCATGAGTGAGTGAGTATAGGGTAGCATGGGAGGACGAGTATGGACCTAAAGCATGAAGCCCAAATTGCGAGTGAACGGATCAATGAGAGGGCACAGACATTCAGAGAGGGCCGAGGAGAGGGACTTAACGCCACGAGCACGCAAGGCTTTTCACCAACTGATGACTTATTGTCAGTTAGGAAGTCCTCAAAACTCATCACATTCCACTTCTCCTCTATGTCATCTTTCCACTTTTTCCATTCTTTTTATAAACTTATCAATCCTGCCCTTCCCACTATTCAACTTCCTTCATCACAGATTATTTTACGATTTTAGATTTATACCTCAAAGGGGTATAATTAGGCTCTTTAAATTATCCTGTGAATAATCCTGCCTCTAGAAATCTCTCTATATATCATTCCAAATAACTGACACACCACTGTTGAT
>NC_091311.1:11404347-11456847 GCF_038502225.1 Cherax quadricarinatus | reverse complement strand
CACTGAGGTACTGAAAAATAAAGTCCATCACTGAGGTACTGGAAAATAAAGTCCAGCACTGAGGTACTGGAAAATAAAGTCCAGCACAGAGGTACTGGAAAATAAAGTCCAGCACTGAGGTACTGGAAAATAAAGTCCAGCACTGAGGTACTGGAAAATAAAGTCCAGCACTGAGGTACTGGAAAATAAAGTCCAGCACTGAGGTACTGAAAAATAAAGTCCATCACTGAGGTACTGGAAAATAAAGTCCAGCACTGAGGTACTGGAAAATAAAGTCCAGCACTGAGGTACTGGAAAATAAAGTCCAGCACTGAGGTACTGGAAAACCAAAACAGGTAACAACTGCAGGAAAAATACTTAAACACAATAATGTAACAGAAGAGTTAATGTTTACAATAATCAGAAAGACAAATAGTCAAGGTAATCTATTAGAACCGATACTCAGTCGATGCACTGGATGCTGTGTACCTCTGATGCTGTGTACCTCTGATGCTGTGTACCTCTGATGCTGTGTACCTCTGATGCTGTGTACCTCTGATGCTGTGTACCTTTGATGCTGTGTACCTCTGATGCTGTGTACCTCTGATGCTGTGTACCTCTGATGGTGTGTACCTTTGATGCTGTGTACCTCTGATGCTGTGTACCTCTGATGCTGTGTACCTCTGATGTTGTGTACCTCTGATGCTGTGTACCTCTGATGCTGTGTACCTCTGATGTTGTGTACCTTTGATGCTGTGTACCTCTGATGCTGTGTACCTCTGATGCTGTGTACCTCTGATGGTGTGTACCTTTGATGCTGTGTACCTCTGATGCTGTGTACCTCTGATGCTGTGTACCTCTGATGTTGTGTACCTCTGATGGTGTGTACCTCTGATGGTGTGTACCTCTGATGCTGTGTACCTCTGATGCTGTGTACCTCTGATGCTGTGTACCTCTGATGCTGTGTACCTCTGATGCTGTGTACCTCTGATGCTGTGTACCTCTGATGCTGTGTACCTCTGATGCTGTGTACCTCTGATGCTGTGTACCTCTGATGCTGTGTACCTCTGATGCTGTGTACCTCTGATGCTGTGTACCTCTGATGGTGTGTACCTATGATGATGTGTACCTCTGATGCTGTGTACCTCTGATGCTGTGTACCTCTGATGTTGTGTACCTCTGATGCTGTGTACCTCTGATGCTGTGTACCTCTGATGCTGTGTACCTCTGATGCTGTGTACCTCTGATGCTGTGTACCTCTGATGCTGTGTACCTCTGATGCTGTGTACCTCTTATGCTGTGTACCTCTGATGCTGTGTACCTCTGATGCTGTGTAACTCTGATGCTGTGTACCTTTGATGCTGTGTACCTCTGATGCTGTGTACCTCTGATGCTGTGTACCTCTGATGCTGTGTACCTCTGATGCTGTGTACCTCTGATGCTGTGTACCTCTGATGTTGTGTACCTCTGATGCTGTGTACCTCTGATGCTGTGTACCTCTGATGCTGTGTACCTCTGATGCTGTGTACCTCTGATGGTGTGTACCTCTGATGCTGTGTACCTCTGATGCTGTGTACCTCTGATGCTGTGTACCTCTGATGCTGTGAACCTTTGATGCTGTGTACCTCTGATGCTGTGTACCTCTGATGCTGTGTACCTCTGATGCTGTGTACCTCTGATGCTGTGTACCTCTGATGTTGTGTACCTCTGATGGTGTGTACCTCTGATGCTGTGTACCTCTGATGCTGTGTACCTCTGATGCTGTGTACCTCTGATGGTGTGTACCTCTGATGCTGTGTACCTCTGATGCTGTGTACCTCTGATGCTGTGTACCTCTGATGCTGTGTACCTCTGATGCTGTGTACCTCTGATGCTGTGTACCTCTGATGCTGTGTACCTTTGATGCTGTGTACATCTGATGCTGTGTACCTCTGATGCTGTGTACCTCTGATGCTGTGTACCTCTGATGCTGTGTACCTCTGATGCTGTGTACCTCTGATGCTGTGTACCTCTGATGCTGTGTACCTCTGATGCTGTGTACCTTTGATGCTGTGTACCTCTGATGCTGTGTACCTCTGATGCTGTGAACCTCTGATGGTGTGTACCTTTGATGCTGTGTACCTCTGATGCTGTGTACCTCTGATGCTGTGTACCTCTGATGTTGTGTACCTCTGATGCTGTGTACCTCTGATGCTGTGTACCTCTGATGCTGTGTACCTCTGATGCTGTGTACCTCTGATGCTGTGTACCTCTGATGCTGTGTACCTCTGATGCTGTGTACCTCTGATGCTGTGTACCTCTGATGCTGTGTACCTCTGATGCTGTGTACCTCTGATGCTGTGTACCTCTGATGCTGTGTACCTTTGATGCTGTGTACCTCTGATGCTGTGTACCTCTGATGCTGTGTACCTCTGATGCTGTGTACCTCTGATGCTGTGTACCTCTGATGCTGTGTACCTCTGATGCTGTGTACCTCTGATGTTGTGTACCTCTGATGCTGTGTACCTCTGATGCTGTGTACCTCTGATGCTGTGTACCTCTGATGCTGTGTACCTCTGATGGTGTGTACCTCTGATGCTGTGTACCTCTGATGCTGTGTACCTCTGATGCTGTGTACCTCTGATGCTGTGAACCTTTGATGCTGTGTACCTCTGATGCTGTGTACCTCTGATGCTGTGTACCTCTGATGCTGTGTACCTCTGATGCTGTGTACCTCTGATGCTGTGTACCTCTGATGCTGTGTACCTCTGATGCTGTGTACCTCTGATGGTGTGTACCTCTGATGGTGTGTACCTCTGATGGTGTGTACCTCTGATGCTGTGTACCTCTGATGCTGTGTACCTCTGATGGTGTGTACCTCTGATGCTGTGTACCTCTGATGCTGTGTACCTCTGATGCTGTGTACCTCTGATGCTGTGTACCTCTGATGCTGTGTACCTCTGATGCTGTGTACCTCTGATGCTGTGTACCTTTGATGCTGTGTACATCTGATGCTGTGTACCTCTGATGCTGTGTACCTCTGATGCTGTGTACCTCTGATGCTGTGTACCTCTGATGCTGTGTACCTCTGATGCTGTGTACCTCTGATGCTGTGTACCTCTGATGCTGTGTACCTTTGATGCTGTGTACCTCTGATGCTGTGTACCTCTGATGCTGTGTACCTCTGATGCTGTGTACCTTTGATGCTGTGTACCTCTGATGCTGTGTACCTCTGATGCTGTGTACCTCTGATGCTGTGTACCTCTGATGGTGTGTACCTCTGATGTTGTGTACCTCTGATGCTGTGTACCTCTGATGCTGTGTACCTCTGATGGTGTGTACCTCTGATGGTGTGTACCTCTGATGCTGTGTACCTTTGATGCTGTGTACCTCTGATGCTGTGTACCTCTGATGCTGTGTACCTCTGATGCTGTGTACCTTTGATGCTGTGTACCTCTGATGATGTGTACCTCTGATGCTGTGTACCTCTGATACTGTGTACCTCTGATGCTGTGTACCTTTGATGCTGTGTACATCTGATGCTGTGTACCTCTGATGCTGTATACCTCTGATGCTGTGTACCTCTGATGCTGTGTACCTCTGATGCTGTGTACCTCTGATGCTGTGTACCTCTGATGCTGTGTACCTCTGATGCTGTGTACCTTTGATGCTGTGTACCTCTGATGCTGTGTACCTCTGATGCTGTGTACCTCTGATGCTGTGTACCTTTGATGTTGTGTACCTCTGATGCTGTGTACCTCTGATGCTGTGTACCTCTGATGCTGTGTACCTCTGATGGTGTGTACCTCTGATGTTGTGTACCTCTGATGCTGTGTACCTCTGATGCTGTGTACCTCTGATGTTGTGTACCTCTGATGCTGTGTACCTCTGATGCTGTGTACCTCTGATACTGTGTACCTCTGATGGTGTGTACCTCTGATGCTGTGTACCTCTGATGCTGTGTACCTCTGATGCTGTGTACCTCTGATGCTGTGTACCTCTGATGCTGTGTACCTCTGATGCTGTGTACCTCTGATGCTGTGTACCTCTGATGCTGTGTACCTCTGATGCTGTGTACCTCTGATGCTGTGTACCTCTGATGCTGTGTACCTCTGATGCTGTGTACCTCTGATGCTGTGTACCTCTGATGCTGTGTACCTCTGATGCTCTGACGCTGTGTACCTCTGATGCTGTGTACCTCTGATGCTGTGTACCTCTGATGCTGTGTACCTCTGATGCTGTGTACCTCTGATGTGTGTACCTCTGATGCTGTGTACCTCTGATGCTGTGTACCTCTGATGCTGTGTACCTCTGATGCTGTGTACCTCTGATGCTGTGTACCTCTGATGCTGTGTACCTCTGATGCTGTGTACATCTGATGCTGTGTACCTCTGATGCTGTGTACCTCTGATGCTGTGTACCTCTGATGCTGTGTACCTCTGATGCTGTGTACCTCTGATGCTGTGTACCTCTGATGCTGTGTACCTCTGATGCTGTGTACCTCTGATGCTGTGTACCTCTGATGCCTCTGATGCTGTGTACCTCTGATGCTGTGTACCTCTGATGCTGTGTACCTCTGATGCTGTGTACCTCTGATGCTGTGTACCTCTGATGCTGTGTACCTCTGATGCTGTGTACCTCTGATGCTGTGTACCTCTGATGCTGTGTACCTCTGATGCTGTGTACCTCTGATGCTGTGTACCTCTGATGCTGTGTACCTCTGATGCTGTGTACCTCTGATGCTGTGTACCTCTGATGCTGTGTACCTCTGATGCTGTGTACCTCTGATGCTGTGTACCTCTGATGCTGTGTACCTCTGATGCTGTGTACCTCTGATGCTGTGTACCTCTGATACTGTGTACCTCTGATGGTGTGTACCTCTGATGTACCTCTGATGCTGTGTACCTCTGATGCTGTGTACCTCTGATGCTGTGTACCTCTGATGCTGTGTACCTCTGATGCTGTGTACCTCTGATGCTGTGTACCTCTGATGCTGTGTACCTCTGATGCTGTGTACCTCTGATGCTGTGTACCTCTGATGCTGTGTACCTCTGATGCTGTGTACCTCTGATGCTGTGTACCTCTGATGCTGTGTACCTCTGATGCTGTGTACCTCTGATGCTGTGTACCTCTGATGCTGTGTACCTCTGATGCTGTGTACCTCTGATGCTGTGTACCTCTGATGCTGTGTACCTCTGATGCTGTGTACCTCTGATGCTGTGTACCTCTGATGCTGTGTACCTCTGATGCTGTGTACCTCTGATGCTGTGTACCTCTGATGCTGTGTACCTCTGATGCTGTGTACCTCTGATGCTGTGTACCTCTGATGCTGTGTACCTCTGATGGTGTGTACCTCTGACCTCTGATGCTGTGTACCTCTGATGCTGTGTACCTCTGATGCTGTGTACCTCTGATGCTGTGTACCTCTGATGCTGTGTACCTCTGATGCTGTGTACCTCTGATGCTGTGTACCTCTGATGCTGTGTACCTCTGATGCTGTGTACCTCTGATGCTGTGTACCTCTGATGCTGTGTACCTCTGATGCTGTGTACCTCTGATGCTGTGTACCTCTGATGCTGTGTACCTCTGATGCTGTGTACCTCTGATGCTGTGTACCTCTGATGCTGTGTACCTCTGATGCTGTGTACCTCTGATGCTGTGTACCTCTGATGCTGTGTACCTCTGATGCTGTGTACCTCTGATGCTGTGTACCTCTGATGCTGTGTACCTCTGATGCCTCTGATGTACCTCTGATGCTGTGTACCTTTGATGCTGTGTACCTCTGATGGTGTGTACCTCTGATGGTGTGTACCTCTGATGCTGTGTACCTCTGATGCTGTGTACTTCTGATGGTGTGTACCTCTGATGCTGTGTACCTCTGATGCTGTGTACCTCTGATGCTGTGTACCTCTGATGCTGTGTACCTCTGATGCTGTGTACCTCTGATGCTGTGTACCTCTGATGCTGTGTACCTCTGATGCTGTGTACCTCTGATGCTGTGTACCTCTGATGCTGTGTACCTCTGATGCTGTGTACCTCTGATGCTGTGTACCTCTGATGCTGTGTACCTCTGATGCTGTGTACCTCTGATGCTGTGTACCTCTGATGCTGTGTACCTCTGATGCTGTGTACCTCTGATGCTGTGTACCTCTGATGCTGTGTACCTCTGATGCTGTGTACCTCTGATGCTGTGTACCTCTGATGCTGTGTACCTCTGATGCTGTGTACCTCTGATGGTGTGTACCTCTGATGCTGTGTACCTCTGATACTGTGTACCTCTGATGGTGTGTACCTCTGATGCTGTGTACCTCTGATGCTGTGTACCTCTGATGCTGTGTACCTCTGATGCTGTGTACCTCTGATGCTGTGTACCTCTGATGCTGTGTACCTCTGATGCTGTGTACCTCTGATGGTGTGTACCTCTGATGCTGTGTACCTCTGATGCTGTGTACCTCTGATGCTGTGTACCTCTGATGCTGTGTACCTCTGATGCTGTGTACCTCTGATGCTGTGTACCTCTGATGCTGTGTACCTCTGATGCTGTGTACCTCTGATGCTGTGTACCTCTGATGCTGTGTACCTCTGATGCTGTGTACCTCTGATGTTGTGTACCTCTGATGCTGTGTACCTCTGATGCTGTGTACCTCTGATGCTGTGTACCTCTGATGCTGTGTACCTCTGATGGTGTGTACCTCTGATGCTGTGTACCTCTGATGCTGTGTACCTCTGATGGTGTGTACCTCTGATGCTGTGTACCTCTGATGCTGTGTACCTCTGATGCTGTGTACCTCTGATGCTGTGTACCTCTGATGCTGTGTACCTCTGATGCTGTGTACCTCTGATGCTGTGTACCTCTGATGCTGTGTACCTCTGATGCTGTGTACCTCTGATGCTGTGTACCTCTGATGCTGTGTACCTCTGATGGTGTGTACCTCTGATGCTGTGTACCTCTGATGCTGTGTACCTCTGATGCTGTGTACCTCTGATGCTGTGTACCTCTGATGCTGTGTACCTCTGATGCTGTGTACCTCTGATGCTGTGTACCTCTGATGCTGTGTACCTCTGATGTTGTGTACCTCTGATGCTGTGTACCTCTGATGCTGTGTACCTCTGATGCTGTGTACCTCTGATGCTGTGTACCTCTGATGCTGTGTACCTCTGATGCTGTGTACCTCTGATGCTGTGTACCTCTGATGCTGTGTACCTCTGATGCTGTGTACCTCTGATGCTGTGTACCTCTGATGGTGTGTACCTCTGATGCTGTGTACCTCTGATGCTGTGTACCTCTGATGGTGTGTACCTCTGATGCTGTGTACCTCTGATGCTGTGTACCTCTGATGCTGTGTACCTCTGATGCTGTGTACCTCTGATGCTGTGTACCTCTGATGCTGTGTACCTCTGATGCTGTGTACCTCTGATGCTGTGTACCTCTGATGTTGTGTACCTCTGATGCTGTGTACCTCTGATGCTGTGTACCTCTGATGTTGTGTACCTCTGATGCTGTGTACCTCTGATGCTGTGTACCTCTGATGCTGTGTACCTCTGATGCTGTGTACCTCTGATGCTGTGTACCTCTGATGCTGTGTACCTCTGATGCTGTGTACCTCTGATGCTGTGTACCTCTGATGCTGTGTACCTCTGATGCTGTGTACCTCTGATACACATCCTTCATCACACAAAACACACATGCCCACAAAGCTGCTTACGTACAAGTGAATTTGCTCCTCACACGCGTCTTCATTCTCCCCTTCACATTATATTTTTACTCGTATTATTGGAGTTGGTTACCAAAACGCCACAAACAGAGGTAACTTAATCAATTTCCGGCTATCACCGTCTCTATTTTCCCATTGTCACCATTCATGCCATATAAATATGTCAAGCTCATCATCATGTTGTACAGATTCTTATTTTTAAAAAATTTCCACAATATAATGTCATATTAGTTGCACTTGTGTCTTTTTACTTTACATATTGTCGGTAATTCTACCAACATTATTACGAATAATTGTTTTTTTGCTGTCATTCTCGTAATCAAAAGTCTGTATTTTCTAGTGTTTCTTTTCCAACAAATTCATCAGCTGTTTCATTTCCTGTGATCTTAAGATAATTGATGATTTCAGACATTAAACATCTTTATGAAGTAACTCGGAAATCAGCTCATATGAAACATAATGAGACATTTATTTATTAATATTTCGACCACCAGTGATTTTGTCAAGGAAATAAACACTACAAAGAAACATTGATTAGTATATGTAGGTGAGAAGGATGGATTAGCAGTAATAATAGTACTAGTAGCAGTAGCAGAAGTAGCAGTAGTAGTAATAGTGGTAGTAGTAGTAGTAGTAGTAGCAGTAGCAGAAGTAGCAGCAGTAGTAGTAGTAGTAGTAGTAGCAGTAGAAGAAGCAGCAGTAGTAGTAGTAGTAGTAGTAGCAGCAGCAGAAGTAGCAGTAGTAGTAGTAGTAGTAGCAGTAGCAGAAGTAGCAGTAGTAGTAGTAGTAGTAGTAGTAGTAGTAGCAGTAGCAGAAGTACCAGAAGTAGTAGTAGTAGTATAGCAGTAGCAGAAGTACCAGTAGTAATAGTAATAGTAGTAGTAGTAGTAGTAGTAGTAGTAGTAGTAGTAGTAGTAGTAGTAGTAGTAGTAGTAGTAGTAGTAGGAACTGTAGTAGTTGCAACCACAACCAAGACAAAATATCATGGACGAAGCTTTACTCGACTGGTCACAGTTAATCATCTAGTTGGTTCACAATTTTGTACTCAGTCTTATTCTCGATATTATTATATCCAACATTATTTAAAAAATAAACTTTCACGGTACGTATTAATGAAGAGCTGAGAAATACATTATACATAATAATTCTGATTTATAACTAAGACTGAAAGATAGAGAATTATTATTGATCAATGATTTAAAAAAAAATAGTTCGTAATAATTAATAGGTACACTTTATTAATATTATTCAATAAAGCACGCACATACATACGTACATCCACTCATAAGAAACAAAAAAATAACGTATTCATATTGAATAAAAAATAAAGCATAAGAATAAATAAGAATAAATAACGTATTTTATTGAATAAATCTACATATTCTTTTAATAAAAATATTTAACTGACATATACAACTTCTTTTCGGCTCAAAATTTTGTAGTCAACAATTTCTAGCATTTATTATATGCAAATTATTTTTTAAAAATTTTACAATATGTTTTAATGAAAAGTTTGGAAAAATATGAACAATGATAACGCAGTTACGTAAATGTGAATGATGAAAAAATACAGAATTTTTATTGATCGTTGGATTAAAGTAGCTAGTTGTTAACACAGGGCGTGGCTAGTAAGCTAGTTGTTAACACAGGGCGTGGCTAGTAAGCTAGTTGTTAACACAGGTCGTGGCTAGTAAGCTAGTTGTTAACACAGGGCGTGGCTAGTAAGCTAGTTGTTAACACAGGTCGTGGCTAGTAAGCTAGTTGTTAACACAGGGCGTGGCTAGTAAGCTAGTTGTTAACACAGGGCGTGGCTAGTAAGCTAGTTGTTAACACAGGGCGTGGCTAGTAAGCTAGTTGTTAACACAAGGCGTGGCTAGTAAGCTAGTTGTTAACACAGGGCGTGGCTAGTAAGCTAGTTGTTAACACAAGTCGTGGCTAGTAAGCCAGTTGTTAACACAGGGCGTTGCTAGTAAGCTAGTTGTTAACACAGAGCGTGGCTAGTAAGCTAGTTGTTAACACAGAGCGTGGCTAGTAAGCTAGTTGTTAACACAGGGCGTGGCTAGTAAGCTAGTTGTTAACACAGGGCGTGGCTAGTAAGCTAGTTGTTAACACAGGGCGTGGCTAGTAAGCTAGTTGTTAACACAGGTCGTGGCTAGTAAGCTAGTTGTTAACACAGGTCGTGGCTAGTAAGCTAGTTGTTAACACAGGTCGTGGCTAGTAAGCTAGTTGTTAACACAGGTCGTGGCTAGTAAGCTAGTTGTTAACACAGGGCGTGGCTAGTAAGCTAGTTGTTAACACAGGGCGTGGCTAGTAAGCTAGTTGTTAACACAGGTCGTGGCTAGTAAGCTAGTTGTTAACACAGGGCGTGGCTAGTAAGCTAGTTGTTAACACAGGGCGTGGCTAGTAAGCTAGTTGTTAACACAGGTCGTGGCTAGTAAGCTAGTTGTTAACACAGGTCGTGGCTAGTAAGCTAGTTGTTAACACAGGGCGTGGCTAGTAAGCTAGTTGTTAACACAGGGCGTGGCTAGTAAGCTAGTTGTTAACACAGGTCGTGGCTAGTAAGCTAGTTGTTAACACAGGGCGTGGCTAGTAAGCTAGTTGTTAACACAGGTCGTGGCTAGTAAGCTAGTTGTTAACACAGGGCGTGGCTAGTAAGCTAGTTGTTAACACAGGGCGTGGCTAGTAAGCTAGTTGTTAACACAGGGCGTGGCTAGTAAGCTAGTTGTTAACACAAGGCGAGGCTAGTAAGCTAGTTGTTAACACAAGGCGAGGCTAGTAAGCTAGTTGTTAACACAAGGCGAGGCTAGTAAGCTAGTTGTTAACACAAGGCGTGGCTAGTAAGCTAGTTGTTAACACAGGGCGTGGCTAGTAAGCTAGTTGTTAACACAAGGCGTGGCTAGTAAGCTAGTTGTTAACACAAGGCGAGGCTAGTAAGCTAGTTGTTAACACAAGGCGTGGCTAGTAAGCTAGTTGTTAACACAGGGCGTGGCTAGTAAGCTAGTTGTTAACACAGGGCGTGGCTAGTAAGGTAGTTGTTAACACAGGGCGTGGCTAGTAAGCTAGTTGTTAACACAGGGCGTGGCTAGTAAGCTAGTTGTTAACACAGGGCGTGGCAAGTAAGCTAGTTGTTAACACAGGGCGAGGCTAGTAAGCTAGTTGTTAACACAGGGCGTGGCTAGTAAGCTAGTTGTTAACACAGGGCGAGGCTAGTAAGCTAGTTGTTAACACAGGGCGTGGCTAGTAAGCTAGTTGTTAACACAGGGCGAGGCTAGTAAGCTAGTTGTTAACACAGGGCGTGGCTAGTAAGCTAGTTGTTAACACAGGGCGCGGCTAGTAAGCTAGTTGTTAACACAGGGCGTGGCTAGTAAGCTAGTTGTTAACACAGGGCGTGGCTAGTAAGCTAGTTGTTAACACAGGGCGTGGCTAGTAAGCTAGTTGTTAACACAGGGCGTGGCTAGTAAGCTAGTTGTTAACACAGGGCGTGGCTAGTAAGCTAGTAGTTAACACAGGGCGTGGCTAGTAAGCTAGTTGTTAACACAGGGCGTGGCTAGTAAGATAGTTGTTAACACAGGGCGTGGCTAGTAAGCTAGTTGTTAACACAGGGCGTGGCTAGTAAGCTAGTTGTTAACACAGGGCGTGGCTAGTCAGCTAGTTGTTAACACAGGGCGTGGCTAGTAAGCTAGTTGTTAACACAGGGCGTGGCTAGTAAGCTAGTTGTTAACACAGGGCGTGGCTAGTAAGCTAGTTGTTAACACAGGGCGTGGCTAGTAAGCTAGTTGTTAACACAGGGCGTGGCTAGTAAGCTAGTTGTTAACACAGGGCGTGGCTAGTAAGCTAGTTGTTAACACAGGGCGTGGCTAGTAAGCTAGTTGATAACACAGGGCGTGGCTAGTAAGCTAGTTGTTAACACAGGGCGTGGCTAGTAAGCTAGTTGTTAACACAGGGCGTGGCTAGTAAGCTAGTTGTTAACACAGGGCGTGGCTAGTAAGCTAGTTGTTAACACAGGGCGTGGCTAGTAAGCTAGTTGTTAACACAGGGCGTGGCTAGTAAGCTAGTTGTTAACACAGGGCGTGGCTAGTAAGCTAGTTGTTAACACAGGGCGTGGCTAGTAAGCTAGTTGTTAACACAGGGCGTGGCTAGTAAGCTAGTTGTTAACACAGGGCATGGCTAGTAAGCTAGTTGTTAACACAGGGCGTGGCTAGTAAGCTAGTTGTTAACAGAGGGCGTGGCTAGTAAGCTAGTTGTTAACACAGGGCGTGGCTAGTAAGCTAGTTGTTAACACAGGGCGTGGCTAGTAAGCTAGTTGTTAACACAGGGCGTGGCTAGTAAGCTAGTTGTTAACACAGGGCGTGGCTAGTAAGCTAGTTGTTAACACAGGGCGTGGCTAGTAAGCTAGTTGTTAACACAGGGCGTGGCTAGTAAGCTAGTTGTTAGCACAGGGCGTGGCTAGTAAGCTAGTTGTTAACACAGGGCATGGCTAGTAAGCTAGTTGTTAACACAGGGCGTGGCTAGTAAGCTAGTTGTTAACACAGCGCGTGGCTAGTAAACTAGTTAACACAGCGCGTGGCTAGTAAGCTAGTTGTTAACACAGGGCGTGGCTAGTAAGCTAGTTGTTAACACAGAGCGTGGCTAGTAAGCTAGTTGTTAACACAGGGTGTGGCTAGTAAGCCAGTTGTTAACACAGGGCGTAGCTAGTAAACTAGTTAACACAGCGCCTGGCTAGTAAGCTAGTTGTTAACACAGCGCGTGGCTAGTAAACTAGTTAACATAGGGCGTGGCTAGTAAGCTAGTTGTTAACACAGGGCGTGGCTACTAAGCTAGTTGTTAACACAAGGCGTGGCTAGTAAGCTAGTTGATAACACAGGGCGTGGCTAGTAAACTAGTTGTTAACACAGGGCGTGGCTAGTAGGCTAGTTGTTAACACAGCGCGTGGCTAGTAAACTAGTTAACACAGCGCGTGGCTAGTAAGCTAGTTGTTAACACAGGGCGTGGCTAGTAAGCTAGTAGTTAACACAGCGCGTGGCTAGTAAACTAGTTAACACAGGGCGTGGCTAGTAAGCTAGTTGTTAACACAGGGCATGGCTAGTAAGCTAGTTGTTAACACAGGGCGTGGCTAGTAAGCCAGTTGTTAACACAGCGCGTGGCTAGTAAACTAGTTAACACAGCGCTTCCCTAGTAAGCTAGTTTAACACAGGGCGTGGCTAGTAAGCTATTTGTTACCACAAGGAATGGCTAGTAAGCTAGTTTTAACACAGGGCGTGGCTAGTAAGCTAGTTGTTAACACAGGGCGTGGCTAGCAAGCTAGTTGTTAAAACAGGGCGTGGCTAGTAAGCTAGTTGTTAACACAGGGCGTGGCTAGTAAGCCAGTTGTTAACACAGGGCGTGGCTAGTAAGCTAGTTGTTAAAACAGGGAGTGGCTAGTAAGCTAGTTGTTAACACAGGGCGTTGCTAGTAAGCTAGTTGTTAACACAGGGCGTGGCTAGTAAGCTAGTTGTTAACACAGGGCGTGGCTAGTAAACTAGTTAACACAGCGCGTGGCTAGTAAGCCAATTGTTAACACAGCGCATGGCTACTATGCTAATTGTTAACACATGGCGTGTTTAATAAGCTAGTTAACACAGGGCATGGCTAGTAAGATAGTTGTTAACACAACGCGTGGATAGTAAGCTTGTTAACACAGCGCGTGCTTAGTAAGATAGTTGTAAACACAGCGCGTCACTAGTAAGCTAGTTGTTAACACAGGGCGTGGCTAGTAAACTAGTTGTTAACACAAGGCGTGACTAGTAAGCTAGTTGTTAACACAGCGCCTGGCTAGTAAGCTAGTTCTTAACACAGCGCGTGCCTAGTAAGCTAGTTGTAAACACAGGGCGTGGCTAGTAAGCTAGCTGTTAACAGACAGCGTGGCTAACAAGCTAGTTATTAACACACTGCGTGGTTAACAAGCTAATTGTTAACACAGGACGTGGCTAATAAGCTAGTTGTTAACACAGACCGTGTCCAGTAAGCTAGTTGTTAACACTGTGCGTGGCTAGTAAGCCAGTTGTTAACACAGGGCGTGGCTAGTAAGCTAGTTGTTAACACAGGGCGTGGCTAGTAAGCTAGTTGTTAACACAGGGCGTGGCTAGTAAGCTAGTTGTTAACACAGGGCGTGGCTAGTAAGCTAGTTGTTAACACAGGGCACGGCTAGTAAGCTAGTTGTTAACACAGCGCGTGGCAAGTAAACTAGTTAACACAGGGCATGGCTAGTAAGCTAGTTGTTAACACAGAGGGTGGCTAGTAAGCTAGTTGTTAACACAGGGCGTGGCTAGTAAGCTAGTTGTTAACACAGGGCGTGGGTAGTAAGCTAGTTGTTAAAACAGGGCGTGGCTAGTAAGCTAGTTGTTAATAGAGGGCGTGGCCAGTAAGCTAGTTGTTAACACAGGGCGTGGCTAGTAAGCTAGTTGTTAACACAGGGCGTTGCTAGTAAGCTAGTTGTTAACACAGGGCGTGGCTAGTAAGCTAGTTGTTAACACAGGGCATGGCTAGTAAGCTAGTTGTTAACACAGGGCGTAACTAGTAAGCTAGTTGTTAACACAGGGCGTGGCTAGTAAGCTAGTTGTTAACACAGGGCGTGGCTAGTAAGCTAGTTGTTAGCACAGGGCGTGGCTAGTAAGCTAGTTGTTAACACAGGGCATGGCAAGTAAGCTAGTTGTTAACACAGCGCGTGGCTAGTAAACTAGTTAACACAGCGCGTGGCTAGAAAGCTAGTTGTTAACAGAGGGCGTGGCTAGTAAGCTAGCTGTTAACACAGAGCGTGGCTAGTAAGCTAGTTGTTAACACAGTGTGTGGCTAGTAAGCCAGTTGTTAACACAGGGCGTGGCTAGTAAGCTAGTTGTTAACACAGGGCGTAGCTAGTAAGCTAGTTGTTGACACAAGGCGTGGCTAGTAAGCTAGTTGTTAATACAGGGCGTGGCTAGTAAACTAGTTAACACAGCGCCTGGCTAGTAAGCTAGTTGTTAACACAGCGCGTGGCTAGTAAACTAGTTAACATAGGGCGTGGCTAGTAAGCTAGTTGTTAACACAGGGCGTGGCTACTAAGCTAGTTGTTAACACAAGGCGTGGCTAGTAAGCTAGTTGTTAACACAGGGCGTGGCTAGTAAACAAGTTGTTAACACAGGGCGTGGCTAGTAAGCTACTTGTTAACACAGGGTGTGGCTAGTAGGCTAGTTGTTAACACAGCGCGTGGCTAGTAAACTAGTTAACACAGCGCGTGGCTAGTAAGCTAGTTGTTAACACAGGGCGTGGCTAGTAAGCCAGTTGTTAACACAGCGCGTGGCTAGTAAACTAGTTAACACAGCGCTTCCCTAGTAAGCTAGTTTAACACAGGGCGTGGCTAGTAAGCTATTTGTTACCACAAGGAATGGCTAGTAAGCTAGTTTTAACACAGGGTGTGGCTAGTAAGCTAGTTGTTAACACAGGGCGTGGCTAGTAAGCTAGTTGTTAACACAGGGCGTGGCTAGTAAGCTAGTTGTTAACACAGGGCGTGGCTAGTAAGCTAGTTGTTAACACAGGGCGTGGCTAGTAAGCCAGTTGTTAACACAGGGCGTGGCTAGTAAGCTAGTTGTTAAAACAGGGCGTGGCTAGTAAACTAGTTAACGCAGAGCGAGGCTAGTAAGCTAGTTGTTAACACAGGGCGTGGGTAGTAAGCTAGTTGTTAACACAGGGCGTTGCTAGTAAGCTAGTTGTTAACACAGGGCGTGGCTAGTAAGCTAGTTGCTATCACAGGGCATGGCTAGCTAGCTAGTTGTTAACACAGCGCGTGGCTACTATGCTAGTTGTTAACACATGGCGTGTTTAATAAACTAGTTGTTAACACAGGGCATGGCTAGTAAGATAGTTGTTAATACAGCGCGTGGCTAGTAAGCTTGTTGTTAACACAGCGCGTGCCTAGTAAGATAGTTGTAAACACAGCGCGTGACTAGTAAGCTAGTTGTTAACACAGGGCGTGGCTAGTAAGCTAGTTGTTAACACAGCGCGTGCCTAGTAAGCTAGTTGTAAACACAGCGCGTGGCTAGTAAGCTAGCTGTTAACAGAGGGCGTGGCTAACAAGCTAGTTATTAACACAGGGCGTGGTTAACAAGTTAGTTGTTAACACAGGACGTGGCTAATAAGCTAGTTGTTAACACAGACCGTGTCTAGTAAGCTAGTTGTTAACACTGTGCGTGGCTAGTAAGCCAGTTGTTAACACAGTGCGTGGCTAGTAAGCTAGTTGTTAACAGAGCGCGTGTCTAGTAAGCTAGTTGTTAACACAACGCGTGGCTAGTTAGCTAGTTTTTAACAGCTCGTGGCTAGAAAGCTAGATCTTACCACAGGGCGTGGCTAGTAAGCTAGTTGTTAACAGGGCGTGGCTAGTTAGCTAGATGTTATCACAGTGCGTGGCTAGTAAGCTAGTTGATAAAAGAGCACGTGGCTAGTAAGCTAGTTGTTAACAGGGCGTGGCTAGTAAGCTACTTGTAAACGCATAGCGTGGCTAGTAAGCTTGTTGTTAACACAGGGCGTGGTTAGTAAACTAGTTGTTAACAGAGCGCCTGGCTAGTAAGCTAGTTGTTAACACAGCGCGTGCGTAGTAAGCTAGTTGTAAACACAGCGCGTGGCTAGTAAGCTAGCTGTTAACAGAGAGCGTGGCTAACAAGTTAGTCATTAACACAGGGCGTGGTTAACAAGCTAGTTGTTAACACAGGACGTGGCTAATAAGCTAGTTAAGACAGACCGTGTCTAGCAAGCTAGTTGTTAACCCAGGGTGTGGCTAACAAGCTAGTTGTTAACACAGGGCTTGGCTAATGAGTTAGTTGTTAACAAAGCGCGTGGCTAGTAAGCTAGTTGTTAACACAGGGAGTGGCTAGTAAGCTAGTTCTTAACACAGCGCGTGCCTAGTAAGCTAGTTGTTAACACAGTCCGTGGCTAGTATGCTAGTTGTTAACACAGAGCATGGCTAGTAAGCTAGTTAACACAGCGCGTGGCTAGTAAGCTAGTTGTTAACACAGCGTGTTGCTAGTAAGCTAGTTGTTAACACAGGGCGTGGATAGTAAGCTAGTTGTTAAGACAGAGCGTGGCTAATAAGCTATTTGTTAACAAAGTCCGTGGCAAGTAAGATTGTTGTTAACGCAGCACTTGGTTAGTAAGCTAGCTGTTAACACAGCGTGTGGCTAGTTAGCTAGTTGTTAACACAGTTCGTTGCTAGTAAGCTATTGTTAACAGAGAGCGTGGTTTATAAACTAGTTGTTAACTCAGCGCGTGGCTAGTAAGCTAGTTGTTACCTGAGAGCGTGGCTTGTAAGCTAGTTAACACAGTGCGTGGCTTGTAAGCTAGTTGTTAACAGAGAGCGTGGCTTGTAACCTGGTTGTTAACACAGCGCGAGGCTAGTAAGCTAGTTGTTAACAAAGAGCGAGGCTTGTAAGCTAGTTTTTAACAGAGTGTGGCCAGTAAGCTAGTATTTAACAGAGAGCGTGGCTTGTAAGCTAGTTTTTAACAGAGAGCGTGGCCAGGAAGCTAGTTTTTAACAGAGAGCGTGGCTTGTAAGCTAGTTTTTAACAGAGAGCGTGGCCAGTAAGCCAGTTTTTAACAGAGAGTGTGTCCAGTAAGCTAGTTTTAACAGAGAACGTGGCCAGTAAGCTAGTTTTTAACAGAGAGCGTGGCCAGTAAGCTAGTTTTAACAGAGAACGTGGCCAGTAAGCTAGTTTTTAACAGAGAGCTTGGCTCATAAGCTAGTTGTTAGCTGTTGTTTACTTCACTATTTATTGCTTGCTATGCTATCGAGATATCTGTTATACTGTTGGCTCGCTCCATTGTGTTAGTTTTACCATAGACAACTTCCTCTTACATGTACTGCTTGTTCCACCATGTGCTGCTTGTTACATCATGTGCTGCATGTTCCCCCATGTGTTGCATGTTCCACCATGTGCTGCATGTTCCACCATGTGCTGCTTGTTGCATCATGTGCTGCTTGTTCCCCCATGTGTTGCATGTTCCACCATGTGCTGCATGTTCCACCATGTGCTGCTTGTTGCATCATTTGCTGCTTGTTGCATCATGTGCTGCAGGTTCCACCATGTGCTGCATGTTCCACCATGTGCTGCATGTTCCATGTGCTGCTTGTTCCACCATGTGCTGCTTGTTGCATCATGTGCTGCATGTTCCACCATGTGCTGCATGTTCCATGTGCTGCTTGTTCCACCATGTGCTGCTTGTTGCATCATGTGCTGCATGTTCCACCATGTGCTGCATGTTCCACCATGTGCTGCTTGTTCCAACATGTGCTGCTTGTTCCACCATGTGCTGCTTGTTCCACCATGTGCTGCTTGTTCCACCATGTGCTGCTTGTTCCACCATGTGCTGCTTGTTCCACAATGTGCTGTTTGTTCCACCATGTGCTGCATGTTCCACCATGTGCTGCTTGTTCCACCATGTGCTGCTTGTTCCACCATGTGCTGCTTGTTCCACCATGTGCTGCTTGTTCCACCATGTGCTGCATGTTCCACCATGTGCTGCTTGTTCCACCATGTGCTGCTTGTTCCACCATGTGCTGCTTGTTCCACCATGTGCTGCTTGTTCCATCATATGCTGCTTGTTCCAACATGTGCTGCTTGTTCCACCATGTGCTGCATGTTCCACCATGTGCTGCATGTTCCACCATGTGCTGCATGTTCCTCCATGTACTGCTTGTTCCACCATGTGCTGCATGTTCCACCATGTGCTGCATGTTCCCCCATGTGCTGCTTGTTCCACAATGTGCTGCATGTTCTACCATGTGCTGCATGTTCCACCAGGTGCTGCATGTTCCACCATGTGCTGCTTGTTCCGCCATGTGCTGCTTGTTCCGCCATGTGCTGCATGTTCCACCATGTGCTGCATGTTCCACCATGTGCTGCATGTTCCACCATGTGCTGCTTGTTCCACCATGTGCTGCTTGTTCCACCATGTGCTGCATGTTCCACCATGTGCTGCATGTTCCACCATGTGCTGCTTGTTCCACCATGTGCTGCTTGTTCCACCATGTGCTGCTTGTTCCACCATGTGCTGCTTGTTCCACCATGTGCTGCATGTTCCACCATGTGCTGCTTGTTCCACAATGTGCTGCTTGTTCCACCATGTGCTGCATGTTCCACCATGTGCTGCTTGTTCCACCATGTGCTGCATGTTCCACCATGTGCTGCATGTTTCACCATGTGCTGCTTGTTCCACCATGTGCTGCATGTTCCACCATGTGCTGCATGTTCCACCATGTGCTGCTTGTTCCACAATGTGTTGCATGTTCCACAATGTGCTGCTTGTTCCACCATGTGCTGCTTGTTGCATCATGTGCTGCATGTTCCACCATGTGCTGCATGTTCCACCATGTGCTGCTTGTTCCAACATGTGCTGCTTGTTCCACCATGTGCTGCTTGTTCCACCATGTGCTGCATGTTCCACCATGTGCTGCTTGTTCCACCATGTGCTGCCTGTTCCACCTTGTGCTGCTTGTTCCACCAGGTGCTGCTTGTTCCACCATGTGCTGTTTGTTCCACCATGTGCTGCATGTTCCACCATGTGCTGCTTGTTCCACCATGTGCTGCTTGTTCCACCATGTGCTGCTTGTTCCACCATGTGCTGCTTGTTCCACCATGTGCTGCCTGTTCCACCATGTGCTGCTTGTTCCACCATGTGCTGCTTGTTCCACCATGTGCTGCTTGTTCCACCATGTGCAGCATGTTCAACCATATGCTGCTTGTTCCACCATGTACTGCTTGTTCCACCATGTGCTGCATGTTCCACCATGTGCTGCATGTTCCACCATGTGCTGCATGTTCCTCCATGTACTGCTTGTTCCACCATGTGCTGCATGTTCCACCATGTGCTGCATGTTCCACCATGTGCTGCTTGTTCCACAATGTGCTGCATGTTCTACCATGTGCTGCATGTTCCACCATGCGCTGCATGTTCCACCATGTGCTGCTTGTTCCGCCATGTGCTGCTTGTTCCGCCATGTGCTGCATGTTCCACCATGTGCTGCATGTTCCACCATGTGCTGCATGTTCCACCATGTGCTGCTTGTTCCACAATGTGCTGCTTGTTCCACCATGTGCTGCATGTTCCACCATGTGCTGCATGTTCCACCATGTGCTGCTTGTTCCACCATGTACTTCTTGTTCCACCATGTGCTGCATGTTCCACCATGTGCTGCTCGTTCCACAATGTGCTGCTTGTTCCACCATGTGCTGCATGTTCCACCATGTGCTGCTTGTTCCACCATGTGCTGCATGTTCCACCATGTGCTGCATGTTCCACCATGTGCTGCATGTTCCACCATGTGCTGCTTGTTCCACCATGTGCTGCATGTTCCACCATGTGCTGCTTGTTCCACCATGTGCTGCTTGTTCCACCATGTGCTGCATGTTCCACCATGTGCTGCATGTTCCACCATGTGCTGCATGTTCCACCATGTGCTGCTTGTTCCACCATGTGCTGCTTGTTGGATCATGTGCTGCTTGTTCCACCATGTGCTGCTTGTTCCACAGTGTGCTGCTTGTTCCACCATGTGCTGCTTGTTCCAGCATGTGCTGCTTGTTCCACCATAAATGCATGTTCCACCATGTGCTGCTTGTTCCACAATGTGCTGCTTGTTGCATCATGTGCTGCTTGTTCCACCATGTGCTGCATGTTCCACAGTGTGCTGCTTGTTCCACCATGTGCTGCTTGTTCCACCATGTGCTGCTTGTTCCACCATAAATGCATGTTCCACCATGTGCTGCTTGTTCCACCATGTGCCGCATGTTCCACCATGTGCTGCTTGTTCCACCATGTGCTGCTTGTTCCACCATGTGCTGCATGTTCCACCATGTGCTGCATGTTCCACCATGTGCTGCTTGTTCCACCATGTGCTGCTTGTTCCACCATGTGCTGCATGTTCCACCATGTGCTGCATGTTCCACCATGTGCTGCTTGTTCCACCATGTGCTGCTTGTTCCACCATGTGCTGCTTGTTCCACAATGTACTTCTTGTTCCACCATGTGCTGCATGTTCCACCATGTGCTGCTTGTTCCACCATGTGCTGCATGTTCCACCATGTGCTGCATGTTCCACCATGTGCTGCTTGTTCCACCTTGTGCTGCTTGTTCCACCATGTGCTGCATGTTCCACCATGTGCTGCATGTTCCACCATGTGCTGCATGTTCCACCATGTGCTGCTTGTTCCACCATGTGCTGCTTGTTGCGTCATGTGCTGCTTGTTCCACCATGTGCTGCTTGTTCCACAGTGTGCTGCTTGTTCCACCATGTGCTGCTTGTTCCAGCATGTGCTGCTTGTTCCACCATAATTGCATGTTCCACCATGTGCTGCTTGTTCCACCATGTGCTGCTTGTTGCATCATGTGCTGCTTGTTCCACCATGTGCTACATGTTTCACAGTGTGCTGCTTGTTCCACCATGTGCTGCTTCTTCCAGCATGTGCTGCTTGTTCCACCATAAATGCATGTTCCACCATGTGCTGCTTGTTCCACCATTTGCCGCATGTTCCACCATGTGCTGCTTGTTCCACCATGTGCTGCATGTTCCACCATGTGCTGCTTGTTACACCATGTGCTGCTTGTTCCACCATGTGCTGCATGTTCCACCATGTGCTGCTTGTTCCACCATGTGCTTCATGACCCACCATGTGCTCTTTGTTCCACCATGTGCTGCATGTTCCACCATGTGCTGCATATTCCACCATGTGCTGCTTGTTCCAACATGTGCTGCTTGTTCCACCATGTGCTGCTTCTTCCACCATGTGCTCCTTGTTCCACCATGTGCTACATGTTCCACCATGTACTGCATGTTCCACCATGTGCTGCTTGTTCTACCATGTGCTGCATGTTCCACTATGTGCTGCTTGTTCCACCATGTGCTGCTTGTTCCACCATGTGCTGCATGTTCCACCATGTGCTGCTTGTTCCACCATGTGCTGCATGTTCCACCATGTGCTGCATGTTCCACCATGTGCTGCTTGTTCCACCATGTGCTGCTTGTTCCACCATGTGTTGCATGTTCCACCATGTGCTGCTTGTTCCACCATGTGCTGCAAGTTCCACCATGTACTGCATGTTCCACCATGTGCTGCTTGTTCCACCATGTGCTGCTTGTTCCACCATGTGCTGCATGTTCCACAAAGTGCTGCATGTTCCACCATGTGCTGCTTGTTCCACAATGTGCTGCATGTTCCACCATGTGCTGCTTGTTCCATCATGTGCTGCTTGTTCCACCATGTGCAGCATTTTCCACCATGTGCTGCATGTTCCACCATGTGCTGCTTGTTCCACCATGTGCTGCTTGTTCCACAATGTGCTGCTTTTTCCACCATGTGCTGCTTGTTCCACCATGTGCTGCTTGTTCCACAATGTGCTGCTTGTTCCACCATGTGCTTGTTCCACCATGTGCTGCTTGTTCCACCATGTGCTGCTTGTTCCACCATGTGCTGCTTTTTCCACCATGTGCTGCTTGTTCCACCATGTGCTTGTTCCACCCTGTGTTGCTTGTTTCACCATGTGCTACATGTTCCACTATGTGCTGCTGGTTCCACCATGTGCTGCTGGTTCCACCATGTGCTGCTAGTTCCACCATGTGCTGCTTGGTCCACCATGTGCTGCTTGTTCCACCATGTGCTGCTGGCTCCACCATGTGCTGCTGGTTCCACCATGTGCTGCTTGTTCCACCATGTGCTACATGTTCCACTATGTGCTGCATGTTCCACCGTGTGTTGCTTGTTCCACCATATGCTGCTTGTTCCACCATGTGCTGCTGGCTCCACCATGTGCTGCTGGTTCCACCATGTGCTGCTTGTTCCACCATGTGCTGCTTGTTCCACCATGTGCTGCATGTTCCACTATGTGCTGCATGTTCCACCATGTGCTGCTTTTTCCACCATGTGCTGCTGGTTCCACCATGTGCTGCTTGTTCCACCATGTGCTGCATGTTCCACCATGTGCTACATGTTCCACTATGTGCTGCATGTTCCACCGTGTGTTGCTTGTTCCACCATATGCTGCTAGCTCCACCATGTGCTGCCGGTTCCATTATATGCTGCTGGCTCCACTATGTGCTGCCTGTTCCAACATGTGCTGCTGATTCCACCATGTGCTGCCGGTTCCATTATATGCTGCTGGCTCCACTATGTGCTGCATGTTCCAACATATGCTGCCGGTTCCACCATGTGCTGCTGGTTCCACCATGTTCTGCTGGTTCCATCATGTGCTGCTGGCTCCACCATGTGCTGCTGGTTCCACCATGTCCTGCTGGTTCCACCATGTGCTGCTGGCTCCACCATGTGCTGCATGTTCCACCATGTGCTACATGTTCCACTATGTGCTGCATGTTCCAACGTGTGTTGCTTGTTCCACCATGTGCTGCTAGTTCCACCATGTGCTGCTTGGTCCACCATGTGCTGCTTGTTCCACCATGTGCTGCTGGCTCCACCATGTGCTGCTGGTTCCACCATGTGCTGCTTGTTCCACCATGTGCTACATGTTCCACTATGTGCTGCATGTTCCACCGTGTGTTGCTTGTTCCACCATATGCTGCTTGTTCCACCATGTGCTGCTGGCTCCACCATGTGCTGCTGGTTCCACCATGTGCTGCTTGTTCCCCCATGTGCTGCTTGTTCCACCATGTGCTGCATGTTCCACTATGTGCTGCATGTTCCACCATGTGCTGCTTTTTCCACCATGTGCTGCTGGTTCCACCATGTGCTGCTTGTTCCACCATGTGCTGCATGTTCCACCATGTGCTACATGTTCCACTATGTGCTGCATGTTCCACCGTGTGTTGCTTGTTCCACCATATGCTGCTAGCTCCACCATGTGCTGCCGGTTCCATTATATGCTGCTGGCTCCACTATGTGCTGCCTGTTCCAACATGTGCTGCTGATTCCACCATGTGCTGCCGGTTCCATTATATGCTGCTGGCTCCACTATGTGCTGCATGTTCCAACATATGCTGCCGGTTCCACCATGTGCTGCTGGTTCCACCATGTGCTGCTGGTTCCATCATGTGCTGCTGGCTCCACCATGTGCTGCTGGTTCCACCACGTCCTGCTGGTTCCACCATGTGCTGCTGGCTCCACCATGTGCTGCATGTTCCACCATGTGCTACATGTTCCACTATGTGCTGCATGTTCCAACGTGTGTTGCTTGTTCCACTATGTGCTGCTTGTTCCACCATGTGCTGCTTGTTCCACCATGTGCTGCTGGCTCCACCATGTGCTGCTGGTTCCACCATGTGCTGCTGGTTCCACCATGTGCTGCTGGCTCCACCATGTGCTGCTGGTTCCACCATGTGCTGCTGGTTCCACCATGTGCTGCTGGCTCCACCATGTGCTGCTGGTTCCACTATGTGCCGCTGGTTCCACCATATGCTGCTGGTTACACCATGTGCTGCTGGTTCCACCATGTGCTGCTGGTTCCTCCATGTGCTGCTGGCTCCACCATGTGCTGCAAGTTCCACCATGTACTGCATGTTCCACCATGTGCTGCTTGTTCCACCATGTGCTGCTTGTTCCACCATGTGCTGCATGTTCCACAAAGTGCTGCATGTTCCACCATGTGCTGCTTGTTCCACAATGTGCTGCATGTTCCACCATGTGCTGCTTGTTCCATCATGTGCTGCTTGTTCCACCATGTGCAGCATTTTCCACCATGTGCTGCATGTTCCACCATGTGCTGCTTGTTCCACCATGTGCTGCTTGTTCCACAATGTGCTGCTTGTTCCACCATGTGCTGCTTGTTCCACCATGTGCTGCTTGTTCCACAATGTGCTGCTTGTTCCACCATGTGCTTGTTCCACCATGTGCTGCTTGTTCCACCATGTGCTGCTTGTTCCACCATGTGCTGCTTTTTCCACCATGTGCTGCTTGTTCCACCATGTGCTTGTTCCACCCTGTGTTGCTTGTTTCACCATGTGCTACATGTTCCACTATGTGCTGCTGGTTCCACCATGTGCTGCTGGTTCCACCATGTGCTGCTAGTTCCACCATGTGCTGCTTGGTCCACCATGTGCTGCTTGTTCCACCATGTGCTGCTGGCTCCACCATGTGCTGCTGGTTCCACCATGTGCTGCTTGTTCCACCATGTGCTACATGTTCCACTATGTGCTGCATGTTCCACCGTGTGTTGCTTGTTCCACCATATGCTGCTTGTTCCACCATGTGCTGCTGGCTCCACCATGTGCTGCTGGTTCCACCATGTGCTGCTTGTTCCACCATGTGCTGCTTGTTCCACCATGTGCTGCATGTTCCACTATGTGCTGCATGTTCCACCATGTGCTGCTTTTTCCACCATGTGCTGCTGGTTCCACCATGTGCTGCTTGTTCCACCATGTGCTGCATGTTCCACCATGTGCTACATGTTCCACTATGTGCTGCATGTTCCACCGTGTGTTGCTTGTTCCACCATATGCTGCTAGCTCCACCATGTGCTGCCGGTTCCATTATATGCTGCTGGCTCCACTATGTGCTGCCTGTTCCAACATGTGCTGCTGATTCCACCATGTGCTGCCGGTTCCATTATATGCTGCTGGCTCCACTATGTGCTGCATGTTCCAACATATGCTGCCGGTTCCACCATGTGCTGCTGGTTCCACCATGTGCTGCTGGTTCCATCATGTGCTGCTGGCTCCACCATGTGCTGCTGGTTCCACCATGTCCTGCTGGTTCCACCATGTGCTGCTGGCTCCACCATGTGCTGCATGTTCCACCATGTGCTACATGTTCCACTATGTGCTGCATGTTCCAACGTGTGTTGCTTGTTCCACTATGTGCTGCTTGCTCCACCATGTGCTGCTTGTTCCACCATGTGCTGCTGGCTCCACCATGTGCTGCTGGTTCCACCATGTGCTGCTGGTTCCACCATGTGCTGCTGGCTCCACCATGTGCTGCTGGTTCCACCATGTGCTGCTGGTTCCACCATGTGCTGCTGGCTCCACCATGTGCTGCTGGTTCCACTATGTGCCGCTGGTTCCACCATATGCTGCTGGTTCCACCATGTGCTGCTGGTTCCACCATGTGCTGCTGGTTCCTCCATGTGCTGCTGGCTCCACCATGTGCTGCTGGTTCCACCATGTGCTGCTGGTTCCACCATATGCTGCTCTTTCCACCATGTACTGCTGGTTCCTCCATGTGCTGCTGGCTCCACCATGTGCTGCTAGTTCCACCATATGCTGCTGGTTCCACCATGTGCTGCTTGTTCCACCATGTGCCGCTGGTTCCACCATATGCTGCTGGTTCCAAAATGTGCTGCTGGTTCCACCATGTGCTGCTGGTTCCACCATGTGCTGCTGGCTCCACCATATTCTGCTGGTTCCACCAAGTGCTGCTGATTCCACCATATGCTGCTTGTTCCACCATGTGCTGCTGGCTCCACCATGTGCTGTTGGTTCCACCATGTGCTGCTGGTTCCACCATGTGCTGCTGGTTCCACCATGTGCTGCTGGTTCCACCATGTGCTGCTTGTTCCTCCAAGTGCTGCTGGCTCCACCATGAGCAGCTGGTTCCTCCATGTGCTGCTGGTTCCACCATGTGCTGCTGGTTCCACCATGCGCTGCTGGCTCCACCATGTGCTGCTGGTTCCACCATGTGCTGCTGGTTCCACCATGTGCTGGTAGCTCTATCATATGCTGCTTGTTCCACCATGTGCTGCTGGCTCCACCATGTGCTGCATGTTCCACCATGTGCTACATGTTCCACCATGTGCTGCTGGTTCCACCATGCGCTGCTAGCTCTATCATGTGCTGCTTGTTCCACCATGTGCTGCTGGCTCCACCATGTGCTGCATGTTCCACCATGTGCTGCTGGCTCCACCATGTGCTGCTGGTTCCATCATGTGCTGCTGGTTCCACCATGTGCTGCTAGCTCTATCATGTGCTGCTTGTTCCACAATGTGCTGCTGGCTCCACCATGTGCTGCATGTTCCACCATGTGCTGCTGGTTCCACCATGTGCTGCTAGCTCTATCATGTGCTGCTTGTTCCACCATGTGCTGCTGGCTCCACCATGTGCTGCATGTTCCAGCATGTGCTGCTGGCTCCACCATGTGCTGTTGGTTCCACCATGTGCTGCTAGGTCTGTCATGTGCTGCTTGTTCCACAATGTGCTGCTGGCTCCACCATGTGCTGCATGTTCCATCATATGCTGCATGTTCCACCATGTGCTGCTGGTTCCACCATGTGCTGCTAGCTCTATCATGTGCTGCTTGTTCCACAATGTGCTGCTGGCTCCACCATGTGCTGCATGTTTCACCATGTGCTGCATGTTCCACCATGTGCTGCTGGTTCCACCATGTGCCACTAGCCCTATCATGTGCTGCTTGTTCCACCATGTGCTGCTGGCTCCACCATGTGCTGCATGTTCCACCATGTGCTGCTGGCTCCACCATGTGCTGCTGGTTCCACCATGTGCTGCTAGCTCTATCATGTGCTGCTGGCTCCACCATGTGCTGCTGGCTCCACCATGTGCTGCTGGTTCCACCATGTGCTGCTGGCTCCACCATGTACTGCTGGCTCCACCATGTGCTGCTGGCTCCACCATGTGCTGCTTGTTCCACCATGTGCTGCTAGCTCCACCATGTGCTGCTGGCTCCACCATGTGCTCCTGGCTCCACCATGTGCTGCTGGCGCCACCATGTGCTGCTGGCTCCACCATGTGCTGCTGGCTCCACCATGTGCTGCTGGCTCCACCATGTGCTGCTGGTTCCACCATGTGCTGCTGGCTCCACCATGTGCTGCTGGTTCCACCATGTGCTGCTGGCTCCACCATGTGCTGCTGGCTCCACCATGTGCTGCTTGTTCCACCATGTGCTGCTGGCTCCACCATGTGCTGCTGGCTCCCCCATGTGCTGCTTGTTCCACCATGTGCTGCTAGCTCCACCATGTGCTTGTTCCACCATGTGCTGCTGGCTCCACCATGTGCTGATATCTTGCCTAATTTGGTAAACTCTTCCGGTATCTACATCCCTGGACATTAATATTATAACCTCCCCCTCCCCATAAAAAAAAGGCTTGTTAGCAATTTCTTGCAACGGATGTCACCAAGTCAAGAATTTAAGTGTTGTTAATATGTATGGTCTTGTGTTAGCAGCCAGTACACACCTCCTAGGTAACCTCTCGCTGCCTAGCCTTTTCACTCAGGTGAGAGGCCTTCCAGCTATCACAGCTGCTTCCCTCTGTATACTTTGTGAGACCCGGCTCTTGGCTGCTGAGGTCTGGCAAGCTCCACCTTGTGTACGGTACTAATGCCTTGAAATATAAACAGTAAAGGCTGATCTAGGGACAGTTTTCTTTGCAAGGATAGAGCCTTGCACCAACTGCTCATCTATAATCTACCCTTCACAGGTAGATCTGTATCTTAGAGGTATCTGCTGCTGACTTTAGCAATCAACCCGTGGTTGGTCTAACTCTGCCAGGGTTAGAGGGCCATGAGTTTCTCTCTTATCTAGGTTCCTCAGACGCCTTTCGTGTCATTTGGCAGAGATTACCAGAGCACGGAGAATCTTAATCGCCTAATGGAGGATCGCTCATAATGTGAACGTAATGTGCAGCTCCAGCCAATGGATGTTAGACTCTACTGCAAATGCACTGTCTTTATCCACCCTATTTATTATCTCTCCTTTTCTACTCTTCATCACTATTAACCCTTCTTCATCATCCACAATATTTACAAGCTGTACCTATTAGCTAATAATAAAAAAGAAAAAGAAATAATAATAATAATAATAATAATAATAATAATAATAATAATAATTATTATTATTATTATTATTATTATTATTATTATTATTGTTATTATTATTATTATTATTATTATTATTATTATTTATATTATTATTATTATTATTATTATTATTCTTATTATTATTATTATTATTATTATTATTATTATTACTGTTATTATTATTATTATAATTATAAAATAATAATAATATAACAATAAATAATAATAATTAAAATGATGCTGATAAGTCGTAGTTAAGGAGATCTGAACGAAACAGTGTAAGTTATTTGGGAACATTTCTGTCCTGGGACCTGGTTCACTGCCAGCATGCTTGGGGCTTCTGGGACCTGGTTCACTGCCAGCATGCTTGGGGCTTCTGGGACCTGGTTCACTGCCAGCATGCTTGGGGCTTCTGGGACCTGGTTCACTGCCAGCATGCTTGGGGCTTCTGAGACCTGGTTCACTGCCAGCATGCTTGGGGCTTCTGGGACCTGGTTCACTGCCAGCATGCTTGGGGCTTCTGAGACCTGGTTCACTGCCAGCATGCTTGGGGCTTCTGGGACCTGGTTCACTGCCAGCATGCTTGGGGCTTCTGGGACCTGGTTCACTGCCAGCATGCTTGGGGCTTCTGAGACCTGGTTCACTGCCAGCATGCTTGGGGCTTCTGGGACCTGGTTCACTGCCAGCATGCTTGGGGCTTCTGGGACCTGGTTCACTGCCAGCATGCTTGGGGCTTCTGAGACCTGGTTCACTGCCAGCATGCTTGGGGCTTCTGGGACCTGGTTCACTGCCAGCATGCTTGGGGCTTCTGGGACCTGGTTCACTGCCAGCATGCTTGGGGCTTCTGGGACCTGGTTCACTGCCAGCATGCTTGGGGCTTCTGGGACCTGGTTCACTGCCAGCATGCTTGGGGCTTCTGGGACCTGGTTCACTGCCAGCATGGTTCACTGCCAGCATGCTTGGGGCTTCTGGGACCTGGTTCACTGCCAGCATGCTTGGGGCTTCTGGGACCTGGTTCACTGCCAGCATGCTTGGGGCTTCTGGGACCTGGTTCACTGCCAGCATGCTTGGGGCTTCTGGGACCTGGTTCACTGCCAGCATGCTTGGGGCTTCTGGGACCTGGTTCACTGCCAGCATGCTTGGGGCTTCTGGGACCTGGTTCACTGCCAGCATGCTTGGGGCTTCTGAGACCTGGTTCACTGCCAGCATGCTTGGGGCTTCTGGGACCTGGTTCACTGCCAGCATGCTTGGGGCTTCTGGGACCTGGTTCACTGCCAGCATGCTTGGGGCTTCTGGGACCTGGTTCACTGCCAGCATGCTTGGGGCTTCTGGGACCTGGTTCACTGCCAGCATGCTTGGGGCTTCTGGGACCTGGTTCACTGCCAGCATGCTTGGGGCTTCTGGGACCTGGTTCACTGCCAGCATGCTTGGGGCTTCTGGGACCTGGTTCACTGCCAGCATGCTTGGGGCTTCTGGGACCTGGTTCACTGCCAGCATGCTTGGGGCTTCTGGGACCTGGTTCACTGCCAGCATGCTTGGGGCTTCTGGGACCTGGTTCACTGCCAGCATGCTTGGGGCTTCTGGGACCTGGTTCACTGCCAGCATGCTTGGGGCTTCTGAGACCTGGTTCACTGCCAGCATGCTTGGGGCTTCTGGGACCTGGTTCACTGCCAGCATGCTTGGGGCTTCTGGGACCTGGTTCACTGCCAGCATGCTTGGGGCTTCTGGGACCTGGTTCACTGCCAGCATGCTTGGGGCTTCTGAGACCTGGTTCACTGCCAGCATGCTTGGGGCTTCTGGGACCTGGTTCACTGCCAGCATGCTTGGGGCTTCTGACCTGACCTGCTTGGGGCTTCTGAGACTGCCAGCATGCTTGGGGCTTCTGGGACCTGGTTCACTGCCAGCATGCTTGGGGCTTCTGGGACCTGGTTCACTGCCAGCATGCTTGGGGGCTTCTGGGACCTGGTTCACTGACTGCATGCTTGGGGCTTCTGGGACCTGGTTCACTGCCAGCATGCTTGGGGCTTCTGGGACCTGGTTCACTGCCAGCATGCTTGGGGCTTCTGAGACCTGGTTCACTGCCAGCATGCTTGGGGCTTCTGGGACCTGGTTCACTGCCAGCATGCTTGGGGCTTCTGGGACCTGGTTCACTGCCAGCATGCTTGGGGCTTCTGAGACCTGGTTCACTGCCAGCATGCTTGGGGCTTCTGGGACCTGGTTCACTGCCAGCATGCTTGGGGCTTCTGGGACCTGGTTCACTGCCAGCATGCTTGGGGCTTCTGGGACCTGGTTCACTGCCAGCATGCTTGGGGCTTCTGGGACCTGGTTCACTGCCAGCATGCTTGGGGCTTCTGGGACCTGGTTCACTGCCAGCATGCTTGGGGCTTCTGGGACCTGGTTCACTGCCAGCATGCTTGGGGCTTCTGGGACCTGGTTCACTGCCAGCATGCTTGGGGCTTCTGAGACCTGGTTCACTGCCAGCATGCTTGGGGCTTCTGGGACCTGGTTCACTGCCAGCATGCTTGGGGCTTCTGGGACCTGGTTCACTGCCAGCATGCTTGGGGCTTCTGAGACCTGGTTCACTGCCAGCATGCTTGGGGCTTCTGGGACCTGGTTCACTGCCAGCATGCTTGGGGCTTCTGGGACCTGGTTCACTGCCAGCATGCTTGGGGCTTCTGGGACCTGGTTCACTGCCAGCATGCTTGGGGCTTCTGAGACCTGGTTCACTGCCAGCATGCTTGGGGCTTCTGGGACCTGGTTCACTGCCAGCATGCTTGGGGCTTCTGGGACCTGGTTCACTGCCAGCATGCTTGGGGCTTCTGGGACCTGGTTCACTGCCAGCATGCTTGGGGCTTCTGGGACCTGGTTCACTGCCAGCATGCTTGGGGCTTCTGAGACCTGGTTCACTGCCAGCATGCTTGGGGCTTCTGGGACCTGGTTCACTGCCAGCATGCTTGGGGCTTCTGGGACCTGGTTCACTGCCAGCATGCTTGGGGCTTCTGGGACCTGGTTCACTGCCAGCATGCTTGGGGCTTCTGGGACCTGGTTCACTGCCAGCATGCTTGGGGCTTCTGAGACCTGGTTCACTGCCAGCATGCTTGGGGCTTCTGAGACCTGGTTCACTGCCAGCATGCTTGGGGCTTCTGGGACCTGGTTCACTGCCAGCATGCTTGGGGCTTCTGGGACCTGGTTCACTGCCAGCATGCTTGGGGCTTCTGGGACCTGGTTCACTGCCAGCATGCTTGGGGCTTCTGGGACCTGGTTCACTGCCAGCATGCTTGGGGCTTCTGAGACCTGGTTCACTGCCAGCATGCTTGGGGCTTCTGGGACCTGGTTCACTGCCAGCATGCTTGGGGCTTCTGGGACCTGGTTCACTGCCACCATGCTTGGGGCTTCTGGGACCTGGTTCACTGCCAGCATGCTTGGGGCTTCTGGTTCACTGCCACATGCTGGGGCTTCACTGCCAGCATGCTTGGGGCTTCTGACCTGACCTGGTTCACTGCCAGCATGCTTGGGGCTTCTGGGACCTGGTTCACTGCCACCATGCTTGGGGCTTCTGGGACCTGGTTCACTGCCAGCATGCTTGGGGCTTCTGAGACCTGGTTCACTGCCAGCATGCTTGGGGCTTCTGGGACCTGGTTCACTGCCAGCATGCTTGGGGCTTCTGGGACCTGGTTCACTGCCAGCATGCTTGGGGCTTCTGGGACCTGGTTCACTGCCAGCATGCTTGGGGCTTCTGGGACCTGGTTCACTGCCAGCATGCTTGGGGCTTCTGGGACCTGGTTCACTGCCAGCATGCTTGGGGCTTCTGGGACCTGGTTCACTGCCAGCATGCTTGGGGCTTCTGAGACCTGGTTCACTGCCAGCATGCTTGGGGCTTCTGGGACCTGGTTCACTGCCAGCATGCTTGGGGCTTCTGGGACCTGGTTCACTGCCAGCATGCTTGGGGCTTCTGGGACCTGGTTCACTGCCAGCATGCTTGGGGCTTCTGGGACCTGGTTCACTGCCAGCATGCTTGGGGCTTCTGAGACCTGGTTCACTGCCAGCATGCTTGGGGCTTCTGGGACCTGGTTCACTGCCAGCATGCTTGGGGCTTCTGGGACCTGGTTCACTGCCAGCATGCTTGGGGCTTCTGGGACCTGGTTCACTGCCAGCATGCTTGGGGCTTCTGAGACCTGGTTCACTGCCAGCATGCTTGGGGCTTCTGGGACCTGGTTCACTGCCAGCATGCTTGGGGCTTCTGGGACCTGGTTCACTGCCAGCATGCTTGGGGCTTCTGGGACCTGGTTCACTGCCAGCATGCTTGGGGCTTCTGGGACCTGGTTCACTGCCAGCATGCTTGGGGCTTCTGGGACCTGGTTCACTGCCAGCATGCTTGGGGCTTCTGGGACCTGGTTCACTGCCAGCATGCTTGGGGCTTCTGAGACCTGGTTCACTGCCAGCATGCTTGGGGCTTCTGAGACCTGGTTCACTGCCAGCATGCTTGGGGCTTCTGGGACCTGGTTCACTGCCAGCATGCTTGGGGCTTCTGGGACCTGGTTCACTGCCAGCATGCTTGGGGCTTCTGGGACCTGGGTCACTGCCAGCATGCTTGGGGCTTCTGGACCTGGTTCACTGCCAGCATGCTTGGGGCTTCACTGCACTGCCACCATGCTTGGGGCTTCTGGGACCTGGTTCACTGCCAGCATGCTTGGGGCTTCTGGGACCTGGTTCACTGCCAGCATGCTTGGGGCTTCTGGGACCTGGTTCACTGCCAGCATGCTTGGGGCTTCTGGGACCTGGTTCACTGCCAGCATGCTTGGGGCTTCTGGGACCTGGTTCACTGCCAGCATGCTTGGGGCTTCTGGGACCTGGTTCACTGCCAGCATGCTTGGGGCTTCTGGGACCTGGTTCACTGCCAGCATGCTTGGGGCTTCTGAGACCTGGTTCACTGCCAGCATGCTTGGGGCTTCTGAGACCTGGTTCACTGCCAGCATGCTTGGGGCTTCTGAGACCTGGTTCACTGCCAGCATGCTTGGGGCTTCTGGGACCTGGTTCACTGAGAAGCATGCTTGGGGCTTCTGGACCTGGTTCACTGCCAGCATGCTTGGGGCTTCTGCGACCTGGTTCACTGCCAGCATGCTTGGGGCTTCTGGGACCTGGTTCACTGCCAGCATGCTTGTGGCATCTGGGACCTGGTTCACTGCCAGCATGCTTGGGGCTTCTGGGACCTGGTTCACTGCCAGCATGCTTGGGGCTTCTGGGACCTGGTTCACTGCCAGCATGCTTGGGGCTTCTGAGACCTGGTTCACTGCCAGCATGCTTGGGGCTTCTGAGACCTGGTTCACTGCCAGCATGCTTGGGGCTTCTGAGACCTGGTTCACTGCCAGCATGCTTGGGGCTTCTGGGACCTGGTTCACTGCCAGCATGCTTGGGGCTTCTGGGACCTGGTTCACTGCCAGCATGCTTGGGGCTTCTGGGACCTGGTTCACTGCCAGCATGCTTGGGGCTTCTGGGACCTGGTTCACTGCCAGCATGCTTGGGGCTTCTGGGACCTGGTTCACTGCCAGCATGCTTGGGGCTTCTGGGACCTGGTTCACTGCCAGCATGCTTGGGGCTTCTGGGACCTGGTTCACTGCCAGCATGCTTGGGGCTTCTGGGACCTGGTTCACTGCCAGCATGCTTGGGGCTTCTGGGACCTGGTTCACTGCCAGCATGCTTGGGGCTTCTGGGACCTGGTTCACTGCCAGCATGCTTGGGGCTTCTGGGACCTGGTTCACTGCCAGCATGCTTGGGGCTTCTGGGACCTGGTTCACTGCCAGCATGCTTGGGGCTTCTGGGACCTGGTTCACTGCCAGCATGCTTGGGGCTTCTGGGACCTGGTTCACTGCCAGCATGCTTGGGGCTTCTGGGACCTGGTTCACTGCCAGCATGCTTGGGGCTTCTGGGACCTGGTTCACTGCCAGCATGCTTGGGGCTTCTGAGACCTGGTTCACTGCCAGCATGCTTGGGGCTTCTGGGACCTGGTTCACTGCCAGCATGCTTGGGGCTTCTGGGACCTGGTTCACTGCCAGCATGCTTGGGGCTTCTGGGACCTGGTTCACTGCCAGCATGCTTGGGGCTTCTGGGACCTGGTTCACTGCCAGCATGCTTGGGGCTTCTGGGACCTGGTTCACTGCCAGCATGCTTGGGGCTTCTGGGACCTGGTTCACTGCCAGCATGCTTGGGGCTTCTGGGACCTGGTTCACTGCCAGCATGCTTGGGGCTTCTGGGACCTGGTTCACTGCCAGCATGCTTGGGGCTTCTGGGACCTGGTTCACTGCCAGCATGCTTGGGGCTTCTGAGACCTGGTTCACTGCCAGCATGCTTGGGGCTTCTGAGACCTGGTTCACTGCCAGCATGCTTGGGGCTTCTGGGACCTGGTTCACTGCCAGCATGCTTGGGGCTTCTGGGACCTGGTTCACTGCCAGCATGCTTGGGGCTTCTGAGACCTGGTTCACTGCCAGCATGCTTGGGGCTTCTGGGACCTGGTTCACTGCCAGCATGCTTGGGGCTTCTGGGACCTGGTTCACTGCCAGCATGCTTGGGGCTTCTGGGACCTGGTTCACTGCCAGCATGCTTGGGGCTTCTGGGACCTGGTTCACTGCCAGCATGCTTGGGGCTTCTGGGACCTGGTTCACTGCCAGCATGCTTGGGGCTTCTGGGACCTGGTTCACTGCCAGCATGCTTGGGGCTTCTGGGACCTGGTTCACTGCCAGCATGCTTGGGGCTTCTGGGACCTGGTTCACTGCCAGCATGCTTGGGGCTTCTGGGACCTGGTTCACTGCCAGCATGCTTGGGGCTTCTGGGACCTGGTTCACTGCCAGCATGCTTGGGGCTTCTGGGACCTGGTTCACTGCCAGCATGCTTGGGGCTTCTGAGACCTGGTTCACTGCCAGCATGCTTGGGGCTTCTGAGACCTGGTTCACTGCCAGCATGCTTGGGGCTTCTGGGACCTGGTTCACTGCCAGCATGCTTGGGGCTTCTGGGACCTGGTTCACTGCCAGCATGCTTGGGGCTTCTGGGACCTGGTTCACTGCCAGCATGCTTGGGGCTTCTGGGACCTGGTTCACTGCCAGCATGCTTGGGGCTTCTGGGACCTGGTTCACTGCCAGCATGCTTGGGGCTTCTGGGACCTGGTTCACTGCCAGCATGCTTGGGGCTTCTGGGACCTGGTTCACTGCCAGCATGCTTGGGGCTTCTGGGACCTGGTTCACTGCCAGCATGCTTGGGGCTTCTGGGACCTGGTTCACTGCCACTGCCAGCATGCTTGTGGCATCTGGGACCTGGTTCACTGCCAGCATGCTTGGGGCTTCTGGGACCTGGTTCACTGCCAGCATGCTTGGGGCTTCTGGGACCTGGTTCACTGCCAGCATGCTTGGGGCTTCTGGGACCTGGTTCACTGCCAGCATGCTTGGGGCTTCTGGGACCTGGTTCACTGCCAGCATGCTTGGGGCTTCTGGGACCTGGTTCACTGCCAGCATGCTTGGGGCTTCTGGGACCTGGTTCACTGCCAGCATGCTTGGGGCTTCTGGGACCTGGTTCACTGCCAGCATGCTTGGGGCTTCTGGGACCTGGTTCACTGCCAGCATGCTTGGGGCTTCTGGGACCTGGTTCACTGCCAGCATGCTTGGGGCTTCTGGGACCTGGTTCACTGCCAGCATGCTTGGGGCTTCTGGGACCTGGTTCACTGCCAGCATGCTTGGGGCTTCTGGGACCTGGTTCACTGCCAGCATGCTTGGGGCTTCTGGGACCTGGTTCACTGCCAGCATGCTTGGGGCTTCTGGGACCTGGTTCACTGCCAGCATGCTTGGGGCTTCTGGGACCTGGTTCACTGCCAGCATGCTTGGGGCTTCTGGGACCTGGTTCACTGCCAGCATGCTTGGGGCTTCTGAGACCTGGTTCACTGCCAGCATGCTTGGGGCTTCTGGGACCTGGTTCACTGCCAGCATGCTTGGGGCTTCTGGGACCTGGTTCACTGCCAGCATGCTTGGGGCTTCTGAGACCTGGTTCACTGCCAGCATGCTTGGGGCTTCTGGGACCTTTTTCACTGCCACCATGCTTGGGGCTTCTGAGACCTGGTTCACTGCCAACATGCTTGGGGCTTCTGGGACATGGTTCACTGCCAGCATGCTTGGGGCTTCTGGGACCTGGTTCACTGCCAGCATGCTTGGGGCTTCTGAGACCTGGTTCACTGCCAGCATGCTTGGGGCTTCTGAGACCTGGTTCACTGCCAGCATGCTTGGGGCTTCTGGGACCTGGTTCACTGCCAGCATGCTTGGGGCTTCTGGGACCTGGTTCACTGCCAGCATGCTTGGGGCTTCTGAGACCTGGTTCACTGCCAGCATGCTTGGGGCTTCTGGGACCTGGTTCACTGCCACCATGCTTGGGGCTTCTGAGACCTGGTTCACTGCCAACATGCTTGGGGCTTCTGGGACATGGTTCACTGCCAGCATGCTTGGGGCTTCTGGGACCTGGTTCACTGCCAGCATGCTTGGGGCTTCTGGGACATGGTTCACTGCCAGCATGCTTGGGGCTTCTGGGACCTGGTTCACTGCCAGCATGCTTGGGGCATCTGGGACCTGGTTCACTGCCAGCATGCTTGGGGCTTCTGGGACCTGGTTCACTGCCAGCATGCTTGGGGCTTCTGAGACCTGGTTCACTGCCAGCATGCTTGGGGCTTCTGAGACCTGGTTCACTGCCAGCATGCTTGGGGCTTCTGGGACCTGGTTCACTGCCAGCATGCTTGGGGCTTCTGGGACCTGGTTCACTGCCAGCATGCTTGGGGCTTCTGAGACCTGGTTCACTGCCAGCATGCTTGGGGCTTCTGGGACCTGGTTCACTGCCACCATGCTTGGGGCTTCTGAGACCTGGTTCACTGCCAGCATGCTTGGGGCTTCTGGGACATGGTTCACTGCCAGCATGCTTGGGGCTTCTGAGACCTGGTTCACTGCCAGCATGCTTGGGGCTTCTGGGACATGGTTCACTGCCACCATGCTTGGGGCTTCTGGGACCTGGTTCACTGCCAGCATGCTTGGGGCTTCTTTGACCTGGTTCACTGCCAGCATGCTTGGGGCTTTACACTTCGATCAGGTCTCCCCTCATTCTTCGTCTAACAAGTGAATGTAACTTAAGAGTCTTCAATCTTTCTTCATAAGGAAGATTTCTGATGCTATGTATTAATTTAGTCATCCTACGCTGAATGTTTTCTAACGAATTTATGTCCATTTTGTAATACGGAGACCAGAACTGAGCTGCATAATCAAGGTGAGGCCTTACTAATGATGTATAAAGCTGCAGTATGACCTCTGGACTTCTGTTGCTTACACTTCTTGATATAAATCCCAGTAATCTATTTGCCTTATTACGTACGCTTAGGCATTGCTGTCTTGGTTTAAGGTTGCTGCTCACCATAACCCCCAAGTCCTTTTCGTAATCTGTATGGCTAAGTTCTACATCATTTAATTTATAAGTACTAGGGTTATGGGCACTCCCAAGCTTCAGAACCTTGCATTTATCTACATTGAACTGCATCTGCCACTTTTCTGACCAAGAATAGAGTTTGTTTAAATCCTCCTGAAGTTCCCTAACATCTACGTTTGAATCAATTATCCTACCTATCTTTGTGTCATCGGCGAATTTGCTCATATCACTAGTAATTCCCTCATCAAGATCATTGATATATATTATAAATAACAACGGGCCCAAGACTGATCCCTGTGGAACGCCACTTGTTACAGATCCCCACTCGGATTTAACCCCATTTATGGACACTCTCTGCTTCCTGTCAGTGAGCCATGACTCGATCCACGAGAGCACTTTTCCCCCAATGCCATGAGCTGCCACTTTCTTTAACAGTCTATGGTGCGGAACTCTATCAAAAGCCTTACTAAAATCTAAGTAAATAATATCAAATTCTTTATTGTGGTCAACAGCCTCAAAAGCTTTACTGAAGAAAGTTAATAAATTAGTTAGACAAGACCGGCCTCTTGTGAATCCATGCTGAGTATCATTAATCAAGCTATGCTTATCGAGATGGCTTCTTATAATCTCAGCTATAATTGACTCTAGTAATTTGCCTACAATTGAGGTCAGGCTTATTGGGCGGTAATTTGACGGTAACGACTTGTCCCCTGTTTTAAAAATAGGAGTTACATTAGCCATCTTCCACATATCAGACACTCCACCTGTTTGAAGAGATAAATTAAAAATATTAGTTAATGGTTCACAGAGTTCCATTTTGCATTCCTTAAGAACCCTTGAAAAAACCTCATCAGGACCCGGCGACTTATTTTGCTTCAGTCTGTCTATCTGCCTCACAACCATCTCACTAGTGACTGTGATGTTACATAATTTATCTTCTTCTAGCCCACTGTAAAAATTAATTACTGGAATATTGTTAGTGTCTTCCTGTGTAAAAACTGAGAGAAAATAATTATTTAAAATCAAGCACATTTCATTCTCATTGTCAGTAAGGTGCCCATAGTTATTTTTAAGGGGACCTATCTTATCTCTAACTTTTGTTCTATAGACCTGGAAAAAACTTTTTGGGTTAGTTTTAGAATCCCTAGCAACTTTAATTTCATAGTCCCTTTTAGCTTTTCTTATCCCCTTTTTAATGTCCCTCTTAATGTCAATATACTGATTCATAAGATGACCCTCACCTCTTTTGATACGCCTATAAATTCCTTTCTTATGCCCTAGTAGATATTTGAGCCTATTATTCATCCATTTTGGGTCATTTCTATTTGATCTAATTTCTTTATATGGGATAAACGCTCTTTGAGCAGCATGTATAGTGTTCAGAAAACTGTCATATTGATAGCTCTCTTCGTTACCCCAGTCAACAGATGATAAGTGTTCTCTAAGCCCATCGTAATCTGCTAAGCGAAAATCTGGGACTGTTACTGAGTTATCGCTACTATCGTACTTCCATTCAATGCTAAATGTAATTGACTTGTGGTCGCTAGCACCCAGTTCCTCTGAAATTTCTAAATTATTAACAAGGGATTCATTGTTTGCCATAACTAAGTCAAGCAGGTTATTTCCCCTTGTAGGTTCTGTCACAAACTGCTTCAAAAAACAATCCTGAAATACTTCTAAGAAGTCGTACGATTCTAAATTCCCAGTCAAGAAATTCCAATCAACATGACTAAAGTTAAAGTCTCCTAGAATTACTACATTATCGTGCCTTGTGGCCTTAACAATTTCCTCCCATAGTAGTTTCCCTTGGTCCCTATCTAAGTTAGGGGGACGGTATATCACTCCTAAAATCAGTTTTTCATGCCCCTCTGAAAATTCTATCCAAACAGACTCTGTATGTGTTACTTCAGACTTAATACCCGTTTTTATGCAACAGTTCAAGCGATCTCGGACATACAATGCCACCCCACCCCCCCTCCCAATACTTCTATCTTCTTGGAACAATTTAAAACCCTGAATATGACATTCCGCAGGCATGTCCCGACTTTTTGAATTAAACCACGTCTCAGTTAAGGCAAATACATCAATGTTACCTACACTAGCAACTAATCTCAACTCGTCCATCTTATTCCTAGCACTACGGCAATTAGCATAATAAACATTGAAAGACTCTCCTTTCTCTTTACCCTTCCTGCTCATTTCTATTTTCCTACTAAACCTATTACTGTCCTTATCACCCAAGGTCCCTGGGTGATAAGGACAGTAATAGGTTCACCTGGTTCACTGCCAGCATGCTTGGGGCTTCTGGGACCTGGTTCACTGCCAGCATGCTTGGGGCTTCTGGGACCTGGTTCACTGCCAGCATGCTTGGGGCTTCTGGGACCTGGTTCACTGCCAGCATGCTTGGGGCTTCGGATACTTAACCACGGGTAAGCCAGTGGATACTTAACCACGGGTAAGCCAGTGGATACTTAACCACGGGTAAGCCAGTGGATACTTAACCACGGGTAAGCCAGCGGATACTTAACCACGGGTAAGCCAGTGGATACTTAACTACGGGTAAGCCAGTGGATACTTAACCACGGGTAAGCCAGTGGATACTTAACCACGGGTAAGCCAGTGGATACTTAACCACGGGTAAGCCAGTGGATACTTAACCACGGGTAAGCCAGTGGATACTTAACCACGGGTAAGATAGTGGATACTTAACCACGGGTAAGCCAGTGGATACTTAACCACGGGTAAGCCAGCGGATACTTAACCACGAGTAAGCCAGCGGATACTTAACCACGGGTAAGCCAGCGGATACTTAACCACGGGTAAGCCAGTGGATACTTAACCACGGGTAAGCCAGTGGATACTTAACCACGGGTAAGCCAGTGGATACTTAACCACGGGTAAGCCAGTGGATACTTAACCACGGGTAAGCCAGTGGATACTTAACCACGGGTAAGCCAGTGGATACTTAACCACGGGTAAGCCAGTGGATACTTAACCACGGGTAAGCCAGTGGATACTTAACCACGGGTAAGCCAGTGGATACTTAACCACGGGTAAGCCAGTGGATACTTAACCACGGGTAAGCCAGCGGATACTTAACAACGGGTAAGCCAGTGGATACTTAACCACGGGTAAGCCAGCGGATACTTAACCACGGGTAAGCCAGTGGATACTTAACCACGGGTAAGCCAGTGGATACTTAACCACGGGTAAGCCAGTGGATACTTAACCACGGGTAAGCCAGCGGATTCTTAACCACGGGTAAGCCAGTGGATACTTAACCACGGGTAAGCCAGTGGATACTTAACCACGGGTAAGCCAGCGGATACTTAACCACGGGTAAGCCAGTGGATGCTTAACCACGGGTAAGCCAGTGGATACTTAACCACGAGTAAGCCAGCGGATACTTAACCACGGGTAAGCCAGTGGATACTTAACCACGGGTAAGCCAGTGGATACTTAACCACGGGTAAGCCAGCGGATACTTAACCACGGGTAAGCCAGTGGATACTTAACCACGGGAAAGCCAGTGGATACTTAACCACGAGTAAGCCAGTGAATACTTAACTACGGGTAAGTCATTGGATACTTAATCACGGGTAAGCCAGTGGATACTTAACCACGGGTAAGCCAGTGGATACTTAACCACGGGTAAGCCAGTGGATACTTAACCACGAGTAAGCCAGCGGATACTTAACCACGGGTAAGCCAGTGGATACTTAACCACGGGTAAGCCAGTGGATACTTAACCACGGGTAAGCCAGTGGATACTTAACCACGGGTAAGCCAGTGGATACTTAACCACGGGTAAGCCAGTGGATACTTAACCACGGGTAAGCCAGCGGATACTTAACCACGGGTTAGCCAGTGGATACTTAAGCACGGGTAAGCCAGAGAATACTTAACCACGGGTAAGCCAGTGGATACTTAACCACGGGTAAGCCAGTGGATACTTAACCACGGGTAAACCAGTGGATACTTAACCACGGGAAAGTCAGCGTATACTTAACCACGGGTAAGCCAGTGGATACTTAACCACGGGTAAGCCAGCGGATACTTAACCACGGGTAAGCCAGTGGATACTTAACCACGGGTAAGCCAGTGGATACTTAACCACGGGTAAGCCAGTGGATACTTAACCACGAGTAAGCCAGTGGATACTTAACCACGGGTAAGCCAGTGGATACTTAACCACGGGTAAGCCAGTGGATACTTAACCACGGGTAAGCCAGTGGATACTTAACCACGGGTAAGCCAGTGGATACTTAACCACGGGTAAGCCAGTGGATACTTAACCACGGGTAAGCCAGTGGATACTTAACCACGGGTAAGCCAGCGGATACTTAACCACGGGTAAGCCAGTGGATACTTAACCACGGGTAAGCCAGTGGATACTTAACCACGGGTAAGCCAGCGGATACTTAACCACGGGTAAGCCAGTGGATACTTAACCACGGGTAAGCCAGTGGATACTTAACCACGAGTAAGCCAGCGGATACTTAACCACGGGTAAGCCAGTGGATACTTAACCACGGGTAAGCCAGTGGATACTTAACCACGGTCAAGCCAGCGGATACTTAACCACGGGTAAGCCAGTGGATACTTAACCACGGGTAAGCCAGTGGATACTTAACCACGAGTAAGCCAGTGAATACTTAACTACGGGTAAGTCATTGGATACTTAATCACGGGTAAGCCAGTGGATACTTAACCACGGGTAAGCCAGTGGATACTTAACCACGGGTAAGCCAGAGGATACTTAACCACGGGTAAGCCAGCGGATACTTAACCACGGGTAAGCCAGTGGATACTTAACCACGGGTAAGCCAGTGGATACTTAACCACGGATAAGCCAGTGGATACTTAACCACGGGTAAGCCAGTGGATACTTAACCACGGGTAAGCCAGTGGATACTTAACCACGGGTAAGCCAGTGGATACTTAACCACGGGTAAGCCAGCGGATACTTAACCACGGATAAGCCAGTGGATACTTAACCACGGGTAAGCCAGTGGATACTTAACCACGGGTAAGCCAGTGGATACTTAACCACGGGTAAGCCAGTGGATACTTAACCACGGGTAAGCCAGTGGATACAAAACCACGAGTAAACCTGTGTGGATCATTAACCATGTACACAACACAAGTAAACCGGTGGATGAGCAACCACGGGTACACCAGCTGGTTATCCAGCTGGAACTTGGACTGGCACCTGAGAAACTGTATGGTGATACCGACAAGATGCGGGAAAAAGACACTTATATGAGGTTCAAGAAACGTTTCGCCACTGCTGAAGAAGCATTCTTGGCGAAACGTGGAGAGAACACAAGTGGAGAAAACACACTTGTGTATGTATACATAAGTGTGTTTTCTCCACTTACAGTGGGACGGAGGAGGCTCCCTGATCACACTAGATGATCGGTCATGATCACACTAGATGGTCGGTCATGATCACACTAGATGATCGGTCATGATCACACTAGATGATCGGTCATGATCACACTAGATGATCGGTCATGATCACACTAGATGGTCGGTCATGATCACACTAGATGCTCGGTCATGATCACACTAGATGATCGGTCATGATCACACTAGATGATCGGTCATGATCACACTAGATGGTCGGTCATGATCACACTAGATGATCGGTCATGATCACACTAGATGGTCGGTCATGATCACACTAGATGATCGGTCATGATCACACTAGATGGTCGGTCATGATCACACTAGATGATCGGTCATGATCACACTAGATGCTCGGTCATGATCACACTAGATGATCGGTCATGATCACACTAGATGGTCGGTCATGATCACACTAGATGATCGGTCATGATCACAATAGATGGTCGGTCATGATCACACTAGATGATCGGTCATGATCACACTAGATGATCGGTCATGATCACACTAGATGATCGGTCATGATCACACTAGATGATCGGTCATGATCACACTAGATGATCGGTCATGATCACACTAGATGATCGGTCATGATCACATTAGATGATCGGTCATGATCACACTAGATGATCGGTCATGATCACACTAGATGATCGGTCATGATCACACTAGATGATCGGTCATGATCACACTAGATGATCGGTCATGATCACACTAGATGATCGGTCATGATCACACTAGATGATCGGTCATGATCACACTAGATGATCGGTCATGATCACACTAAATGATCGGTCATGATCACACTAGATGATCGGTCATGGTCACACTAGATGATCGGTCATGATCACACTAGATGATCGGTCATGATCACACTAGATGATCGGTCATGATCACACTAGATGATCGGTCATGATCACACTAGATGATCGGTCATGATCACACTAGATGATCGGTCATGATCACACTAAATGATCGGTCATGATCACACTAGATGATCGGTCATGATCACACTAGATGATCGGTCATGATCACACTAGATGATCGGTCATGATCACACTAGATGATCGGTCATGATCACACTAGATGATTGGTCATGATCACACTAGATGATCGGTCATGATCACACTAAATGATCGGTCATGATCACACTAGATGATCGGTCATGATCACACTAGATGATCGGTCATGATCACACTAGATGATCGGTCATGATCACACTAGATGATTGGTCATGATCACACTAGATGATCGGTCATGATCACACTAAATGATCGGTCATGATCACACTAGATGATCGGTCATGATCACACTAGATGATCGGTCATGACCACACTAGATGATCGGTCATGATCACACTAGATGATCGGTCACGACCACACTAGATGATCGGTCATGATCACACTAGATGATCGGTCATGACCACACTAGATGATCGGTCATGATCACACTAGATGATCGGTCATGATCACACTAGATGATCGGTCATGATCACACTAGATGATCGGTCATGACCACACTAGATGATCGGTCATGATCAGAAAATCAACAGCCATTAGATACTTTCATTTTGTTGACCAACAAAAGTTCTCCATTCGGGTGTGGAAGAAAGTTTTAAAGCTGGTCTATTATTATCCACGAGACTTATAAGTGTGTTCACCTATTTGTTGCAGAGGTCGAGCCATAGCTCATGGCCCTGCCTTTTCACTGTTTATGGTTCCACTACGTCACTTTCTAGGCTGTTCCACTTCCTGACAACTCTATGACTAAAGAAATACTTCTTAACATCTCTTTGACTCATCTGAGTCATCTACGTGTGTGTGTCTGTGTGTAAGTGTGTGAGTTTGTGTGTGTGTTTATGATGAGATGAAGGAGTGTGAAATGAGTGAGAAACGTGAAAGAGAGAGAGAGAAAGAGAGAGTGAGGGAGAGAGAGAGAGAGAGAGAGAGAGAGAGAGAGAGAGAGAGCGATAGAGAGAGAGAGAGAGAGAGAGAGAGAGAGAGAGAGAGAGAGAGAGAGAGAGAGAGAGAGAGAGAGAGAGAGAGAGAGAGAGAGAGAGAGAGAACTAGATCTGACTGAGAATTTTTTACAGAGATCAGTTCTGTGGATGCTGCTGGAATCAAGGAGTAAGATGAAGAATGTGAGAGGTGTATAGTTGCATGTGCGAGTTAAGTGTATGAACCAGGGCCACGGGTTCAACACCCTCAGTATGAAATAGTTACCAACAATAAATGGTTATAATCATAACGATAATTATTAAGTGGGTGGACCGGTAGGCCAGAGGAAGGCCTCAGGCAGATGACCAAAAGCTCCAGCTGCGGGTCATTATGTGACTCAGACCCTTGTCACGGAACACTTGTCCTCTTTCCTGACAAACCTTACCTACCTATCTATGGCATAGAGCTGGACGTCAACACCTACACCAACGCCAGCAGCTGGACATCAACACCCACAGCAACACCACCAGCTGGACGTCAACACCCACAGCAACACCACCAGCTGGACATCAATACACACAGCAACACCACCAGCTGGACATCAACACCCACAGCAACACCACTAGCTGGACATCAACACCCACAGCAACACCACCAGCTGGACATCAACACACACAGCAACACAACCAGCTGGACATAAACACCCACAGCAACACCACCAGCTGGACGTCAATACCCACAGCAACACCACCAGCTGGACATCAACACCCACAGCAACACCACCAGCTGGACGTCAACACCTACAGCAACAACACCAGCTGAACATCAACACCCACAACGACATCAACACCCACAGCAACACAACCAGCTGGACCTCAACACCCACAGCAACACCACCAGCTGGACATCAACACCCACAACAACACCACCAGCTGGACATCAACACCCACAGCAACACCACCAGCTGGACATCAACACCCACAGCAACACCACCAGCTGGACATCAACACCCATAGCAACACCACCAGCTGGACATCAACACCTATAGCAACACCACCAGCTGGACGTCAACACCCACAGCAACACCACCAGCTGGACATCAACACCCACAGCAACACCACTAGCTGGACATCAACACCCACAGCAACACCACCAGCTGGACATCAACACCCACAGCAACACCACTAGCTGGACATCAACACCCACAGCAACACCACTAGCTGGACATAAACACCCACAGCAACACAACCAGCTGGACATCAACACCCACAGCAACACCACCAGCCGGACATCAACACCCACAGCAACACCATCAGCTGGACATCAACACCTAGAGCAACACCACCAGCTGGACATCAACACCCACAGCAACACCACCAGCCGGACATCAACACCCACAGCAACACAACCAGCCGGACATCAACACCCACAGCAACACCACCAGCCGGACATCAACACCCACAGAAAAACCACCAGCTGGACGTCAACACCCACAGCAACACCACCAGCTGGACATCAATACCCACAGCAACACCACCAGCTGGACATCAACACCCACAGCAACACCACTAGCTGGACATCAACACCCACAGCAACACCACCAGCTGGACATCAACACACACAGCAACAAAACCAGCTGGACATAAACACCCACAGCAACACCACCAGCTGGACGTCAATACCCAGAGAAACACCACCAGCTGGACGTCAACACCTACAGCAACACCACCAGCTGGACGTCAACACCCACAGCTACACCACCAGCTGGACATCAACACCCACAGCAACACCACTAGCTGGACATCAACACCCACAACGACATCAACACCCACAGCAACACAACCAGCTGGACCTCAACACCCACAGCAACACCACCAGGTGGACATCAACACCCACAACAACACCACCAGCTGGACATCAACAACCACAGCAACACCACCAGCTGGACGTCAACACCTACAGCAACAACACCAGCTGAACATCAACACCCACAACGACATCAACACCCACAGCAACACAACCAGCTGGACCTCAACACCCACAGCAACACCACCAGCTGGACATCAACACCCACAACAACACCACCAGCTGGACATCAACACCCACAGCAACACCACCAGCTGGACATCAACACCCACAGCAACACCACCAGCTGGACATCAACACCCATAGCAACACCACCAGCTGGACATCAACACCTATAGCAACACCACCAGCTGGACGTCAACACCCACAGCTACACCACCAGCTGGACATCAACACCCACAGCAACACCACTAGCTGGACATCAACACCCACAACGACATCAACACCCACAGCAACACAACCAGCTGGACCTCAACACCCACAACAACACCACCAGCTGGACATCAACACCCACAGCAACACCACCAGGTGTACATCAACACCCACAACAACACCACCAGCTGGACATCAACAACCACAGCAACACCACCAGCTGGACATCAACACCCACAGCAACACCACCAGCTGGACATCAACACCCACAGCAACACCACCAGCTGGACATCAACACCCATAGCAACACCACCAGCTGGACATCAACACCTATAGCAACACCACCAGCTGGACGTCAACACCCACAGCTACACCACCAGCTGGACATCAACACCCACAGCAACACCACTAGCTGGACATCAACACCCACAGCAACACAACCAGCTGGACGTCAACACCCACAGCAACACCACCGGCTGGACATCAACACCCACAGCAACACCACTAGCTGGACATCAACACCCACAGCAACACCACCACGTGGACATCAACACCCATAGCAACACCACCAGCTGGACATCAACACCCACAGCAACACCACCAGCCGGACATCAACACCCACAGCAACACCACCAGCCGGACATCAACACCCACAGCAACAAGACGAGCCGGACATCAACACCCACAGCAACACCATCAGCTGGACATCAACACCTACAGCAACACCACCAGCTGGACATCAACACCCACAGCAACACCACCAGCCGGACATCAACACCCACAGCAACACCAGCAGCTGGACATCAACACCCACAGCAACACCACCAGCCGGACATCAACACCCACAGCAACACCACCAGCTGGACATTAACACCCACAGCAACACCACCATCCGGACATCAACACCCACAGCAACACCACCAGCTGGACATCAACACCCACAGCAACACCACCAGCCGGACATCAACACCAACAGCAACACCACAAGCTGGACATCAACACCCACAGCAACACCACCAGCTGGACATCAACACCCACAGCAACACCACCAGCTGGAAATCAAAACCCACAGCAACACCACCAGCCGGACATCAACACCAACAGCAACACCACAAGCTGGACATCAACACCCACAGCAACACCACCAGCCGGACATCAACACCCACAACAACACCACCAGCTGGACATCAACACCCACAGCAACACCACCAGCTGGACGTCAACACCCACAGCAACACCACCAGCTGGACATCAACACCCACAGCAACACCACGAGCCGGACATCAACACCCACAGCAACACCACCAGCCGAACATCAACACCCACAGCAACACCATCAGCTGGACATCAACACCTACAGCAACACCACCAGCTGGACATCAACACCCACAGCAACACCACCAGCCGGACATCAACACCCACAGCAACACCACCAGCTGGACATCAACACCCACAGCAACGTCACCAGCTGGACATCAACACCTACAGCAACACCACCAGCCGGACATCAACACCCACAGCAACACCACCAGCCGGACATCAACACCCACAGCAACACCACCAGCCGGACATCAACACCCACAGCAACACCACCAACCGGACATCAACACCCACAGCAACACCACCAGCCGGACATCAACACCCACAGCAACACCACCAGCCGGACATCAACACCCACTGCAACACCACCAGCCGGACATCAATACTCACAGCTACACTACCAGCCGGACATCAACACCCACAGCAACACCACCAGCCGGACATCAACACCCACAGCAACACCACCAGCTGGACATCAACACCCACAGCAACATCACCAGCTGGACATCAACACCTACAGCAACACCACCAGCCGGACATCAACACCGACAGCAACACTACCAGCCGGACATCAACACCCACAGCAACACCACCAGCTGGACATCAACACCCACAGCAACACCACCAGCAGGACATAAACACCCACAGCAACACCACCAGCCGGCCATCAACACCCACAGCAACACCACCAGCCGGACATCAACACGCACAGCAACACCACCAGCCGGCCCGCAACACCCACAGCAACACTACCAGCCGGACATCAACACCCACAGCAACACCACCAGCCGGACATCAACACCCACAGCAACACCACCAGGTGGACATCAACACCCACAGCAAAATCACCAGCTGGACATCAACACCTACAGCAACACCACCAGCCGGACATCAACACCGACAGCAACACCACCAGCCGGACATCAACACCCACAGCAACACCACCAGCTGGACATCAACACCCACAGGAACACCACCAGCCGGACATCAACACCCACAGCAACACCACCAGCCGGACATCAACACCCACAGCAACACCACCAGCCGGCCATCAACACCCACAGCAACACCACCAGCCGGACATCAACACCCACAGCAACACCACCAGCCGGACATCAACACCCACAGCAACACTACCAGCCGGACATCAACACCCACAGCAACACCACCAGCCGGACATCAACACCCACAGCAACACCACCAGCTGGACATCAACACCCACAGCAAAATCACCAGCTGGACATCAACACCTACAGCAACACCACCAGCCGGACATCAACACCGACAGCAACACCACCAGCCGGACATCAACACCCACAGCAACACCACCAGCTGGACATCAACACCCACAGCAACACCACCAGCCGGACATCAACACCCACAGCAACACCACCAGCCGGACATCAACACCCACAGCAACACCACCAGCCGGACATCAACACCCACAGCAACACCACCAGCCGGACATCAACACCCACAGCAACACCACCAGCCGGACATCAACACCCACAGCAACACCACCAGCCGGACATCAACACCCACAGCAACACCACCAGCCGGACATCAACACCCACAGCAACACCACCAGCCGGACATCAACACCCACAGCAACACCACCAGCTGGACATCAACACCCACAGCAACACCACCAGCCGGACATCAACACCCACAGCAACACCACCAGCCGGACATCAACACCCACAGCAACACCACCAGCCGGACATCAACACCCACATCAACACCACCAGCCGGACATCAACACCCACAGCAACGTCACCAGCTGGACATCAACACCTACAGCAACACCACCAGCCGGACATCAACACCCACAGCAACACCACCAGCCGGACATCAACACCCACAGCAACACCACCAGCCGGACATCAACACCCACAGCAACACCACCAACCGGACATCAACACCCACAGCAACACCACCAGCCGGACATCAACACCCACAGCAACACCACCAGCCGGACATCAACACCCACTGCAACACCACCAGCCGGACATCAATACTCACAGCTACACTACCAGCCGGACATCAACACCCACAGCAACACCACCAGCCGGACATCAACACCCACAGCAACACCACCAGCTGGACATCAACACCCACAGCAACATCACCAGCTGGACATCAACACCTACAGCAACACCACCAGCCGGACATCAACACCGACAGCAACACTACCAGCCGGACATCAACACCCACAGCAACACCACCAGCTGGACATCAACACCCACAGCAACACCACCAGCCGGACATAAACACCCACAGCAACACCACCAGCCGGCCATCAACACCCACAGCAACACCACCAGCCGGACATCAACACGCACAGCAACACCACCAGCCGGACATCAACACCCACAGCAACACTACCAGCCGGACATCAACACCCACAGCAACACCACCAGCCGGACATCAACACCCACAGCAACACCACCAGCTGGACATCAACACCCACAGCAAAATCACCAGCTGGTCATCAACACCTACAGCAACACCACCAGCCGGACATCAACACCGACAGCAACACCACAAGCCGGACATCAACACCCACAGCAACACCACCAGCTGGACATCAACACCCACAGCAACACCACCAGCCGGACATCAACACCCACAGCAACACCACCAGCCGGACATCAACACCCACAGCAACACCACCAGCCGGCCATCAACACCCACAGCAACACCACCAGCCGGACATCAACACCCACAGCAACACCACCAGCCGGACATCAACACCCACAGCAACACTACCAGCCGGACATCAACACCCACAGCAACACCACCAGCCGGACATCAACACCCACAGCAACACCACCAGCTGGACATCAACACCCACAGCAAAATCACCAGCTGGACATCAACACCTACAGCAACACCACCAGCCGGACATCAACACCGACAGCAACACCACCAGCCGGACATCAACACCCACAGCAACACCACCAGCTGGACATCAACACCCACAGCAACACCACCAGCCGGACATCAACACCCACAGCAACACCACCAGCCGGACATCAACACCCACAGCAACACCACCAGCCGGACATCAACACCCACAGCAACACCACCAGCCGGACATCAACACCCACAGCAACACCACCAGCCGGACATCAACACCCACAGCAACACCACCAGCCGGACATCAACACCCACAGCAACACCACCAGCCGGACATCAACACCCACAGCAACACCACCAGCCGGACATCAACACCCACAGCAACACCACCAGCTGGACATCAACACCCACAGCAACACCACCAGCCGGACATCAACACCCACAGCAACACCACCAGCCGGACATCAACACCCACAGCAACACCACCAGCCGGACATCAACACCCACATCAACACCACCAGCCGGACATCAACACCCACAGCAACACCACCAGCTGGACATCAACACCCACAGCAACACTACCAGCCGGACATCAACACCCACAGGAACACCAACAGCCGGACATCAACACCCACAGCAACACCACCAGGTGGACATCAACACCCACAGCAACTCTACCAGCCGGACATCAACACCCACAGCAACACCACCAGCCGGACATCAACACCCACAGCAACACCACCAGCTGGACATCAACACCCACAGCAACACTACAAGCCGGACATCAACACCCACAGCAACACCACCATCCGGACATAAACACCCACAGCAACACCACCAGCCGGACATCAACACCCACAGCAACACCACAAGC
>NC_091311.1:11396847-11399347 GCF_038502225.1 Cherax quadricarinatus | reverse complement strand
CATACTTTTATTAAATAATTGAACCAACTACTCCAAAACTATATCCCCACCTGCTTTTAACATTTCTATCTTCATCCCATCAATCCCAGCTGCCTTACCCCCTTTCATTTTTGTCTACTGCCTCACGAACTTCCCCCACACTCACAACTGGCTCTTCCTCACTCCTACAAGATGTTATTCCTCCTTGCCCTATACACGAAATCACAGCTTCCCTATCTTCATCAACATTCAAGAATTCCTCAAAATATTCCTTCCATCTTCCCAATACCTTTAACTCTCCATTTAATGACTCTCCTCTCCTATTTTTAACTGACAAATCCATTTGTTCTCTAGGCTTCCTTATCTTGTTAATCTCACTCCAAAACTTTTTCTTATTTTCAACAAAATTTGTTGATAACATCTCACCCACTCTCTCATTTGCTCTCTTTTTACATTTCTTCGCATTTCTACATTTCTCTCTATTTCTCCATATACTCTTCCCTCCTTGCATCACTTCTACTTTGTAAAAACTTCTCATATGCTAACTTTTTCTCCCTTACTACTATCTTTACATTATCATTCCACTAATCGCTCCTCTTCCCTCCCGTACCCGCTTTCCTGTAACCACAAACTTCTGTTGAACACTCTAACACTACATTTTTAAGCCTACCCCATACCTCTTCGACCCCATTGCCTATGCTCTCATTAGCCCATCTGTCCTCCAATAGTTGTTTATATCTTACCCTAACTGCCTCCTCTTTTAGTTTATAAACTTTCACCTCTCTCTTACCTGATGCTTCTATTCTCCTTGTATCCCATCTACCTTTTACTCTCAGTGTAGCTACAACTAGAAGTGATCTGATATATCTGTGGCCCCTCTATAAACATGTACATCCTGAAGTCTACGCAACAGTCTTTTATCTACCAATACATAATCCAACAAACTACTGTCATTTCGCCCTACATCATATCTTGTATACTTATTTATCCTCTTTTTCTTAAAATATGTATTACCTATAACTAAACCCTTTTCTATACAAAGTTCAATCAAAGGGCTCTCATTATCATTTACACCTTGCACCCCAGACTTACCTACCACACCCTCTCTAAAAGTTTCTCCTACTTTAGCATTCAGGTCCCCTACCACAATTACTCTCTCACTTGATTCAAAGGTTCCTATACATTCACTTAACATCTCTCAAAATCTCTCTCTCTCCTCTACATTCCTCTCTTCTCCAGGTGCATGCACGCTTATTATGACCCACTTTTTGCATCCAACCTTTACTTTAATCCACATAATCCTTGAATTTACACATTCATATTCTCTTTTCTCTTTCCATAACTGATCCTTCAACATTATTGCTACCCCTTCCTTAGCTCTAACTCTCTCAGATACTCCAGATTTAATCCCACTTATTTCTCCCCACCGAAACTCCCCTACCCCCTTCAGCTTTGTTTCGCTTGTGGCCAGGACATCCAACTTCTTTTCATTCATAACTTCAGCAATCATCTGTTTCTTGTCATCCGCACTACATCCACGCACATTCAAGCATCCCAGTTTTATAAAGTTTTTCTTCTTCTCTTGTTTAGTAAATGTTTACAGGAGAAGGGGTTACTAGCCCATTGCTCCCGGCATTTTAGTCGCCTCATACGACACGCATGGCTTACGGAGGAAAGATTCTTTTCCACTTCCCCATGGACAATAGAAGAAATAAAGAAGAGCAAGAGCTATTTAGAAAAAGGAGAAAAAACCTAGATGTATGTATATATATATGCATGTGCGTGTCTGAGAAGTGTGACCCTTCCTCCTGGCATTTTAGTCGCCTCTTACGACAGGTATGGCTTGTATACTTCTTTCCTAATGTTATTCCTAATGCTAGACCAAGATACACTAAAGTTATATTCTTGATTTTCCTTCGGGTTACTCTTTTTGGGCTAGCGTACCAGGTTTATCATGACAAAGTAATCTGTTGGGTGATGGAGTCCATAACAATTGTGCATTAATTCCTTGTTTCCTGATTTTTTAGTATCTGTATCTGACTTCTCCAATGAGCATGTTGATAAAGTCGTTATGTAAGTCAATTACCTTCGGTGATGACATAGAATTAGTAATAATCATAGAGTCCAGCTCAGTATCATAGGTTATATATACGAGAAGATTAAAATCATTATATTTCCTGGAAACTCGTCTGTATACCTAGGATCAAAGCTGATTGTTTCATTCTCCAAGAAATGTATGACTATTGTGAGTTTAATCTTTCTCTATAGATAAAATAAAATTATTTTCACTCTACCTAATTTCTTTCATGAGCTGTGTCGTTGTTCAGTGGAGCAAAACATCTCCATATATCAGTTTAATAAGGAAGAGCAGGTGGCTGGTAACGAGGTTGTGACGGATAGAGGAGAAGCTGTTTTCCCCCCGTTATTTACAAAATCATTTACTCAGCGGACTGTGTTCAGCATTTCCGGAGTGTATGATGAAAAGGTCCGTTTATGGAGGATTTACCACAGTGTATAATGT
>NC_091311.1:11376847-11391847 GCF_038502225.1 Cherax quadricarinatus | reverse complement strand
ACCTTTTCACCATCAAACAAGAATTCTTTAATTCCTAGGATAGGAATAAATGTCTCTTTCGTCTCATTTTCTTTCTCTGTTACGTTGAGATCTGTACATTTCTCGGTGTACATTTCCTGTCTCTCTGAGTAAGATGAATTTTCCTTTCTTATTCTCGTGTACTGAACACTTTCTTGACAGTCCCAACATAGAATAAATCATATCAATTTCCTTACATTCCGTAATGTATTTCTCAAGTAAAACAGGCATTAAACTGGTTTATTTGCTTTCAAAACAACTGACAACATGATGCACATTATTGCTGTATGAATAACAAAAAAGGCACAATATCGTGACTGGAACGATACACAAATAACCCGCACATAGAAGAGAGGAGCTTACGACGACGTTTTGGTCCGACTTGGACCATTTACAAAGTCACTTCGTAAATGGTCCAAGTCGTGAGCTCCTCTCTTCTATGTGTGGGTTATTTGTGTATTGCTGTATGTTAAGTGTAGACCACAAGTCAAGAAGAAGTAAATCCCAAAAATGGGTGTGAATTTTTTTAACAAAAAATAGACAGATTATTAAATAAATAAATAAATAAATTATTATATTACAATTGTTCATCGAATACTACTTTAAAAGTCCCCAATAGATACTCTCATCAATGCCCATGTAGTTAAACATTAACGTACTTATTTAGTTATCCAAATGACTTACTAAATACTCTTAGGGCTACCCGTACCTGTCCTCTGACAATCAAAGGTAAGGAGAGAGTGATCCTGCAGTATACACCCAGCTGGGCGAGACACTAAGGGACACGAAGACACCGACCAAATTGTTCCCACATATAAGCGAGTATTGGACATCTGCATCACAGCGTAGTTGAAATTTTCCTCATGGTGTCTTCCTATAGTGGCTTACGATGTCTATATCCCTTGTTTTATTTTGCTCTTCTTATCATGCATTCTAGTATTTGTCACTGATTTATTTCCATCAATACCATGGTATTAACATGTTTTTCCTTATGGTCATAACGTCGACCTGATGTTACTAATTATATTCACAGCTCACCTTTGGCAACACCAACTGCTGGAGATTTTGACTGTTGCTTTTTTTTATCTTTTTTTTTTCTAGGCACTCGTTAATGATCTTATCACTGCACTACGACCATCATTGACCAGATATTTGCCCTTTTTTCTATTTAAGGGCACAACTTGTGATCATTTGTTGCAACACTGCCGCCAGCACTGCTGACCACCTGCTTGCTGCCCCTCACTCAGCTTCATGTAAAAAATATCACATGTAATGACCACTAACGATACCCTAGGATTTACAATAGAACATAAAATTCTGGGAGCACTATTTAACTGTGTGTGTGTGTGTGTGTGTGTGTGTGTGTGTACTCACCTATTTGTACTCACCTATTTGTGGTTGCAGGGGTCGAGTCCTAGCTCCTGGCCCCGCCTCTTCACCGGTTGTTACTAGGCCCTCTCTCTCCCCGCTCCATGAGCTTTATCAAACCTCGTCTTAAAACTGTGTATGGTTCCTGCCACCACTACGTCATTTTCTAGGCTATTCCACTGCCTTACAACTCTATGACTGAAGAAATACTTCCTACTATCTCTCTGACTCATTTGTGTCTTCAACTTCCAATTGTGGCCTCTTGTTTCTGTGTCCCCTCCCTGGAACATCCTGTCCTTGTCCACCTTGTCTATTCCACGCAGTATTTTATATGTCGTTATCATGTCTCCCCTGACCCTCCTGTCCTCCAGTGTCGTCAGGCCGATTTCCCTTAATCTTTCTTCATAGGACATTCCCCTTAGCTCTGGAACTAACCTTGTCGCAAACCTTTGTACTTTCTCTAGTTTCTTGACGTGCTTTATCAAGTGCGGGTTCCAAACAGGTGCTGCATACTCCAGTATGGGCCTGACATACACGGTGTACAGTGTCTTGAATGATTCCTTACTAAGGTATCGGAATGCTGTTCTCAGGTTTGCCAGGCGCCCATATGCTGCAGCAGTTATCTGATTGATGTGTGCTTCCGGAGACATGCTCGGTGTTATACTCACCCCAAGATCTTTCTCCTTGAGTGAGGTTTGCAGTCTTTGGCCACCTAGCCTATACTCTGTCTGTGGTCTTCTGTGCCCTTTCCCTATCTTCATGACTTTGCATTTGGCAGGATTAAATTCGAGAAGCCATTTGCTGGACCAGGTGTCCAGTCTGTCCAGGTCTCTTTGAAGTCCTGCCTGGTCCTCATCAGATTTAATTCTCCTCATTAACTTCACATCATCTGCAAACAGGGACACTTCTGAGTCTAACCCTTCCGTCATGTCGTTCACATATACCAAAAATAGCACTGGTCCTAGGACCGACCCCTGTGGGACCCCGCTCGTCACAGGTGCCCACTGTGATACATCATTACGTACCATGACTCGTTGTTGCCTCCCTGTCAGGTATTCTCTGATCCATTGCAGTGCCCTTCCTGTTATATGCGCCTGATGCTCTAGCTTCTGTGTGTGTGTGTGTGTGTGTGTGTGTGTGTGTGTGTGTGTGTGTGTGTGTGTGTGTGTGTGTGTGTGTGTGTGTGTGTGTGTGTGTGTGTGTGTGTGTGTGTGTGTGTGTGTGTGTGTGTGTGTGTGTGTGTGTGTGTGTGTGTAAAGCATTTCATTGTTTTAGTAAATTGTATTTTTTAGATACCAGTCTAAATAAAACTTAACGTCGACCATAACTACGGCAGTTGTATCCTGGGAGTGTAGTGCAGTAAGCTTGAAGATCTCACTATGTCTCCTTCGTCTCATTTTCTTTTTCAGTTTCCCCTTGGTAAACTTAATTGCTGAGACCCGGTTAATTGTTCAGTAGACCAACTTAAGCCCCCACTTTCTCGGGCTTCGGTTACTTTTTCCTTTGGTATATAAAGATAGTAATGCAGAGACAGATTTTATTATCGTCGACGTTCCGCTCAGAATTGAACTTTATGAAGACAGTAAATAACAGCTTTCTCTCTGCATTATGTGTCCTTATACCCATTAGTCAGCTTGTTGCCATATTCACCAAACTGTCTTCGTGTTTAGTAGGACGTTTCACTCTTGCAATATCTTCGTTCACTTGGCAAAATTACTCTTACGTCAATATATCACAAGATTCGGTTTCACAGTGAGTCACTGCAGGAATAAATTATTTCTTATGGGATGACGTCCATGCTGAGTCTATGAGCAAAGGAACTAACTCTTTTAATGACTGTGCTCGTTGTGGTCAGATAGCTGAATTATTACTATTAAAGTATTAGGGCTTGGTGGGGGTTATGCCTGGGTATTTCAGCAATGATAGCGGCGTGGATATATAATGTAGTATATGGAGCGTTTGTTGACTACGTCTCACTCATGCAGTGCTTTATCAAGTCACTGTTTGTGTCGTGATAAATGTTTGAATGCTTTGCTAAAAGGACACATTCAACTGAATCAGTCTCCTTCCTTCCTTCCTTCCTTCCTTTCTTCCTTCCTTCCTTCCTTCCTTCTGATATCGAAACGAGAACAGAAGGAAGGGGAAGGTAAAACCAAGAGGCTATCCAAGAAAGCGATCTCTACTCGAGCTGAGAATATGTTTACTTTCAAGAAAGGTGTTTAGCTGCCTTTACAGCCAAACGTGTGTGGGGTGCACCTTGCCGTTATGAGTTTTTGGGTTGCCTTGCTTATAAAACTCATTGCAGATTATAATATTGTCTCTAAACTTCAGAAATAAGAGCAATCTCTCTGGTGGAAATTGATGTCATTGTTTTGGCATAAGTAAATGTAGTCTTCCATCTCTTCCTTCATCGCTGTAACTTGGTGTAGTAGCTATGGGATTTTTTTCTTCGTAATAGTGTAGTCATTTGTGTATGTTTCCTTGTGGATGGCGTGAAAGAGGTTGAAGAAGAGACTTACTTTTAGTAGGCTGACGCTGAGTAACACGCCTACAGACAGCCTTCGCAGAAAAGAAATTAACTAAGAGATCGATGTCTACTCGGGTATAGAAGGAAGCCGTAAATTTTTTTTTTCAAGAGGCTAGAAAGCCATGCCCAGTCAAATGCCATTATAATGTCCAGTTCAACTGAATAACTGAGTCGGGATTCATTCTATAATTGGTGTCACATAGTGGAGAGGATATATAACGAGGGATAATAACAAAAATAGCTCTTCTGCTCTGTTGAAATTATTTTCTCAAGACTTTTAATATTGGCCGAGAGCAGAAACATCTTGCTGGAAATCATACCAGGGGCGGGGATTGAACTCGCGGTTAGAGAGTCGTAAAACTCCAGGCCGCAAGTTCAAGCCCCGCCCGTGGTATGGTTTGTTTGCAATCGTGTCATTACGGTTTCGTGAGTCTTGCTGGAAATGTCTGGCATAGCTCGGGTGTTCGTTTTGTGTAATGTGATTCTACTTACCGAAATTGGTCATTTACCCTGATCTAGGCAGAATTTGCATATTTGAGTTGCAGAGAGAATGCCAGATATCCACTACATTCACACAGCAATCTTGAACTAGCATTTTATGGTTTGTTTGCAATCGTGTCATTACTATTTCGTGAATCATGTTAACGGCTTTGAGGGGACATGAGCTAGAGTTCGTTACGGCCACGTTAGCGGGAGATTTGTCTGCAAAAACTTGCATTTGTGATCACAGTGGTGCCTATGCTAACCTTCCTATGGTGTAGAAACATACCTAGTTGGATAAATCTTATTGTGGCTAGTTGGTCCAGTGGCTAACGCAACGGTCTGGAGTTTTGTGACTCTCTGACCGCGGGTTCTATCTCCGCCCGTGGTATGGTTTTTTTTTAATAGCATTTTCATTGTCAGTAATTTAGAAAAAAACATCCGTCTAATTTTTACTTACTGCAAATATTTGACAGTTAATGTAAACAACAGTCGAGTTTTTTAATATATATCTGGAATTTACATTTCAGCTCTGAAATTATAAGCTAGTAGGCTCGCCTTTATTATCGTACCAGTGCTAACGAGAGGGAAACACAGGAGACATCGTCAAATCAACAGTACAAAACTCCAAGGTTATAGGTCGGATATCCCTCAGTGCCAGTCGTGAGAAAGAAGTGAATAGTTAAATAGTCAAGGTTAATGTTTTAGTAGCTGACCTATATTCAGCTGACCAGTGTACAGTGAGAGAATCATAGCAGAAAAAGCCAAATATATCTATAAGCTCAAGGAAAGTCAGGTTGTAGGTGGCGTTACTCCCCTCAGTGTTTTAAAAATGGCTGAGTCAGCAGAACAAGTCAGGAGGCAACAACACGACACAACCCCCGATAAATGGAATTGAGGGGGATTTGGAAGGATAAAACCATTGATTAAACCTTTCTGGTCTACCAGAATGGAAAGGAGTTAGAAGTTAATTGGTGAAGCCAGACTGTGAAGTGAGATGGGAAGGGGAATGTGTAATAAGGGGTTAACTGTAAGGGGTTTGTTAAGTTATGGGAAAAGTGAGCAGTGAAGAGGGTTTTGAAGAGGAAATTTTACTAGTAATTCAGTGGTGATTGCTAAAGCAGATACTAAGTGTACTAGGGACTGGAAAAGAGAAATAAATATTATTGTATATGAGTAAAAGAGCGAAGAGTGAAAATGGCAGGCATTAGGGGGGTACAGGCTGCCATAATTATATTTATATTTCTTCTTCAACTCCATGAAGAAAGAAATCAGTCATGGGGGCTGGAAAAGGTGAATGGAGTAACAGCGCCCTGGACAGTAAAAGCCCAACAGTTGCCATCCTACCAGAAAAGTAAATGTCACTATCGCCGCAAGGAATGGCAACACCGCATACCCAAACAAAACAGTGGCACACAGCTCTTATTGTAGCGCTCTTAAGTGGTGATATCCAAATTAATCCAGGACCTCAAACTATTGTGCAGAGGCAAAACAGACAGATAAATGACGGCGATAATGACGGTCTAGTAGCTAGGAATGATAACCTTAACTCCATATGTAATGCATACATAGGTCAATGTGAGACAATACAGCCATTATTATCTCAAACACTGCCAAACAGGTGCATACACTGTACTAAAGTACGCATGAAAAACAGAAAAGGCACCTTATGTAAAATGTGTAAGGGGTGGGTGCATGATGGATGTATGTACAATTATAGCAACGGTGCCAGAATTGATTTTGTGTGTAACAAATGCACTTTGACACAGTTACCCTTTAGCAGTGATGACATTGATTTACCTAAATTTAATACAAATGACCCATTGCCATATATTGATGATTATGATTGTTTTATGAAAACAGGCCTTCACTTTATTCATGTCAATGCAAGATCACTTCTTCCTAAATTCTAACAAAATTAGGGCGGCAGTTATAACCATCTTTGAATCTTGGTTGGATGATTCGGTGACTGACGACGAGGTCAAAATAGATGGTTACAATATAAAACGCTTAGATAGGAACAGAAAGGGTGGTGGAGTATGTGCCTACATTAGAAATGACTTAGCTTACAACCCAAGACCTGATTTAAATAACAATAAACTGGAGATTCTATGGTTTGAAGTGCTGCTTCCTAAGACCAAACCCATCTTAGTAGGAACTAGTTACCGCCCTCCTACCCAGGACCAGTTCTTAGAAGACTTTTCCAGAGTCTTGTCCGGAGTTGAAAACAATTGCGAGACAATAATACTGGGCGACTTCAATATCTGTTTTCAGCAGCAAAAGGTATTAGCAAATTCTAGGATTAAATAGTTACACTCAACTAATTAATACTCCAACCCGGATCACACAGTTCTCAGCCACCCTAATTGACCACAGACTTTGTAACCGCTCTGAGAACATTAGTCAGTCAGGCGTCATTACCACAGGTCTTAGTGATCATTTCATCATTTACTGCACCAGGAAAATCACTAGGGATAGGATAGGCCTACACAGGACAATAAAAATGAGGTCAACTAGAAACTACAGTAAAGAAACACTGGTAAATAGGCTACACAATTGTGACTGGACAGAGATAACAAGTTGCACGGACGTAAACGATGCCTGGGAAAAATTCAAAACAATGTTCACTACCATCCTTGATAATATTGCACCAGTTAAAGAGGTTAGGATTAAACGAAGAACTGAACCCTGGATGACTACTGAGATATTAGATAATAAGAAATTCAGAGACCAACTGCTAAAAAGATTTAAAGCAAACAGACAGGATATTGCAGCACTAAATGAATTCCAAAGGGTGAGGAACAGAGTACAGAGACTTATAAAAGGAGCAAAGGCAAAGCACTACTGCTCAAAAATTGAAGAGTATAAGCATAACCCCAGAAAGCTCTGGCAACAACTAAAACAGTTGGGGTATAGCCATAAGCCAGTAGATAGGTCTAACATAGTACTCACTATCGATAATGAGGTATGCCACGAAACATCTAAGGTGGCAAATTGCTTTAATTCATACTACACATCTGTTGCATCAACACTAGTAAGTAAACTACCAGCTGCATCAAATACCTTTAACACAGACTCTGATAAGTTTCACACATACTATACCAATAAAGAGGTAACCCCAAACAGTTGTCAACTAGTAAGTGTATCTCATGACTTTATTCAAAAAGAACTAAGCAGGTTAAACCCAACTAAGAGCACAGGCCCTGATAACATCCCGTCTAAGTTCCTAAAAGATGGTGCTTCTGAACTGTCAATCCCTATTGCTCACATAATAAATCTATCAATCACCACTAATACCGTACCAGAGGGGTTCAAGGAGGCCAGAGTTACTCCTATCTTCAAGAAAAATAGTAGGTCTGATGTAAGCAACTATAGGCCTGTTAGTATACTCAGTATAATATCTAAAATTCTAGAGAGGGCGGTGTATTCTCAAGTAGTTAAGTACCTTAATGACAACAACATTCTCCATAGCTATCAATCGGGCTTTAGAAGATCCTACTCAACCGACACCTCCCTTATTAATCTGATGGATTACCTGAGAACTGAAATGTCAAAGGGGAACCTCATAGGTATGGTAACCTTAGACCTGCAAAAGGCCTTCGATACTGTCAACCACAATATATTATGTAATAAACTTCAAGCTATCGGTATAGGCTCTGTAGACTGGTTTAAGTCCTACCTTAGCAACAGGAGACAAATAATCAAAATCAACAAAACAGAATCAGAACCCCTGCCGATAACATGTGGAGTTCCCCAAGCTAGTATTCTGGGTCCCTTATTATTCTTATGTTATGTCAATGATATGCCTATCAGTGTCAAGTGCAAACTCCTACTGTATGCAGATGACAGTGCTCTGTTAGTGACAGATAAAGACCCACAAGATATTGCTAATGTTTTAACACTGGAACTGGAGTCCTGCAGCAAATGGTTAGTAGACAACAAACTATCATTACACCTAGGGAAAACTGAAGCCATTCTCTTTGGCACGAAACATAAACTGAGAAGGGTAAATAATTTTAATGTTCAATGTAATGGGGAGCCCATCACTTTGGTTTCATCAGTAAAATATTTGGGAATCCCCTTTGACCCATGCATGTCAGGAGAATTGATAGGGAACAGTGTAGTAAAGAAAGCGAATGCCAGACTGAAGTTCCTGTATAGACAAGCACAGTGTCTACCTACTGAGGCTCGCAGGACCCTATGTCTAGCCCTTATACAATGCCATATGGATTACGCTTGCTCTTCTTGGTACTCTGCCTTGACAAAAAAACTGAAAGATAGACTGCAAATCACCCAGAACAAAATCGTAAGATTCATCCTGGGGCTGGGACCAAGAGAACATGTAGGCCAGGATGAATTACAGCAGTTGGATATGCTGAATGTTGAAGACAGAGTAAAACAACTGAAGCTAAATCATGTTTATAAAATTGCTCACAAACAATGTCCAGAATATCTTGCAGTCAATTTTGTCAAGGTTGGGAACCAAAGCAATCATAGTACTAGGGGGAGAGAGCACAACTTTGTAGTAGCCACAGTCAGTGGCCAGGCTTCAAACACCTTTTATTGTACAGCAATAAAGAAATGGAACAGACTGCCCGCACATGTCAAAGCCAGTCATAGCATGAACCAGTTCAAGAAGAGTGACAAAAGGTGTCTGATTAATGTAGCTACAGAAAGGGAGGGGAATGATTTTCTATTTTTTAGCTAACATACGTGTAAATTTTACCTTATTCCTTGTAATGACCCTCGTATTGTAGATAGTCTTAATGACCCTCGTGTAGTAGATAGTCTTTTTAGTTGATAATAAGATGTTATCTTCATTGTAGAATAATAAGAAAATTTTACAACCTTTATATTATAATAATAAGGTAAAAGGACCCCAATGGAAATAAGTCACTCTGTCTGACTTTTCTGGGTTATCCTAGGTTCTCTACACATATGCTGCTATGTATGATAATTCTATGTAACTGTATTTGTGTATACCTGAATAAACTTACTTACTTACTTACTGATAACAGAAATATATTGTATCGATTAAAAAGTGAATTTTTTTGATCCGATAAATATTCCTGTCGATTCTTAATCAGTACCTTTAGATTTAGATATTCAAACTTGTTGTTCCTGATTCTCACAATAAATGGCATTGTACTGAAGTGAATTTATTCGTCTGCAGACCTGTCTATGAAGATGCTTGTTATAAGCAGAAGAAACTTTCTTTTTTTTTTGCCTCTTAATAGCCTTCAACTAAGTATTGTCAGTTAAAAGAAATCCTATTTCCGGACGTTAAGTTTATCGTAAATCAGTTTCTTACAAACTAAATTCTATTGTGCTCTTTTCTCTATGGATTCAAGTCCTCATCATTCTTATCAGCCGCTCGAATGTAGGCTGTTACATGTGATGAAGACCTATCATAATTGTTTTTATCGATTATAGATAGTCTAAAGAATTTAAAAGCCCTTTCTAACATCCTTAGAGTAAAGCGAACTCCTGCAATGGTAAGCTACCACAGATCTGGCTTTTTTTATTTTTTTGCTGCCAAACCCTCTTGTGGGATATAGGTTCCTTGATACTTTTCAAATCCTTGAGATCAGAAACCTTTTTACATAAGAGGATAGGCGTTTCAGTAGTGAGCAAAGGACTATTGTATACACCTTACCATTTTCCTCGCCAGCCATGTTGTATCTCTCCCTCCCGCCCTACTCTTCCTTCCTACACATTCATAATTTCTCCAGATTTATTTGCCACATATTTTTCCTCCCCATTACCATCCCCTCGTTCATACTTATCTTATAATTACGGTCCAGGCAAGAAGTGGTTAGTGTGGTGCAGCAGCCATATTTCTTTTTCCCAGCTACTGGCTTACTTGCAACACACCTCACACCTCAAGCTTCAAGCCTCATACCTCACCCCTCAGTTCTTGTAGCCTACTCTTTCGGTCTAATACCTGTCACCTTCCATACCTCATACCTCACGTGGCATACCTCACGCATACGTGGCATACCTCACACTTCACGTGGCATACCTCACGTCTCACGTGGCATACCTCACACCTCACGTCGCATAACTCACACCTTAAATCTAATAACTCTCTCCTCAAGTCTCATACCTCACTCCTCATTGACCCTCAATTCTCATACTCCACACCTCAAGTCTCATACTTCAGGTTTCATACCTCACACCGTAAATCACATACCTCTTACACTGGCTCATACCTAAGGCATCATCATAACCTACATCTCAGGTATCATTCCTCATACCGCATTTCATACCTAACATCTGAAGGGAATGTGCTCATCTACTTATATTCACCTACTAATGGTTTCAGAGGACGAGTCTCGGCTTCTGGCCCCACCTCTCCTTCTGAAAGCTCTAAGACAAAATAAATATTTCTTCGCCATATTTCCGTCGTGGTCCACTGTTTAGTAATGGGTTGCTCATTGCTATCATTACCTTGGGTTCTCCAGTTATAAGTGTCCATATTAAATAGGTAATTTACCCTTTTTTATTTATTCCATAAATCTTCTCAAACATTCACTGGTATTTGATTAAGAAAAATAATCCTTCCCCTTTTCTTTTTATCTGTCTTTTCCTCATTATTTGATATCACTTTAGGAAAATTCATCTGTTATCTACTCTATGAGCTTTATTTCCTTAAAGGATACGATTCCTTGGAAGGCTCCTCTATTTGTTCTTCCAATCTATTCTCTTGTTGCTTTTCCACTTTCATTAGTATACTATATTTCCAGTTTACTTCCTGTCGCTGGGCTTTGGTTTTTATTCCCTGTTTTCCTGGTACTTCCCACCGTGTCAAGAGAATTGACACATGGTGGAGGCCGGTGGTGAGGTGAGAGTTAGTTGTGGCGGTGAATCTTACACAGGAAAGGGATGAGACCACGGAGGAGGATGAGGGAGAATGAGGATGGTGGGGAGCAGAGGACTGGGGTATAGGATGGTTTGTGAGACAGGGCCCTATACCAGTGGGGAAAGGAATGGAGGTGTTGGAAGGGAAGATGCGGGACAGAACATGGATTGCCTTAAGTCATTGTCTTGGAGTGGGAAAGGAATTGGAGCTTCAGGAATTTATTAGTTCTGTGACGCTGAGCTTAGTGTCTCGCAGGATGCAGAGTTTCCTTATCTGTCTTTTGGTTCGGTGGATCTCCTTCCTGTCTTCGACTATTTCTTATCTTTCCCTCGGATGTTTCCTTCGTATTGCTCTGTCCTGTTCGAGGTACACACGATGATACCTGTATGTGGCTTGAAAAGACAGGTGAGCAAACACTAGGACATATTTATTAAAAAAACGTTTCGGTCCTGCGACTTTGATCACTTCCAACATACAGAGGTTGAAAATGACAATATATATAGACAGAGAGTGAGGTGTGAGTGACATATGGTGAGCTGAAAATTGTCATATTGGGATGATGACAGGTAGACAATGGGATCATGTGACTCCTGTGTTGCTGGGTAGGTGGTGCTTTGTCTGGTTGAGTTTCACGTATGCTAATGATTTTGAAATTTTGTGGTTTCCAGTATTATGTTCTATGGTGTTGGTGAATGTGATTAGTGTTTGCTCACGTGTATTTTTAGACCAACTATGGTTTCCATCCAAGTAAGAGATCTTGTGCCATTTCTGTTGCAGAGGTCAGTTTAGCAGGTCCTGTTATCTCTCATATGCATCCCAGTTCCCTAAAATTTTCCCACTGCATGCACCTCAGCCTCACCATCTGCTTCTTCAATATTTGGAATATCCTTTTCGTCCACTGGCCATATTTCATCATTTGATCTCCCTTCAGCCTTCTGAAGGCCATGAATTACCAGTAATCTCCTCCTTTCCTCTTGTCATTTCCCTTCCTGCAGGAGTCCTGTTGTCTTTTATCACTTCCCTTGCTACTTCCCATATCATCTACTTCACATCCCTGTTTCCTGAAAGTATTTCCACAAAGGTCCTAAACCCCTCCCCCCTCTTCCCTTTATTCTGTCTCCTCACTTGTTGTATATGGTACTGTCTTTCCTTATTCCTCCTTCCCTTCTGCTCCTCCAGTTCTGTCTTCACCTTCGCTGAAAGACATTATTTAGTACACCCAAAGTCAATGCTGTTGAAAATTTTTCTTTCATACATTATTGAAAGTTTTATTATATCTGAAACGCATTGCTTATCTTTACTGTAGTAAGTGAACTTAATGGTATCTATAAGTAAAATTTTACATATTAGCTACCTGGTCTACAGCTGAGGTTCAAGTTTCTGATTTGTGTACCACCACCAATCGAAGATGAAAGCTTAAGTGATTGAGCTTGGTTCAAGGTGAATGAAAGTTCACAAGGTCTTATTTCGGTCCGTCCAGTACCCGTTACATGACAAGAGTTTAAAATGGGGCCAAGCGCCGTGTAGTTTCACTAACTAGGCTCTGTGACTGTTGTATGTGAATAAGTTATTGTTGCTGGGTTCTGTTTCTCATTAGACGCAGAAACAGCTACGAAGAAGTTTGTTAGAAGCTGCCTCATTCCAGAGTTCCAAAAAGAAAAAATGAAATACAGGAGCTGAAGAACGTCTGTCGATGGAAAGTTAATATGCTGACCCAAGAATGAGAGGATGTCCCCGCTAACTGCGCACGCTCACACACACACACACACACACACACACACACACACACACACACACACACACACACACACACACACACACACACACACACACACACACACACACACACACACACACACATACACATACACACACACACACACACACACACACACACACATACACATACACACACACATAAGAACATAAGAACATAAGAACGAAGGAACACTGCAGAAGGCCTACTGGCCCATGCGAGGCAGGTCCAAGTCTCCTACCGGCTAAAGCCAATGCACCCAACCTAGTCAGGTCAGGTCACATTGACTTAAGGGAGGAACACGGCAACCGACCTGGTAGCACAAGCTATCAGGTCTAACTCACACCCACCCACATCCACTCATGTATTTATCCAACCTATTTTTAAAGCTACACAACGTTCTGGCCTCTATAACGGTACTTGGGAGTTTGTTCCACTCATCCACAACTCTATTACCAAACCAGTACTTTCCTATATCCTTCCTGAATCTGAATTTTTCCAACTTAAAACCATTGCTGCGAGTCCTGTCTAGGCTAGATATTTTCAGCACACTATTTACATCCCCTTTATTTATTCCTGTCTTCCATTTATACACCTCAATCATATCCCCCCTAATTCTACGTCTTTCTAGAGAGTGCAGATTCATGGCCCTTAGTCTATCCTCATAGGGAAGGTTTCTGATACATGGGATCAACTTTGTCATCCTCCTTTGTACATTTTCCAGAGAATTTATATCCATTCTGTAATAAGGTGACCAAAACTGTGCAGCATAATCTAAATGAGGCCTAACCAAGGATGTATAGAGTTGAAGAACAACCTGAGGACTCCTATTATTTATGCTTCTTGATATGAAGCCAAGGATTCTATTAGCTTTATTGCGAACACTTATGCACTGTTGTCTTAGTTTCAGATTACTGCTAACCAGAACTCCTAAATCTTTTTCGCAATCCGTAATATTAAGATCTACATTATTTAGTTTATATGTGGCATGGTTATTGTCCTGTCCAACATTTAGAACTTTGCATTTGTCTATATTAAACTGCATCTGCCACTTCTCCGACCACTGCATCAGTCTATTCAAATCTTCCTGGAGTGCTCGAATGTCCTCGTCAGAATGAATTCGACGGCCTATTTTGGTGTCATCGGCAAACTTGCCGATGTCGCTCTTTATGCCCTCATCTATGTCGTTTATGTAGATAGTGAACAGCAGGGGGCCCAACACTGACCCCTGTGGAACACCGCTCGTGACACTTCCCCACTCTGATTTCTCCCCATTTATGCAAACTCTCTGCTGCCTATTTGTCAACCATGCCTCTATCCAGGAAAAAAATTCTCCTCCTATTCCATGTGCTTTAATTTTCCTCAATAGTCTCTGATGTGGGACCCTGTCAAAAGCCTTACTGAAGTCCATATACTCAATATCATATTCATTACCATGATCTACCTCCTCAAATACCTTAGTGAAAAAAGTTAATAAATTCGTAAGGCAGGAACGCCCCTTTGTAAAACCATGCTGAGATTCGTGGATTAATTTATGCTTTTCAAGGTGGCTACGAACTGCCTCGGCAATTATTGATTCCATAAATTTTCCCACTATGGAGGTTAGGCTTATTGGTCTATAGTTCGAAGCTAAGGACCTGTCACCTGTTTTGAAAATAGGTATCACATTTGCCATTTTCCACTTATCTGGCACCATGCCAGTTTGTAGTGATATGTTGAAAAGATTAGCCAAAGGTGTGCTAAGCTCCTCTTTACATTCCTTTAGAACCCTTGCATACAGTTCATCAGGGCCTGGGGATTTGTTAGGTTTTAATTTATCTATTTGCCTAAGGACCATGTCACTTGTGACCCTAATAGTACACAGTTTATTATCGTCCTGTTCTACATAATTTATCATTACTGGAATATCGCTGGTATCCTCCTGTGTAAAAACTGAGAGGAAGTATGTGTTAAAAATTCTACACATTTCCTTATCACTGTCAGTGAGCT
>NC_091311.1:11296847-11371847 GCF_038502225.1 Cherax quadricarinatus | reverse complement strand
GGAAGGTTTCACTGTACGTCTGTTCTCATGCTTCTTTTAATGCCGTCTGAGAGGACCACGGTTTTTATCGCCATCCATTTATTACTTGACTTGAATAATCCGCATCTATCATTACATAATGAATGTTTATCATGTTTTATAACTCCTGATTCTAAAATATTTATTTCCAACCATGAAGTATATGGAACCAGGACTTCAGATTCCGACCACTTAGCAGGATTGTTGCAAACTCGTGTATTCTGGACTATCTCATTTGATTCTTGAGCTGTTCTTATTGAATATTGATGCTGTGTTATTCTAACATCTAGAGATTTGACAGCCATGAATTTTCCCTCTCCACGAGGCTGGCTAAAACAGCACGGGTTCGAGTCCTCGGCTAGTCGCAGTGTTGTTATTGATTAAATACCACTCGTTCATGGTTACAATAACATACTGCTTGTGGAGGCTAGCAGTATGTTATTGATTAAATACCACTCGTTCATGGTTACAATAACATACTGCTTGTGGAGGCTAGCACACCAAACAGGGAGTAAATGAAATTAGCTCTGAGGCACCCACACCACCGTATATCCTCGTATTACGGTAAAAACACTTAGCTCTGCTAGGTGTTTTTACCGTGGTGTCATTACTCAAGGGTCACACATTTCATCCTGATTCATTATCCATGAATCACAAACTTCAGACCAGATCTCACTGATAAGTCACTGACATTGGTCATACTCATGAATCGCCAACACTAGTCACTCATAAGTCACCAACCTCAACCAGTTACAGTCTGACTCATGGCTGATAAATCACAAACACCATCCAGACTAATGACTGGTGAGTCACATTCTAGACTCATTATTCATAAGTTCCTAACAACATCCAGAGTCATGAGTCACCAACACCAGCAACTCTCACGACTTAATAACCATAAAGCCCATCTTAAATAACAACCCATATATCATCATCAAATGATGGACTCATGAATCACCAACACTTGCCGGACTCACCAGTCACAAGCATTACCGACATCATCACTGAATTAGGTAGTCATGCATAAGATGAATTTACTGGCTGATGAACACTAAGGCAAGTATACACAGACACCTTCACAGAGGAGAAACAAACTTAAGCCGAGCTATCCGACTGATTTTCACCATTAATCACACTTTGACTAGTGAATAGTCGAGGTCGGACCGAAATGTCGTCACTAGTTTGTTGCTCTTATGTGCAGGTTGTCTGTGTATTGTTCCATTCACAGTATTGTGTATTTTTGTCCAGACCGTCGCGTTAGCCCAGTTGCTAACGCGAAGGTCTAGAGTTTTGAGACCCTCTGACCGCGGGTTCAAACCCCACCCTTGGTTTGGTCTGTTTGCAATCGTGTCATTACGATTTCGTGAGTCATGTATCCTCCTAGTCACTAGCCTCAAACATTTATTATGGCATCAAACAGGGAACAAATTAAACTCTCATTGTATTATATAAACTTAGTGATTAGATATTTTCTTAGTTAAATGGTTGATTGATTTAACGTGGGTTGTTAATTACATTAAAACTAGGGTAGTGAAAAATAAACTAATGGCAGTAAAACCCATGTGTGGGGTTTATAAAAAGTCCTTTCATGAGTAAAATGTTTAACAATTGCAAAAACCTTTCCTTCTAATTTGTTTTCCACCTCTTTTCGCCGTTATCCCTCCGGTCTAAAAATGTGTATTCCTTAAATATGAAATTAAGTAAATTCGTATTGTTTATACGCAAAATCAAATACAAATCCCAGGGTGTATATACACAGGGTGCAGATGAGAATTCTGGGCTCAGTATAGAATAGCCACACTCAAGGGTAATATTTAACAGCCAAGAATGATGGACTGGACAATGGTTCGCATGTTGCAAGACTAAATAGCGATTAAGGATGAGAATTGCAGAATGCCGAGCTCAATCATTTAGAACACAACAACCATTATTTGAACGACCATTCTCAGGACAATATATTGTAACCGAGCCTGTGATCATCTTACATACAAAGATGGAGGGTCCGTGTGTTAAATAATAACTCATTATATTTCGAATTACACACACACACATACACAAACGTGTATATATATATATATATATATATATATATATATATATATATATATATATATATATATATACATATATATATATATATATATATATATATATATATATATATATATATATATATTTATATATATATATATATATATATATATATATATATATATATATATATATATATATATATATATATAAAGTGTATATATATATCATATATACCGTGGTTGTTTAATATATTTATAGATGGGGTTGTAAGAGAAGTAAATGCGAGGGTGGAATGGGGATAAAGATCATATATACAGGAAAGAGTAAGGTTATGAGGATAACAAAAAGATCAGATTGGAGGGAAGAGTATGGAGGAGGTGAACTATTCAATATTTGGGAGTGGACGTCAGCGGATGGGTCTATGAAAGATGAGGTGAATCCACTTAGGAGTCTGTGGAGACAAAGAACTTTGTCCTTGGAGGCAAAGAGGGGAATATGAGAGTTAGTTTTACCAACGCTCTTATATGGGTGTGAAGCGTGGGTGATGAATGTTGCAGCGAGGAGAAGGCTACAGTGGAGATGTCATGTCTGAGGGCCCGTAGTTTGGAAGTTAGGAGGAGGTGCGGGATATATGAGGAAGGGTTGTTGATATGTAGAGAGAATGGAGCGAAACAGAATGATATCAGTCATATTAATAAAGGAGGTAGGGGCTAGGCAGGTACCACCTCTATAGCTGGAATTGGGGACCCTCATCCTCAGGGAAGACAATAAATGATGGTGAAAGTTTTTCGTACCTCAGGGGTAAAACTCAAGGTTCTCCCAAGGAGCTGTTTGAATATTTTCTTCTCCTACCACCCCCTATATTTTATATTCTATGTGAACATTTATTAATAAACAGAATACATGTGCAGAAAAACACAAACGTGAATACAAAGGTACAATGTATTAAAGATCATGAATTTCCTCCAGCTCCTCCATACACACGTACCTTTCCTTGTACTTCAGCTTGCTTCTCTAAGTTACCTAGTGCTGTAGCCTTCTGTTTGTAACTTAAAAGTCATTTTAAAGTCGAGTAAGAAGCAGTGTTCCCTTCTCAGTCTCTCATAACTGAACACTTCACACAGTTATGTCTCTGGAAGGTTAGCAAATCTTTGCTGCTCTTCTTTTAGGAATTATTAGCTTTCAGAGTATTTAATAACGCATTACACAAATATCCCTCACATAAACTGAAACTTATGACGACGTTTCGGTCCGACTTAGACTATTAATAAGTAGTTACACCGAAATGTAGTCCTTATTTTCATTTTCCTATAAATGGATTATTTTTGTATTGTTTCAGTCACGGTATGTATTATATGCCTTATGATTTTTTTCTTAACAGTCTCTTTCTCATAATGGTTCTTCAGAAGCTTGAAAGTACACTCGTTTTGGACACCAGTCTCTTCTTGAAGGATATCCATTTAGTACCTTTCTTGACTATTGGCAGAATATTTGCAGTCTTCGAGACATCTGGTACTTTGCCTCTAATTTAAGATTTACTTTAGTTCTGTGAGCGGCTGCCACAAGTTGTCAGTTTCTTCTCTTAATATTCATGGTGATATTCTGTCTGCTCTTTGTACATCAAGTTACTATAGAAGATCCCTCATCTCTTCATTTGTTGTTGAAAATTGTTAAGTGTATTTAGTGTACCTTATCCTGCCTCCCTGGCCCGCTGTGATTTGTTTCAAACTCTTTCCATAACTGAGTGAGGTGGTGACTATCAGGCCTTCTGCTACAGATATTACTTAGTGAAGTGGTGGCTATCTGGTCTTCTGCTATAAATACTACTTAGAAATGGTGGCTATCAGGCCTTCTGCTACAGATACTACTTAGTGAAGTGGTGGCTATCTGATCTTCAGCTAGATATCAATGAGTGAAGTGGTGACTCTCGGGTCTTTTACTACAGATATCACTGAGTGAAGTGGTGACTCTCACTGAAGGAGATGCGAACTGTTTAGTCTACCTCACAGACCACTACGAAAGGTGATGACCATTTGGTCTCCGCCGCTGATCTCACATGAAGATGATGATTCGGGTCTCCTATAGTGAACACTGAACAAAGTGGTAACATTCTGGGCACCACTGAAAACCACTGGGAAAAGAGGTGACAATCTAGTATCCCCCACAAATTACTGCCTATGTGGTGACTATTTGGTCTTCACCTCACTGATATCACTGAGACAATATAATCATCTAGTCATCAACATAAAACACTAAAGGAGGTGCTGACCATCTGGTCTCCACCACAGATCACTAAGAGAGGTACTGTCTGGTCTCCATCACAGACCATTAACAGAGGTGATGTCTGGTCTCAACTACAGACCACTAAGAGAGGTGATGTCTGATCTCCTCCAGAGACCACTAAGAGAGGCGATAATTGGTCTCCATCACAAACCACTAAGAGGGTGGAACCATATAATAATAATAATAATAATAATAATAATAATAATAATAATAATAATAATAATAATAATAATAATAATAATAATAATAATAATAATAATGATAATAATAATAATAATAATAATAATAATAATAATAATAATAATATCTTTATTTCTACAAGTACGTGTACATGGCATACAGGCCTAGATGACATCAATAACATACTACTATATAGAAAGCCGCTTGATATGCAGAGCATTTCGGGCAAATTAGGTCAGTTTTATCCCAGGATGCCACCCACACCAATCGACTAACACCCAGGTACCCGTTTTACTGATGGGTGAAGACGGCAAACAGGTGTAGGGAAACATGCCTGTTTCCAGCCTTGCCGGGAATTGAACCCGTACCCTCAGTGTGTGAAGCGAGAGCTCTGTCAACCAGGCCACGAGCCATCTTTATCTTACACAGATAATGGAAGGACATGGAGACCATCTGGTTTCCAACACAAATCACTGAGAGAGCTGGTGAACATTTGGTCTTCAACACTGAGGGAGCCAGTGACCATCTGGTCTTCAACACTGAGGGAGCCAGTGACCATCTGGTCTTCAACACTAAGGGAGCCAGTGACCATCTGGTCTTCAACACTGAGGGGGCCAGTGACCATTTAGTCTTCAACACTGGGGGAGCCAGTGACCATCTGGTCTTCAACACTGAGGGAGCCAGTGACCATCTGGTCTTCAACACTGAGGGAGCCAGTGACCATCTGGTCTTCAACACTGAGGGAGCCAGTGACCATCTGGTCTTCAACACTGAGGGAGCCAGTGACCATCTGGTCTTCAAAACTGAGGGAGCCAGTGACCATCTGGTCTTCAACACTGAGGGAGCCGGTGACCATCTGGTCTTCAACACTGAGGGAGCCAGTGACCATCTGGTCTGCATCATAGACCACTGAGAGCCACCATCTTGTGTGGAGCTTGAGAGTGTCACGGAGAGAGCCTCCCAGCGTTATGATGCCACCAGAGACCTGTAACATGCGCCTCCTATGTCAATACTTTCCCCCACACACACACACTCTCAGGCAACACACAGACACACACACACAGACACACACACACACACACACACACACACACACACACACACACACACACACACACACACACACACACACACACACACACACACACACACACACACACATACACACACACACACACACACACACACACACACACACACACACACACACACACACACACACACACACAGACACACACACACACACACACACACACACACACACACACACACACACACACACACACACACAGACACACACATACACACACACACACACACACACACACACACACACACACACACACACACACACAGACCTCACTCGGGGAGAAAGACCTTGGGGTGACCATAACACCGAGCACATCACCGGAGGCACACATCAACCAAATAACCGCTGCAGCATACGGGCGCCTGGCAAACCTGAGAATAGCGTTCCGATACCTTAATAAGGAATCGTTCAAGACACTGTACACTGTGTATGTTAGGCCCATACTGGAGTATGCAGCACCAGTCTGGAACCCACACCTGGTCAAGCACGTCAAGAAGTTAGAGAAAGTACAAAGGTTTGCAACAAGGCTAGTCCCAGAGCTCAAGGGAATGTCGTACGAGGAAAGGTTAAGGGAAATCGGACTGACGACACTGGAGGACAGAAGGGTCAGGGGAGACATGATAACGACATACAAGATACTGCGGGGAATAGACAAGGTGGACAGAGATAGGATGTTCCAGAGAGGGGACACAGGGACAAGGGGTCACAACTGGAAGCTGAAGACTCAGACGAGTCACAGGGACGTTAGGAAGTATTTCTTCAGTCATAGAGTTGTCAGCAAGTGGAATAGCCTAGCAAGTGAAGTAGTGGAGGCAGGAACCATACATAGTTTTAAGAAGAGGTATGACAAAGCTCAGGAAGCAGAGAGAGAGAGGATCCAGTAGCGATCAGTGAACAGGCGGGGCCAGGAGCTGAGTCTCGACCCCTGCAACCACAATTAGGTGAGTACAATTAGGTGAGTACACACACACACACACACAACATACACACACACACATACACACACGCACACACACACACACACACACACACACACACACACACACACACACACACACACACACACACACACACACACACATGCACACACACAGACACACACACACACACACACCATCACACCATCCCAACACACACTACAATCCATACCCACAGCCTCCACCCAACACCGAGCTATAGAATCCCACAGTATGCTACCAGGTCTCCCACCCTCACAGGCCCCCCAAACCACAGTGTTGGAAAGGAAACTGAAGGTATGGTACACAAACGCTGATGGAATAATAAATAAGTGGGAGGAGTGGCATGAAAGAGTCAAAGACGCATCACCGGACATCATAGCTCTCACAGAAACCAAGCTTACAGGCATGATAACAGATGCCATCTTTCTAACGGGTTACCAAATCCTGAGGAAAGACAGAGGGAACAGGGGAAGGGTGGAGGAGTAGCATTGCTGATCAAAAATCGCTGGAATTTTGATGAGCTGGAGAGAGGAGACAGCGGAGAAGTAAGTGATTACATAGCGGGAACGCTTCACTCTGGAGGTCCCAAGGTGGTAATAGCAGTGATGTATAACCCACCACAGAACAGCAGGAGGCCAAGGCAAGAGTACGACGAGAGCAATAGAGCGATGGTTGACACACTGGCTAGAGTGGCCAGAAGAGCTCATGCATGCAGGGCAAAGCTCCTGATCATGGGTGACTTTAACCACAAGGAGATCGATTGGGAGAACTTGGACCCGCATGGGGGCCAAGATACATGGAGGGCTAAGATGATGGAGGTTGTACTGGAAAACTTCATGTACCAACACGTAGGGGACACTACAAGAGAGAGAGGAGAGGATGAACCAGCAAGGCTGGACTTAGTATTCACCTTGAGTAGTGCAGATATCGAGGACTTCACATTTGAAAGACCCCTTTGGGCCAGTGACCATGTGGTTTTAAGCTTCGAATACACAGTAGAGCTACAAGTGGAGGGAGAAGCAGGAAAGCCAGGACGAATGAAGCCAAACTACAAGAAAGGGGACTACACAGGAATGAGGAACTTCCTGAAAGGGGTTCAGTGGGACAGAGAACTGGAAGGGAAGCCAGTTAATGAGATGATGGAATATGTAGCAATAAAATGCAAGGAGGCTGAGGAGAGGTTTGTACCCAAGGGTAACAGGAATAATGAAAAAGCCAGGATGAGCCCATGGTTTACCCAAAGGTGCAGGGAGGTAAAAACCAAGTGTGCTAGGGAATGGAAGAAATATGGAAGGCAGAGGACCCAGGAGAATAAGGAGAGCAGTCGTAGAGCCAGAAACGAATATGCACAGATAAGAAGGGAGGCCCAAAGACAATATGAAAATGACATAGCAGCGAAAGCCAAATCTGACCCGAAACTGTTGTACAGCCACATCAGGAGGAAAACAACAGTCAAGGACCAGGTAATCAGGCTAAGGAAGGAAGGAGGAGAGACAACAAGAAATGACCGTGAAGTATGTGAGGAACTCAACAAGAGATTCAAAGAAGTGTTCACAGAGGAGACAGAAGGGGCTCCAGAAAGACGGAGAGGTGGGGCACACCACCATGTGCTGGACACAGTGCACACAACCGAGGAAGAAGTGAAGAGGCTTCTGAGTGAGCTAGATACCTCAAAGGCAATGGGGCCAGATAACATCTCCCCATGGGTATTGAGAGAGGGAGCAGAGGCGCTATGTGTACCCCTAACAACAATATTCAGTACATCTATCGAGACAGGGAGATTGCCTGAGGCATGGAAGACAGCAAATGTAGTCCCAATCTTTAAAAAAGGAGACAGACATGAAGCATTAAACTACAGACCAGTGTCACTGACATGTATAGTATGCAAAATCATGGAGAAGATTATCAGGAGAAGAGTGGTGGAACACCTAGAAAGGAATGATCTCATCAACAGCAGCCAACATGTTTTCAGGGACGGGAAATCCTGTGTCACAAACCTACTGGAGTTCTATGACATGGTGACAGCAGTAAGACAAGAGAGAGAGGGGTGGGTGGAAGGCATATTCTTGGACTGCAAGAAGGCGTTTGACACAGTTCCACACAAAAGATTGGTGCAAAAACTGGAAACCAAGCAGGGATAACAGGGAAGGCACAGGGAAGACAGCAGCGAGTCATGGTACGTGGCGAGGTGTCAGAGTGGGCACCTGTGACCAGCGGGGTCCCACAGGGGTCAGTCCTAGGACCAGTGCTGTTTCTGGTATTTGTGAACGACATGACGGAAGGAATAGACTCTGAGATGTCCCTGTTTGCAGATGACGTGAAGTTGATGAGAAGAATTCACTCGATCGAGGACCATGCAGAGCTACAAAGGGATCTGGACAGGCTGCAGACCTGGTCCAGCAATTGGCTCCTGGAGTTCAATCCCACCAAGTCCAAAGTCATGAAGATTGGGGAAGGGCAAAGAAGACCGCAGACGGAATACAGTCTAGGGGGCCAGAGACTACAAACCTCACTCAAGGAAAAAGATCTTGGGGTGAGTATAACACCAGGCACATCTCCTGAAGCGCACATCAACCAAATAACTGCTGCAGCATATGGGCGCCTAGCAAACCTCAGAACAGCATTCCGACATCTTAATAAGGAATCGTTCAGGACCCTGTACACCGTGTACGTTAGGCCCATATTGGAGTATGCGGCACCAGTTTGGAACCCACACCTAGCCAAGCACGCAAAGAAACTTGAGAAAGTGCAAAGGTTTGCAACAAGACTAGTCCCAGAGCTAAGAGGTATGTCCTACGAGGAGAGGTTAAGGGAAATCAACCTGACGACACTGGAGGACAGGAGAGATAGGGGGGACATGATAACGACTTACAAAATACTGAGAGGAATTGACAAGGTGGACAAAGAGAGGATGTTCCAGAGACTGGACACAGTAACAAGGGGACACAGTTGGAAGTTGAAGACACAGATGAATCAAAGGGATGTTAGGAAGTATTTCTTCAGCCACAGAGTAGTCAGGAAGTGGAATAGTTTGGGAAGCGATGTAGTGGAGTCAGGATCCATACATAACTTTAAGCAGAGGTACGATAAAGCTCATGGTTCAGGGAGAGTGACCTAGTAGCGACCAGTGAAGAGGCGGGGCCAGGAGCTTGGACTCGACCCCTGCAACCTCAACTAGGTGAGTACAACTAGGTGAGTACACACACACACATACACACGACGGAAGGAATAGACTCTGAGGTGTCCCTGTTTGCAGATGACGTGAAGTTGATGAGAAGAATACACTCGATCGAAGACCAGGCAGAACTACAAAGGGATCTGGACAGGCTGCAGACCTGGTCCAGCAATTGGCTCCTGGAGTTCAATCCCACCAAGTGCAAAGTCATGAAGATTGGGGAAGGGCAAAGAAGGCCGCAGACGGAGTACAGTCTAGGGGGTCAGAGACTACAAACCTCACTCAAGGAAAAAGATCTTGGGGTGAGTATAACACCAGGCACATCTCCTGAAGCGAACATCAACCAAATAACTGCTGCAGCATATGGGCGCCTAGCAAACCTCAGAACAGCATTCCGACATCTTAATAAGGAATCATTCAGAACCCTGTACACCGTGTATGTTAGGCCCATATTGGAGTATGCGGCACCAGTTTGGAACCCACACCTAGCCAAGCACGTGAAGAAACTAGAGAAAGTGCAAAGGTTTGCAACAAGACTAGTCCCAGAGCTAAGAGGTATGTCCTACGAGGAGAGGTTAAGGGAAATCAACCTGACGACACTGGAGGACAGGAGAGATAGGGGGGACATGATAACGACATACAAAATACTGAGAGGAATTGACAAGGTGGACAAAGACAGGATGTTCCAGAGATTGGACACAGTAACAAGGGTACACAGTTGGAAGCTGAAGACACAGATGAATCACAGGGATGTTAGGAAGTATTTCTTCAGCCACAGAGTAGTCAGTAAGTGGAATAGTTTGGGAAGCGATGTAGTGGAGGCAGGATCCATACATAGCTTTAAGCAGAGGTATGATAAAGCTCAGGGCTCAGGGAGAGTGACCTAGTAGCGATCAGTGAAGAGGCGGGGCCAGGAGCTCGGACTCGACCCCCGCAACCTCAACTAGGTGAGTACACACACACACTCACACACATACACACACACTCACACACATACACACACATTCACACACACACACACACACACACACACACACACACACACACACACACACACACACACACACACACACACACACACACACATACACACACACACACACACACACGCGCGCGCACACACACACACACACACACACACACACACACACACCCACACACACACACACACACACACACACACACACACACACACACACACACACACACACACACACATACACACACAACGGTTTCAGGGAAAGAAAATCCTGTGTCACAAACCTACTAGAGTTTTATGACAAGGTGACAGAAGTAAGACAAGAGAGAGAGGGGTGGATCGACTGCATATTTTTGGACTGCAAGAAGGCCTTCGACACAGTTCCTCACAAGAGGTTACTGCAAAAGCTAGAGGATCAGGCACACATAACAGGAAAGGCACTGCAATGGATCAGAGAATGTCTGACAGGGAGGCAACAACGAGTCATGGTACGCGACGAGGTGTCAGAGTGGGCGCCTGTGACAAGCGGGGTTCCACAGGGGGTCAGTCCTAGGACCTGTTCTGTTCTTGGTATATGTGAACGACATAACGGAAGGGATAGACTCAGAAGTGTCCTTGTTTGCAGATGATGCGAAGTTAATGAGAAGAATCAAATCGGACGAGGATCAGGCAGGACTACAAAGAGACCTGGACAGGCTACAAGCCTGGTCCAGCAACTGGCTCCTTGAATTTAACCCTGCCAAATGCAAAGTCATGAAGACTGGGGAAGGGCAAAGAAGACCGCAGACACAATATAGTTTAGATGGCCAAAGACTGCAAACCTCACTCAAGGAAAAAGATCTGGGGGTGAGTATAACACCGAGCATATCTCCTGAGGCACACATCAATCAGATAACTGGTGCAGCATACGGGCGCCTGGCAAACCTACGGATAGCGTTCCGATACCTCAGTAAGGATTCGTTTAAGACTCTGTATACCATCTACGTCAGGCCCATACTGGAGTATGCAGCACCAGTTTGGAATCCACACCTAGTCAAGCACATCAAGAAATTAGAGAAAGTGCAAAGGTTTGCAATAAGACTAGTCCCAGAGCTACGGGGATTGTCCTACGAAGAAAGGTTGAGGGAAATCGGTCTGACGACACTGGAGGACAGGAGGGTCAGGGGAGACATGAGAACGACATATAAAATACTGCGCGGAATAGACAAGGTGGACAAAGACGGGATGTTCCAGAGAAGGGACACAGACACAAGAGGTCACAATTGGAAGTTGAAGACTCAGATGAATCAAAGGGATGTTAGGAAGTATTTCTTCAGTCATAGAGTAGTCAGGCCATGGAATAACCTAGAAAGGGATGTAGTGGAGGCAGGAACCATACATAGTTTTAAGGCGAGGTATGATAGAGCTCATGGGGCAGGGAGAGAGAGGACCTAGTAGCAATCAGCGAAGAGGCGGGGCCAGGAGCTGTGACTCGACCCCTGCAACCACAAATAGGTGAGTTCAAATAGGTGAGTACAACCTGTCCGAACCCCTCTCTCTTTTTTTTTTTTTTCTTTGACACAGGGTTTGAGAAGGTTAAGGATCCCTAGCTTTATTGACAGCTATTTACAGGTTAAGGATTCCTAACTTTATTGGCAAGCTAAGAGCTGTTACATACAACAGCTCATTTGAAAGCATTTTTATTGTTATGAGACATACAAGTAGGAAACAGGATGAAGTTGGAGCCATCTGTGGGCCAGCATTTTCATTTGATCAACTGACTTTATCTCGTTGACATCATTATCCTGTACGAATGTGTTCCATACTCGATTCATCCTGGGTATGTATGATCTCAGATGGAGTGATGTTCTGGAGAAGGGTACAGCCAGAGTGAAGTTGCTGCTTTCTGCCCGTCTTGTGGCATAAAAGCTTGTTTCACGCTGTCCTCGAAGTGGATCCAAGTGTGGTATTTTGACAATATTGGCCTTGTACATAACAGTAAGGCCACCCACATCCCTCCTATGTTGAAGGCTCTGCTGAAATGACAGATCTATCCAGGATGGGTCTAGGCGAGAGATGAGACGTCTTGCTCTGTTCTCTACTCTGTCAAGCAGTCGCAGATGAGAGGGGGGGCAGGCAAACCAAGAAAGTGGAGCATACTCAAGGTGCGAGCGTACTTGTGCCTCGTACAGGATCTTGCAACCCCTACTGTCAAGCAGATGGGAGATACGGCGAAGTGCTGTAAGCTTCCTGGATGCCTTGTTTGCAAGATTTACAACATGGTTCTTCATGGTTAGTTTGGAGTCAAATTTCACCCCAAGGATATCAACTTCTTCTCCAGGTGCCAACATCCTCCCATTCATCCTTACTACTGCACCAGCATTACCATCATGGTGCCTAGAGACGATCATCATTTGCGTTTTCTCAGGTGCAAATGTTACTTGCCATCTATTTCCCCAAGCTGATATAGCTCTCAGCTGGTGATTGATGTAGCTTAGAGCAGCTGGCATTTCTTCTCTTGGATAAGTGAATGTCAGTGTACAGTCGTCTGCATATGCATGTGATTCTGGGATGAGATGAAGAAGGTCGTTGAAGTAGACATTCCATAACAATGGACCCAGTACGCTTCCTTGTGGAACACTTGCCCCAATGGGATGTCTTGCTGATTCCGTTCCATTGAGAACTACACTTAGAGATCTACCATGAAGGTAGTCACTGAGGAGACATAGCGTAGAGCCTGCAATTCCCAGTGCTTGAAGTTTTGCTAAGAGGCCCTGGTGCCACACCCGGTCGAAAGCGCCAGTAATGTCCAGTGCTACCACACAGCTGACTTTGGATTCATCCAGTGACTGGTGCCACTTAGTGGAGAGGTTTAACAACAGATCAGCAGCAGAGTAACTTTTCCTGAAGCCATATTGACGATCACAAAGTAGTGAGTGGTAGTCAAAAAACTGTCATTTGTCTTGAGATTATTGTCTCAAGGATCTTACCAGTGATTGACAGGAGTGACACTGGTCTGAAGTTGCTGATTTCTGCTCTGCTCTTCTTTTTGTGAACAGGGACTACATTTGCCTCTTTCCATAGAGAGGGCCATTTACACTGTACTAGGCAGTGCTGAAAGATGCGAGTTAGAGGTGCTGCTAGCTGGTCTGCACATCTTCTCAACAATCTTGGGCTCAACTTGTCTGGGCCCACAGCCTTTTCTTGGTCAAGCGATTTAAGTAGGAAATGCACCTCCTCCTCCTCTCTCTCTCTCTCTCTCTCTCTCTCTCTCTCTTTCTCTGTTTCTCACTCTCAATGTTGAGATAAATTTTTATGACAATATTAAATACATTATTTTTTTAAATTCTAATTTAGGAACAAAATAGAACAATGAATTTTGAATGTGTATCACATAGCCTCTGAGGAAAAATGTTAGTTAAATTATGTAAGAGAGTGAAAATTTATGTTTAGTGTGTTACAGTTTCCTTTATGTTCAGGGTCTTATGGTTGCCTTAATGTTTAGTGCTTAATGGTTGCATTAAGCACTAAAGCTTAGTGTGTTGTTGTTGTGTTTATGTTAAATTTATTTTGGTTGCCTTAATATTTAGTGTGTTTTGGTTACTTTGGGGCTTAGTGACTAATGGTTGTTGTAGAGTATGGTATCCTATGGTTGCCCTAATGTTTAGTGTGCAATGGAAGCCTTAGTGTTTTGTGTGTTTTGGTTATCTTAATGTTTAGTGTGTTATGTTAGGCTTAATGTATATTGTGATTTGATTGCATTAGCATATAGTATGTTTGGTTTACATATTGTTTGGTGTGTTTTGGTTGCATTAGTGTTTAGTGTTTTATGGTTGCCTGAATGTTTTGTATGTTATGGTTGCTGTAATGTTTACTGTCTCATTAGTGTTTAATGTCTTATGGTTGCCTTATTGTATAGTGTTATGGTTGTTTTAATGTTTCGTGTGGAAAGGTTGTCTTAGTGTGTTATTGTTACCTTAATGTTTAGTGTGTTGTGGTTGCCTCAATGTTTACTGTGTTATTGTTGACATAATTTTGTGTGTTATGGCACTCTTAATATTTATTGCGTTATGGTTGCTTAATATTAAATATGTTACGATGCGTTGATGATCAGTGTGATGGTTGTGTTGGTTGAATTAATGTCCAGTGTGGTAATTGCCTTGATGTTCAGTGTTTAATGGTTGTTTTAATGTTTGGTGCGCCATTATTACCTTAATGTTACTATGTAACATTATGTTACTAGATGGTTGAAAAATATAGCAATGATTAAAGATGGATGACAATGGCTTCACAAGGTTCAATAAAGGTATCAACAAGGCATTTTTTATTATTTAAGCAAATATTCACAAGTCTAAGTTTTATGATTAAGTTTTTGCTTCTGAAAACAAATTAAATTTACAAGAATTCTTTCCTAGAAATCGGGTCAGTAATTTCATAGACTAACATTAACAAATCTATCCAAAGCATTGATGTATGAATGTATAGAAAATTGAATACTTATTTAAAGGTGACTGGAAACCCAGCTATATATGACTGCTTTAGTTAGTTACTGTGGAAGTACGTGTGTAATTGTGAAGGTTATTCCTTCAACTCTCCCGGAGCTACGACGAGAATACTCAGCAGAAGCCACGACTCTGTTGAATCCCTATCTAACCAAGAAGAAAGAAGAGAAAAATAAAAGGGATTTCGTAGAATCCCCCACTGACACATACAGAGACACACTCTCACAATATGCTCTTGTCGCAGCTACAAAGTTCACCAGAACTTTAGAACACTTTAGAGTAACAGAGTTATACAAACCCTCTAAACATCTGTCCACACAGCCTTTACAGATTACTATAAATATTGTAAGTAACTGGCAGTAGATAACCTCTAAACAAGAGCAAGACCCATTACTGCTTCGCCAGAAGGAAAGATGTTAGCTTCACAACTTTTCATTCTCCCTCCTTCTAACATCCATCAACTTTCCACTACTGTACATAAGGCAACAGAATATTTGAACATTGTTACTAAAGAGTGGCAGCAATGACTGATATAAATAGCTGACGCATGATGACGTGTAATTACGACGCTACACATTAGTAATTAGACGAGGACAAGACAGTAATATAAAATACTCTTCACGACATTTAGATACACATCACAACAGCCAGGTACACATCACGACATTCAGACACACATCACAACATTCAGACACACATCACAACATTCAGACACACACCACAACATTCAGACACACATCACAACATTCAGACACACATCACAACATTCAGACACACATCACAACATTCAGACACGCATCACAACATTCAGACACACATCACAACATTCAGACGCACATCACAACATTCAGACACACATCACAACATTCAGACACAAATCACAACATTCAGACACACATCACAACATTCAGACACACATCACAACATTCAGACACACATCACAACATTCAGGCACACATCACAACATTCAGGCACACATCACAACATTCAGACACACATCACAACATTCAGACACACATCACAACATTCAGACACGCATCACAACATTCAGACACACATCACAACATTCAGACACACATCACAACATTCAGACACACATCACAACATTCAGACACACATCACAACATTCAGACACACATCACAACATTCAGACACACATCACAACATTCAGACACACATCACAACATTCTCTTAAATGAAAGAATTTGAGGGAATTAAACGAATCCTAGATTAGTTGCAAATTCCATTTTTTCACCTGTTTTTATGTTAGGTTAAAACGACATCCTGTGTGTATTAAGCAGAGCTCTACCAGGCTTTACTTCTGATAATATGATATGCCCTGTGTGTGTGTTGGAAGCTTTGTTCCAACATGTTCAACTCCTGATGGTGTTATTCTGTGTCTGAAACCTGGGTTCTCCCATGCAAAACTCATGGTAATGCTGAGCAGTGTATGGAAGCAATGTTCTACCATGCTCAACTCTTGGTACTAATACGTCATGCGGAAACTGTCGTTTAGTATTCTCCTCTCATCAAGCTGGTTGTTCTCTGAAAGTATCTTGCCCTCATGCACATAAAATATACAACTTAATTCCTATCTTTAATTTTCGACACTAGAAGTGTCCATTTCTACCTGGTCATATGACCGGGTACATTTGATTTCGTCTCACATATCGGAGTTCGTTGGTTGGAGCCTCCAGCGTTGACTTGTAATTTTTTGGCTGAATTATCAACACGGTCAAGCATCAGAATTAACAGTCTGTCTCTCAACATCGTCCTACACAACATTACGTCTCAAACATCGTAAACATCACATAAAGCTCTGAGAAGCTTCCTTCAACATTATACACATCTCTTAATACCTTCATATCACATTCATCTCTCAACAGCCTCCTACACAATATTACAATGTTTACCAGCCACAATTTTAAAGTCTTTCCGAGAATAAACATTCAATATTCGCCTCACTTATAGCGAAGCTCACAGTGTTGTCATGGTAGCCACCATGGCTGTGAGAAGCAACACAGTGTGTTGTAATGGTAATTACCATCACTGAGGTTAAGCAACACAGTGTGTTGTAATGGTAATTACCATCACTGAGGTTAAGCAACACACAGTGTTTGCACGGTATTAACCACCATGATGAACAACAATAGAGCAGGTAGGTAAGCAACACTGTGTTGGCATGTTAGTGATCATCATGGAAAGCAACATACAATGTTGCCATGGAAATGGCTATCATGGAAGGGAAAGCAAATTTGTATGACATGACTTCATGAAGGTCGAATCATAGTGTCGATACGAGATTGTTCTGTATATTGCATCTTAGTATATGTACCTGCTGATACTTCAACTGTACATTGACAATATTTTCTTGTTTTAACCATTAAAATGGAGTGATTTTATGCTAGAAAAAGCTCTTGATCCAAGAAATGGCAACTATTATCTCTTTTTTTATTAATTTAACCTGGTTGCCTCTTATTTCCCATGCATATAATAACTATAATAATAATAATAATAGTTGACATCAATAAATTAAAGCAGGAGGCTAAAGATACATCATGGACACAACATTAATGTGTTCATGTACGTGATAATGATAGCTATATTTCCCAAGAAAATACGTAAGAGTTAGTAAAGCAGGTTAACAACGTTCATTTTATATCGTACAAGGAAAAAACCATAGTAACGCATAACATTTCAGTCATTTAAGTAAATGCATATTCTTTATAATGATTCCAGACTTGATGCCAAAAAACGAAACAATGTATCAAAACCACTTCAGCTGGAAGCCCAGGATAATGACCCACAGCAATGAATCGGGCTGCGCAGAGTCGCAAGCAAGTGAAACAGATTTCACAAAGAACTAAGACCACAGATATTCGATGCTACGTAAAATTAAAAATAAGAAGAGTTGAGGTCACAAGGAAGAGGAGGAATGAAGGAGGAGTCAAGAGGAATCAAGGTGACAAAGAGGTGAAACCAAGAGAATAGTTATTACGAAGAGTTGATGTCGAGGGCAGTCAAGACCACAAAAGATTGATGTCCATATAACCAAAGGCCAAGAGGAGTTTGGGGTAAGAGATATTAAGTCCTCGAAGAACTAAAGCCAAGAGTAATAACAACTACGAGAAGCCGAATCAAAAGGAATTGAGGTAACAAGGACGCGAATTCAAGAATAATCAAAGCCATGAGGTGTTCAAGGAGAATCAAGACCGCTATAATAACAAACTGAAACGCATCAACACAAGCTTTCATGTCGTATATTGTTGTGTTGCTGCTGTAGTCGTAAATCTTCCTTTAAGCCTGACTTATCTTGTTGAAGAACTGGTTTGCTGACTCGGCCAAAGATTGTTGGCAGAGTGCAGGGAAGTTGATTGCTTTATTTTTCTGAGTGGTTGCGTGGTTAGCTGATTAGTTCTTTGACCTAGTTGCCCTAATGGGTAGATTATTAGATAGCTAATTATAGTTAGTTACCAAAGTAGTAGCTTAGTTGTTTGTCATAATGGCTGTATTTTTTTACTGTTTGCCCTAATGACTTATGACAACAAGACCATCTTTTGGTAGATGTGATAATGATTTACTGATTCGTTCCTTGCAGTAATCGTTCTTCGCTGAATGGAGACCTTAATGGTCATTATCGCTACAGTTGGTCATCATAAAAATCCTGTAGGTTCCTTATCAGAAAGATGAGAAGATGATTCGGTAACATACACCGCTGTCTGATTCAGTATCATAACTGTGAGTCAGATGGTCTAAATTTTACAATAAAAGGTTAACAGGTTCTTTATCAAAGGAGATTTTCAGCATTTTTTTCATCAGGAAAGTTGACTGAAGGTTCATTATCAGAAAGAGGAAGGAAGAATATCTGGTTTTATGGAAGAGGAAGTGAATGTTTATTTATCAGAAAGTGAAGACTATTTACCTGCTAGAAGAGAAAGATAGTCCGTCACATGAAAGGATGATGAATCGCTTGTTATTATATTGAATAACTCGATGGTTTTTAATCATTCTGAATAGCTTACTAGTTTGTTATCACATTGGGTAACCGGCCGAATTATAATATTGTGTCAATGGTTGCTTTGGTATCATATTGTATAATTCGCTAATTTAATATCATATTGCATTACTGGGTGGTTTTGACAACCAATGCTCATATGGGTGCGAAGCATGGGTGGTGAATGCTGCAACTGGAGGCAGAGATGTCATGTCTGAGGGCAATATGTCGTGATACCACCTACGACTGTTGCACCTCTCCTGCCTACAGCATATAAGCTACTTCTTCAGTGTTTGTGTATATATTTTCGCCTGCTCTTGCGAATTCATTGCATATACATACATACATATATATATATATATATATATATATATATATATATATATATATATAATATATATATATATATGTTCATATATATATCATATATATATATATATATATATATATATATATGATGAATGTTGCAGCGAGGAGAAGGCTGGAGGCAGTGGAGATGTCATGTCTGAGGGCAATGTGTGGTGTGAATATAATGCAGAGAATTCGTAGTTTGGAAGTTAGGAGGAGGTGCGGGATTACCAAAACTGTTGTCCAGAGGGCTGAGGAAGGGTTGTTGAGGTGGTTCGGACATGTAGAGAGAATGGAGCGAAACAGAATGACTTCAAGAGTGTATCAGTCTGTAGTGGAAGGAAGGCGGGGTAGGGGTCGGCCTAGGAAGGGTTGGAGGGAGGGGGTAAAGGAGGTTTTGTGTGCGAGGGGCTTGGACTTCCAGCAGGCATGCGTGAGCGTGTTTGATAGGAGTGAATGGAGACAAATGGTTTTTAATACTTGACGTGCTGTTGGAGTGTGAGCAAAGTAACATTTATGAAGGGATTCAGGGAAACCGGCAGGCCGGACTTGAGTCCTGGAGATGGGAAGTACAGTGCCTGCACTCTGAAGGAGGGGTGTTAATGTTGCAGTTTAAAAACTGTAGTGTAAAGCACCCTTCTGGCAAGACAGTGATGGAGTGAATGATGGTGAAAGTTTTTCTTTTTCGGGCCACCCTGCCTTGGTGGGAATCGGCCGGTGTGATAATAAAAATATATATATATATATATATATATATATATATATATATATATATATATATATATATATATATATATATATATATATATATATATATATATATATATATATATCACATATATATATATATATATATATATATATATATATATATATATATATATATATATATATATATATATATATATATATATATAGATATATAAATATATATATATATATATATATATTATATATATATATATATATATATATATATATATATATATATATATATATATATATATATATATATATATACATATATACATATATATATATATATATATATATATATATATATATATATATATATATATATATATATATATATATATATATATATATATTTTGTCCATGGGGAAGTGGAAAAGAATCTTTCCTCCGTAAGCCATGCGTGTCGTATGAGGCGACTAAAATGCCGGGAGCAATGGGCTAGTAACCCCTTCTCCTGTATACATTTACTAAAAAAGAGAAGAAGAAAAACTTTATAAAACTGGGATGCTTAAATGTGCGTGGATGTAGTGCGGATGACAAGAAACAGATGATTGCTGATGTTATGAATGAAAAGAAGTTGGATGTCCTGGCCCTAAGCGAAACAAAGCTGAAGGGGGTAGGGGAGTTTCAGTGGGGGGAAATAAATGGGATTAAATCTGGAGTATCTGAGAGAGTTAGAGCAAAGGAAGGGGTAGCAGTAATGTTAAATGATCAGTTATGGAAGGAGAAAAGAGAATATGAATGTGTAAATTCAAGAATTATGTGGATTAAAGTAAAGGTTGGATGCTAGAAGTGGGTCATAATAAGCTTGTATGCACCTGGAGAAGAGAGGAATGCAGAGGAGAGAGAGAGATTTTGGGAGATGTTAAGTGAATGTATAGGAGCCTTTGAACCAAGTGAGAGAGTAATTGTGGTAGGGGACCTGAATGCTAAAGTAGGAGAAACTTTTAGAGAGGGTGTGGTAGGTAAGTTTGGGGTGCCAGGTGTAAATGATAATGGGAGCCCTTTGATTGAACTTTGTATAGAAAGGGGTTTAGTTATAGGTAATACATATTTTAAGAAAAAGAGGATAAATAAGTATACAAGATATGATGTAGGGCGAAATGACAGTAGTTTGTTGGATTATGTATTGGTAGATAAAAGACTGTTGAGTAGACTTCAGGATGTACATGTTTATAGAGGGGCCACAGATATATCAGATCACTTTCTAGTTGTAGCTACACTGAGAGTAAAAGGTAGATGGGATACAAGGAGAATAGAAGCATCAGGGAAGAGAGAGGTGAAGGTTTATAAACTAAAAGAGGAGGCAGTTAGGGTAAGATATAAACAGCTATTGGAGGATAGATGGGCTAATGAGAGCATAGGCAATGGGGTCGAAGAGGTATGGGGTAGGATTAAAAATGTAGTGTTAGAGTGTTCAGCAGAAGTTTGTGGTTACAGGAAAGTGGGTGCAGGAGGGAAGAGGAGCGATTGGTGGAATGATAATGTAAAGAGAGTAGTAAGGGAGAAAAAGTTAGCATATGAGAAGTTTTTACAAAGTAGAAGTGATGCAAGGAGGGAAGAGTATATGGAGAAAAAGAGAGAGGTTAAGAGAGTGGTGAAGCAATGTAAAAAGAGAGCAAATAAGAGAGTGGGTGAGATGTTATCAACAAATTTTGTTGAAAATAAGAAAAAGTTTTGGAGTGAGATTAACAAGTTAAGAAAGCCTAGAGAACAAATGGATTTGTCAGTTAAAAATAGGAGAGGAGAGTTATTAAATGGAGAGTTAGAGGTATTGGGAAGATGGAGGGAATATTTTGAGGAATTGTTAAATGTTGATGAAGATAGGGAAGCTGTGATTTCGTGTATAGGGCAAGGAGGAATAACATCTTGTAGGAGTGAGGAAGAGCCAGTTGTGAGTGTGGGGGAAGTTCGTGAGGCAGTAGGTAAAATGAAAGGAGGTAAGGCAGCCGGGATTGATGGGATAAAGATAGAAATGTTAAAAGCAGGTGGGGATATAGTTTTGGAGTGGTTGGTGCAATTATTTAATAAATGTATGGAAGAGGGTAAGGTACCTAGGGATTGGCAGAGAGCATGCATAGTTCCTTTGTATAAAGGCAAAGGGGATAAAAGAGAGTGCAAAAATTATAGGGGGATAAGTCTCTTGAGTGTACCTGGTAAAGTGTATGGTAGAGTTATAATTGAAAGAATTAAGAGTAAGACGGAGAATAGGATAGCAGATGAACAAGGAGGCTTTAGGAAAGGTAGGGGGTGTGTGGACCAGGTATTTACAGTGAAACATATAAGTGAACAGTATTTAGATAAGGCTAAAGAGGTCTTTGTGGCATTTATGGATTTGGAAAAGGCGTATGACAGGGTGGATAGGGGGGCAATGTGGCAGATGTTGCAAGTGTATGGTGTAGGAGGTAGGTTACTGAAAGCAGTGAAGAGTTTTTACGAGGATAGTGAGGCTCAAGTTAGAGTATGTAGGAAAGAGGGAAATTTTTTCCCAGTAAAAGTAGGCCTTAGACAAGGATGTGTGATGTCACCGTGGTTGTTCAATATATTTATAGATGGGGTTGTAAGAGAAGTAAATGCGAGGGTCTTGGCAAGAGGCGTGGAGTTAAAAGATAAAGAATCACACACAAAGTGGGAGCTGTCACAGCTGCTCTTTGCTGATGACACTGTGCTCTTGGGAGATTCTGAAGAGAAGTTGCAGAGATTGGTGGATGAATTTGGTAGGGTGTGCAAAAGAAGAAAATTAAAGGTGAATACAGGAAAGAGTAAGGTTATGAGGATAACAAAAAGATTAGGTGATGAAAGATTGAATATCAGATTGGAGGGAGAGAGTATGGAGGAGGTGAACGTATTCAGATATTTGGGAGTGGACGTGTCAGCGGATGGGTCTATGAAAGATGAGGTGAATAATAGAATTGATGAGGGAAAAAGAGTGAGTGGTGCACTTAGGAGTCTGTGGAGACAAAGAACTTTGTCCTTGGAGGCAAAGAGGGAAATGTATGAGAGTACAGTTTTACCAATGCTCTTATATGGGTGTGAAGCGTGGGTGATGAATGTTGCAGCGAGGAGAAGGCTGGAGGCAGTGGAGATGTCATGTCTGAGGGCAATGTGTGGTGTGAATATAATGCAGAGAATTCGTAGTTTGGAAGTTAGGAGGAGGTGCGGGATTACCAAAACTGTTGTCCAGAGGGCTGAGGAAGGGTTGTTGAGGTGGTTCGGACATGTAGAGAGAAAGGAGCGAAACAGAATGACTTCAAGAGTGTATCAGTCTGTAGTGGAAGGAAGGCGGGGTAGGGGTCGGCCTAGGAAAGGTTGGAGGGAGGGGGTAAAGGAGGTTTTGTGTGCGAGGGGCTTGGACTTCCAGCAGGCATGCATGAGCGTGTTTGATAGGAGTGAATGGAGACAAATGGTTTTTAATACTCGACGTGCTGTTGGAGTGTGAGCAAAGTAACATTTATGAAGGGATTCAGGGAAACCGGCAGGCCGGACTTGAGTCCTGGAGATGGGAAGTACAGTGCCTGCACTCTGAAGGAGGGGTGTTAATGTTGCAGTTTAAAAACTGTAGTGTAAAGCACCCTTCTGGCAAGACAGTGATGGAGTGAATGATGGTGAAAGTTTTTCTTTTTCGGGCCACCCTGCCTTGGTGGGAATCGGCCAGTGTGATAATAAAATAAATAAAATATATATATATATATATATATATATATATATATATATGTATATATATATATATTATACATATATATATACATATATATATATATATATATACATATATACATATATATATATATACATATATATATATATATATATATAAATATATATAAATATATATATATAAAGATATATATAGATATATATAGGGAAGTGGAAACGAATCTTTCCTCCGTAAGCCATGCGTGTCGTATGAGGCGACTAAAATGCCGGGAGCAATGGGCTAGTAACCCCTTCTCCTGTATACATTTACTAAAAAAAGAGAAGAAGAAAAACTTTATAAAACTGGGATGCTTAAATGTGCGTGGATGTAGTGCGGATGACAAGAAACAGATGATTGCTGATGTTATGATTGAAAAGAAGTTGGATGTCCTGGCCCTAAGCGAAACAAAGCTGAAGGGGGTAGGAGAGTTTCAGTGGGGGGAAATAAATGGGATTAAATCTGGAGTATCTGAGAGAGTTAGAGCAAAGGAAGGGGTAGCAGTAATGTTAAATGATCAGTTATGGAAGGAGAAAAGATAATATGAATGTGTAAATTCAAGAATTATGTGGATTAAAGTAAAGGTTGGATGCTAGAAGTGGGTCATAATAAGCTTGTATGCACCTGGAGAAGAGAGGAATGCAGAGGAGAGAGAGAGATTTTGGGAGATGTTAAGTGAATGTATAGGAGCCTTTGAACCAAGTGAGAGAGTAATTGTGGTAGGGGACCTGAATGCTAAAGTAGGAGAAACTTTTAGAGAGGGTGTGGTAGGTAAGTTTGGGGTGCCAGGTGTAAATGATAATGGGAGCCCTTTGATTGAACTTTGTATAGAAAGGGGTTTAGTTATAGGTAATACATATTTTAAGAAAAAGAGGATAAATAAGTATACAAGATATGATGTAGGGCGAAATGACAGTAGTTTGTTGGATTATGTATTGGTAGATAAAAGACTGTTGAGTAGACTTCAGGATGTACATGTTTATAGAGGGGCCACAGATATATCAGATCACTTTCTAGTTGTAGCTACACTGAGAGTAAAAGGTAGATGGGATACAAGGAGAATAGAAGCATCAGGGAAGAGAGAGGTGAAGGTTTATAAACTAAAAGAGGAGGCAGTTAGGGTAAGATATAAACAGCTATTGGAGGATAGATGGGCTAATGAGAGCATAGGCAATGGGGTCGAAGAGGTATGGGGTAGGATTAAAAATGTAGTGTTAGAGTGTTCAGCAGAAGTTTGTGGTTACAGGAAAGTGGGTGCAGGAGGGAAGAGGAGCGATTGGTGGAATGATAATGTAAAGAGAGTAGTAAGGGAGAAAAAGTTAGCATATGAGAAGTTTTTACAAAGTAGAAGTGATGCAAGGAGGGAAGAGTATATGGAGAAAAAGAGAGAGGTTAAGAGAGTGGTGAAGCAATGTAAAAAGAGAGCAAATAAGAGAGTGGGTGAGATGTTATCAACAAATTTTGTTGAAAATAAGAAAAAGTTTTGGAGTGAGATTAACAAGTTAAGAAAGCCTAGAGAACAAATGGATTTGTCAGTTAAAAATAGGAGAGGAGAGTTATTAAATGGAGAGTTAGAGGTATTGGGAAGATGGAGGGAATATTTTGAGGAATTGTTAAATGTTGATGAAGATAGGGAAGCTGTGATTTCGTGTATAGGGCAAGGAGGAATAACATCTTGTAGGAGTGAGGAAGAGCCAGTTGTGAGTGTGGGGGAAGTTCGTGAGGCAGTAGGTAAAATGAAAGGAGGTAAGGCAGCCGGGATTGATGGGATAAAGATAGAAATGTTAAAAGCAGGTGGGGATATAGTTTTGGAGTGGTTGGTGCAATTATTTAATAAATGTATGGACGAGGGTAAGGTACCTAGGGATTGGCAGAGAGCATGCATAGTTCCTTTGTATAAAGGCAAAGGGGATAAAAGAGAGTGCAAAAATTATAGGGGGATAAGTCTCTTGAGTGTACCTGGTAAAGTGTATGGTAGAGTTATAATTGAAAGAATTAAGAGTAAGACGGAGAATAGGATAGCAGATGAACAAGGAGGCTTTAGGAAAGGTAGGGGGTGTGTGGACCAGGTGTTTACAGTGAAACATATAAGTGAACAGTATTTAGATAAGGCTAAAGAGGTCTTTGTGGCATTTATGGATTTGGAAAAGGCGTATGACAGGGTGGATAGGGGGGCAATGTGGCAGATGTTGCAAGTGTATGGTGTAGGAGGTAGGTTACTGAAAGCAGTGAAGAGTTTTTACGAGGATAGTGAGGCTCAAGTTAGAGTATGTAGGAAAGAGGGAAATTTTTTCCCAGTAAAAGTAGGCCTTAGACAAGGATGTGTGATGTCACCGTGGTTGTTCTATATATTTATAGATGGGGTTGTAAGAGAAGTAAATGCGAGGGTCTTGGCAAGAGGCGTGGAGTTAAAAGATAAAGAATCACACACAAAGTGGGAGTTGTCACAGCTGCTCTTTGCTGATGACACTGTGCTCTTGGGAGATTCTGTAAGAGAAGTAAATGCGAGGGTCTTGGCAAGAGGCGTGGAGTTAAAAGATAAAGAATCACACACAAAGTGGGAGTTGTCACAGCTGCTCTTTGCTGATGACACTGTGCTCTTGGGAGATTCTGAAGAGAAGTTGCAGAGATTGGTGGATGAATTTGGTAGGGTGTGCAAAAGAAGAAAATTAAAGGTGAATACAGGAAAGAGTAAGGTTATTAGGATAACAAAAAGATTAGGTGATGAAAGATTGAATATCAGATTGGAGGGAGAGAGTATGGAGGAGGTGAACGTATTCAGATATTTGGGAGTGGACGTGTCAGCGGATGGGTCTATGAAAGATGAGGTGAATCATAGAATTGATGAGGGAAAAAGAGTGAGTGGTGCACTTAGGAGTCTGTGGAGACAAAGAACTTTGTCCTTGGAGGCAAAGAGGGGAATGTATGAGAGTATAGTTTTACCAACGCTCTTATATGGGTGTGAAGCGTGGGTGATGAATGTTGCAGCGAGGAGAAGGCTGGAGGCAGTGGAGATGTCATGTCTGAGGGCAATGTGTGGTGTGAATATAATGCAGAGAATTCGTAGTTTAGAAGTTAGGAGGAGGTGCGGGATTACCAAAACTGTTGTCCAGAGGGCTGAGGAAGGGTTGTTGAGGTGGTTCGGACATGTAGAGAGAATGGAGCGAAACAGAATTACTTCAAGAGTGTATCAGTCTGTAGTGGAAGGAAGGCGGGGTAGGGGTCGGCCTAGGAAAGGTTGGAGGGAGGGGGTAAAGGAGGTTTTGTGTGCGAGGGGCTTGGACTTCCAGCAGGCATGCATGAGCGTGTTTGATAGGAGTGAATGGAGACAAATGGTTTTTAATACTTGACGTGCTGTTGGAGTGTGAGCAAAGTAACATTTATGAAGGGATTCAGGGAAACCGGCAGGCCGGACTTGAGTCCTGGAGATGGGAAGTACAGTGCCTGCACTCTGAAGGAGGGGTGTTAATGTTGCAGTTTAAAAACTGTAGTGTAAAGCACCCTTCTGGCATGACAGTGATGGAGTGAATGATGGTGAAAGTTTTTCTTTTTCGGGCCACCCTGCCTTGGTGGGAATCGGCCAGTGTGATAATAAAATAAGTAAAATATATATATATATATATATATATATATATATATATATATATATATATATATATATATATATATATATATATATATATATATACATATATATATATATATATATATATATATATATATATATATATATATATATATATATGTATATATATATATATATATATATATATATATATATATATATATATATATATATATATATATATATATATATATATATATATATATATATATATATACTGTATATATATATATATATATATATATATATATATATATATATATATATATATATATATATATATATATATATATATACAGTATATATATATGTATATGGTTGATATGCCTTCTCTTCTTAAGACTTTTAATATTAAAATTGTATTCAAAATCTTGATACAGTAAAAAAACTTTTGATAAAGAATTCCCCCCAAAATGCTGATGGATGTGTCTATAAGATTCCTTGTAAAATTTGCGATAAAGTTTATTACGGTCAAACTGGTAAAAATCTCGAACTAAGATTAAAACAACATAAATATAGCCTTAGAACTGGACAAGATTCCAATGCTCTATTTATTCATGTAAGAGATTTTAACCATCCAATTGATTTTCAAAAGTTGAGAAAGTAGTATCAAGCAAGTCCATGGTCGACAGGAATATAATTGAATCTTGTTTCATAAAAAGCAGTTTTGACAATAATATGAATATTTCCTTCGGTTTATATAAATTAGATCCATTTATAATTAATAGAATTTGGGAAGAATTTAATAATACACTGGACAAATAATAATTTTTAAATTTTCTTCGGTAGAATAGTTTGTGGGTGAGTTGTGCAAAGGACCTATCCAAGTTGGGTCGGCGCGCGTCAGGTGTTTAACCGTTGTGGGATCTGATAGTGAGGTGTTGGCCAGACCCCTTATATAGCTTCTTTGGATACTTTACTTTCATAGTTCCTTGGTAATGTGAGTAGTCACGAAAGCGCTTGGAATTTCTCTATTCTTTCAGAGTGGTTGTTTTGCATATTCTGAAATCACCTGTTTACTGTGATCTTATTGCATTAATGGATACCACACGACTCTTCAGAATGTTCTCGATAAGCTTTCCTAATCATATATCTTTTGTTTCACAGTTTTCTTCTGCACTGATCAAGTCCCACAAGTTAAAAATTCGACTTAATTTTTTAAAAAATTGTTTAAATGAACAAGTTCTGCCCAAGTCTCTTTTACTCAATAGACTCCTTGACATGAGAGATCGTCCTTTTGATGATTTTATGAGAATTATTCTTCAGAAACATATTGAAATAACTAAAATACAGGAGAAGGAAGCATTCAAAATATTGAGAAAGAAAAAATACTCTTTTAATCAGGCCATTCCATCAGAATGGAAACACAGTATGTTGGATCATTGCTATAATAAACTCAGAAGAATTTGTAATGAACTCAAGAGCAAACTACAAAGAAAATTAGACATTTTAATTAAAAATAGTGATTGGACAAAGCATGCTAATAACAGTTTTGTAATTAACTTATCAGATGAAATTTTAGACAAACATACAACTGCTGCTCTAGCTTTTGGCCTAAGTTTTGCAACTTCAAAAAAACTTAATAATGTTGAAATTGCAAAAGCCTTTTGTAACTTTGAAAAATTTTCTGATTTATCCTCTGATGAAATTAATATTAGTAAAGGAATGGTATACAGCTCTATGTTAAAACCAAACATTCCCAATTGCCCTCAAAGATTTTTTAAGTCTTATGATACACTTAATAACAATAAAAATTTGCGCCTTACTAAAGCAGACAAAATAAATGCAATAGTAATTATGAAAGAAAATGATTACCAAGAAAAAATGAATAATCTCTTAGATGATACTGAAACCTATTCTAAACTTAGGAAAAATCCCCTAGAAACCGTTAACAGCAATTTCAATAAAACAATAAAACTTCTACTGAAAGGCAAAGATGAATTAGTCAAACAATTTACTTCCACTAATCCATCTTTACCTTACATGTATGGACTAATAAAAACACACAAACCAGGGAATCCAGTCAGACCAATTATTAGCTCCATAGGGTCAGTTTCACATAAATTATCCAAATGGCTTGTTGATATTTTGAGCCCTATTGTTGGCAAAATTTCTAACTTTAATGTTAAAAACAACATAGACTTGGTTGATAAATTAAGCTCCTTGACTGACTTATATGATTTTAACATGGTTAGTTTTGATGTTACTTCCTTGTTTACGAAAGTTCCTGTTGATGATTTATTAAGTTTCTTATCTGAAGAACTCGTTAACTATGATTTACCATTGCCAGTTCCTACTATCATTAAACTTATTAAACTTTGCATTGTTGATGCAAAATTTGTATTTAATGATAAGTTTTGCACTCAGAAATTTGGTATGGCAATGGGAAATCCTCTTTCACCAGTTCTTAGTAACCTATACATGGAATTTTTTGAAACAAGGTTGCTTAACATAATCCTCCCTAATAGAGCTAAATGGTTCAGATATGTTGATGATATTTTGAGTCTTATGCCCAAAACTGTAGATATACACCATTTCCTTGGAAAATTAAATAGCTTAGCTCATTCTATAAACTTTACTGTTGAGTTTGAAGAGAATAACTCATTGCCTTTTCTAGATGTTTTAATTATTAAGAGTGATAATGAATTCAAATTTAAAATTTACAGAAAACCTACAAATAACTGTTCCTATGTCCACTATTATTCCTCGCATCAAGATAGAGTCAAACTGTCTGTTTTCTCATCAATGTTTTTGAGAGCTTTACGAATTTGTAGTCCTGAGTTCATAGATGAGGAAATATCCAAAATTTATGAAATAGGTAATGATTTAAAATACCCAAGAAATGTAATTGATAAAGCTTTTAAAGTTGCTAGAAATACTTTTTACAATCCAAAAAGGGACAACCAGCCTTATTCAACTAAAAATATGTTGGTTCTCCCTTACCATGAAAACTTGGTTGATATGCCTTCTCTTCTTAAGACTTTTAATATTAAAGTTGTATTCAAAAATCTTGATACAGTAAAAAAAACTTTTGATAAAGAATTCCCCCCAAAATGCTGGTGGATGTGTCTATAAGATTCCTTGTAAAATTTGCGATAAAGTTTATTACGGTCAAACTGGTAAAAATCTCGAACTAAGATTAAAACAACATAAATATAGCATTAGAACTGGACAAGATTCCAATGCTCTATTTATTCATGTAAGAGATTTTAACCATCCAATTGATTTTCAAAAAGTTGAGAAAGTAGTATCAAGCAAGTCCATGGTCGACAGGAATATAATTGAATCTTATTTCATAAAAAGCAGTTTTGACAATAATATGAATATTTCCTTTGGTTTATATAAATTAGATCCATTTATAATTAATAGAATTTGGGAAGAATTTAATAATACACTGGACAAATAATAATTTTTAAATTTTCTTGGGTAGAATAGTTTGTGGGTGAGTTGTGCAAAGGACCTATCCAAGTTGGGTCGGCGCGCGTCAGGTGTTTAACCGTTGTGGGATCTGATAGTGAGGTGCTGGCCAGACCCCTTATATAGCTTCCTTGGATGCTTTACTTTCATAGTTCCTTGATAATGTGAGTAGTCACGAAAGCGCTTGGAATTTCTCTATTCTTTCAGAGTGGTTGTTTTGCATATATATATATAAATATATAAATATATATATATATTCTTCCTTGAAGCCTTTTTATCCACTTCTCCGAGGCTATGGGTCCCACAATTTACACCAGAGGTGGACCCCATCCTATATATGTATATATATATATATATATATATATATATATATATATATATATATATATATATATATATATATATATATATATATATATATATATATATATACATATATATATATATATATATATATATATATATATATATATATATATATATATATATATATATATATATATATATATATATATATATATATATATATATATATATATATATATATATATATATATATGTGTGTGTGTGTGTGTGTCTGTTCTTGTGTGTTTTTGTATTTATATATATATATATATATATATATATATATATATATATATATATATATATATATATATATATATATATATATATATATATATATATATATATATATATATATATATATATATATATATATATATATATATATATATATATATATATATGTGTGTGTGTGTGTGTGTGTGTGTGCATATATGTATATATAAATATATATATATATATATATATATATATATATATATATATATATATATATATATATATATATATTTATATATAAATATATATATGGTGAAAAACTTGCGATTTTGGCTTAAATAGCAGCGCTCATCTTGCCATATTAGACAAGCGAAAATTTGTATATTTAATAATATCGCAAAAATCATTCTGAATCTAACGAAAAAAAATATATTTCATTGTGTCTGTTTATAATTAAATTATTGTAAATTTATCTAAAATATATTCAGTTGATTAGGCTAAATTAAAGTGCGCTTGTTATAATAAGGTTAGTTAAGTTTTCTAAGGTTCTTTTGGTTCAGAATTATTAATTTTTACAATAACCTAAATGAAAAAAAAATTATAGCTTTAAACGTATAAGAGAATATTGTAAAATGAACTAAATTTTAAGTGAATTCTTGCTAGTTGACCAGTTATACTATTCGGCACGACATATATATTAAAAAAAGAGCTTTAGCAAACTTGTGCACTTTACTTTGCACAATGTGCGAGAAACTGATCACGCTGGAACCATTGTTATCAATCCTGTCTTTGTAATATATCTGTTGTTGATAATTTAAAAACACTGTCAATGTCTGGTTAGTGAATCAGCTGCATTCTTGCAATCTCCTTCCACCACCACCACCAGAATCTTTTGAATCAGCCAACTTCCTTAGTGTTTGTTGAGTGGCGCTCCTTCCTCCGTCTGTGATTGCTGACTATTGATGTCTGTTGTGAGGATCACCCACCACCCCCTTTCCCATTCTTCCCCACCCTCTATTTCTGTTGAAAAACTCAAAAGACCTTCGCCTTCTTCTGTTGAGAGACTCATCCATCTTCTTCGGCGTCTGTTGAGAGTATCAGTCACTTCCCGTTCCCTAGCTTCGTCGGCGCCTGTTGATAGGATCAGCCACCTCCTCCCTCCTCCGTTGGGATTTGCTGACAGTATAAGATAGGTCATCTTGAAAAATGGAAATTCCCAAGTGATAGTAACTCCACCTCTCCTGGAACAAAATCTGTGAAGCTCCCGTACCGGATCTTTAATGGAATACCTGACGACATCCTTAGTGTCCTATTGCAGTCTTCCAGCTCAGGCTGATAAATTTCAGCAACGTGTATGTGACCCATCAAGTGTAATGCAATGCGATAGGGAAGCAGTAAGCTTGTGTTCCCATTCTGTAACCATCGTTTAAAAGAGCGTAGCAGCATATTGTTAATGTAGCCACTTTTACCAAATTAGAAATAAAGGGACCAAAAGCTCCAGCGGCGGGCACCACTAAGACCTGGATCTGGTAAGACTTGTCCTGTTTCCTGACAAATCTTACCTAACCTAACCCATGTGGTCTGATAGAAACAACCACTTCTTCTCCCCCCCCACTTACCCTCCCCTAATTTCTTCTCCCCCCCCCATTTACCCTCCCCTACTTCCCTCATCCATCGCCGCTGCCGTGAGGGAGGATCAGCCACTCAGGCAACCACAAGCTGATTTTTGCCAGCATCAAGCCGCGTTTTCGCTAGAGTTCGCCGCTGAGCGGAATTCAATATCTTCAAATTCGAAGCTTGGAAATTTTTCAGATTCTCCGCGAGAGGACAACTTTAAAAAGAGTCATACATAACATTTTTTTTCTGGCCATATTTGCCTCGATGGCCATTAATAATTGTGATAGCCTCGCGACTGAATATTAATTTTAATTTGTAAAGTGAAACCACATACTCTAATGCAACATAAACACAATTTTAAAACTACTGAAATTTCTAAGACGAATTCGAATTATTGAATAATGACCGTGTTGCAATTAACGAATACTTATATTTAATTTATTATCCTTATTCCTAGTATATATATATATATATATATATATATATATATATATATATATATATATATATATATATATATATATATATATATATATATATATATATATATATATATATATATATATATATATATATATATATATATATATGTCGTGCCGAATAGGCAGAACTTGCGATCTTGGCTTAAATAGCAACGCTCATCTTGCCATATAGGACAAGTGAAAATTTGTGTATGCAATAATTTCGCCAGAATCATCCTGAACCTAACGAAAAAAATTTATTTCACTGTGCTTGTTTAGTATTAAATTACTGTAAATAAATCTAAAATATATTTAGGTGGGTTAGGCTAAAATAAATTGTTCTTGTTATAATAAGGTTAGGTAAGTTTTCTAAGTTCCTTTTGTTGAAAAATTATAAATTTTTACATCACATTAAGGAAAAAATATATCTTTAAACGTATAAGAGAAAATTTTAGAAAGGACTTAATTTTAAATGAGTTCTTGCTAATTGATCAGTTTTACTTATTCGGCACGACATATGCATGTATATATATATATATATATATATATATATATATATATATATATATATATATATATATATATATATATATATATATATATATATATATATATATATATATATATATATATTATTTATTTATATATATATATATATATATATATATATATATATATATATATATATATATTTATTTATTTAACCATCTTCAGTTATCGTCTATTGTTCTCATCATTTTTTTTCTAATCCTAACTTTATTTTAATCTATTTCCTCAGTTTTCCCTTTAGCGAAATGCAAATATTAATAATGTGCTACGCTGCTGTGGTATATGAGGTGGGCGTGTGTATGGTCTCTGTTTACCACCGCCTCTCAGGCAAATTGGATCAAATATCAGATTGCTACCATTTACTAAAATATGTTTTCAGAGTAGTATTGGAGCGTCGATAGAATATCCCGTTAGGCGTTTATTTTGGTGGTGCTTCGAGAGAATACGTTTCAAGAGGCCGAGATACTTTTTGTCTTTTCTTGTCCGTGAGCTTTCGTTTTTGTAACCTTTCGTGTTTTCTGTTTTTCTCAACCTTTACCTTCTTCCTATTTCCCTTCATCGTGGTCTCTCTCTCTCTCTCTCTCTCTCTCTCTCTCTCTCTAAAACCTTCACGCAAGGCAGATTTTCTCTTCTTCGTCCACAAACAGATTTTCTACAGAGTGAGCACAAATATAATTATTATCAACTGTAAGTGCCTCTGGTGGACCACCTCCTTCTTTCTTATTTCCACAAATTAACGAGTAAACAACTTAACAGCGAGGAGAGCTACTTTTCTGTACATTTTTTTCTTTACCTTAACAAGTAATTCAACTTCTGCTACAAACGTAGTAGGAGGACAAGTTTATTGTGTTCATTTCTTGAATTATTATGTGGCCAATAGGTCCAGCCAACATAAATTTTAAATTGGTTTGGTGAGGTGGATGACGTCGTTTCCAAAACTCTGCATCTGGCAGTGTCGTTCTTGTGGTTTAACACGTGTACTCGTGACCGGTTCATGACCTGTCAAAGAAGATCACGATGGACCATTCAAACGTTAAAGATTTTATTCCTTCTGAAACCCTATTTATATTAGAGCATAAAAATTTTATGATGGAATAAGTAGTTTTGTCTCAACTTCATTAAATTTAATTGCATTCTCAGTGGAGGATTTAACAGCAGTTTCGAGCTTCCCTAACACATCATCAGCTCTGTTTCTCAAAACCTTTATTGTGTCCGTCTTGTCTCTGGTTCACATCAGTCTGATTTTTTCCAACTTTACATTTGTTCTCACTGACCTGCACTTGACATTTTTACAGGCTATGACGTCAGCTTTGGCAGAAATCGAAATTATCAAAATTGAGAGGATTGTTGATGTAATTAGGGGAGATTGATGTTATCAGAGGAAGGTTGATGTAATTAGAGGAATATTGATGTAAACAGAGGAAGGTTGATGTAATTAGAGGAATATTGATGTAAACAGAGAAAGGTTGATGTAATCAGAGGAAGATTGGTGTAATCAGAGGAAAGTTGATGTAATCAGAGGAAGGTTGATGTAATGTTCTCGTCCACCAGCACCTTCGTAATGTTTCGTAGGATTTTATAAATAAATATTTTGACTACTAGTGGCCAACAATTTTTAGAGGAAAATATAGACGACATTTCGGTCTCTTCCTGAACCCTTATCACTCACGAAACTTTACTAGTCTACGATGGACCCGTATGTCATCTAAAATACCCTTTTGAAATTTCAGGTTATTTATTAATACATATGCAAGTTTAAATTATATATGAACAGCAAAAAATCCATTTGCAGTGACATGAAATGGAAATCACATTCTCTGTTTTGCATTCGTCTGTAGCAGCGCAACGCCTGAGGCTGACACAAAACTGTTCCAAATATTAATTCCGCTATTTTTATTCATGAGCTAAATGACAAAGAAGGGCAATATACATATGCATGTCGGTACAAGGTTTTGAGTGGGCTTGCTTATTTGAAGTTGTAGTGTGTGTGTGTAGTCACGTAATTGGGGTTGCAAGGGCCAGTTCATAGCTTCCGGCCCCGTTTCTTGCCTGGTTGCTACTAGGTCCACTATCTGCTCCATGAGCTTTATCATACCTCTTCTTCACGCTATGTATGGGTTCTGCCTCCACTACATCACTTTCCAGACTATTCCATTTCCTGACAACTTAATGACTGAAGAAATACTTCCCAACATCCCTTTGACTCAGCTGGTCTTCAACTTCCAAGTATGACTCCTTATTGTTGTGTCCCATCTCTGGAACATCCAGTCTCTGTCCACCCTGTCAATTTCTCTCAGTATTTCTTATATCGTAAACATGTTCCCCCTCCCCATCCTTCCGTCCTCCAGTGCCGTGAAGTCGATTTCCCTTAGCCTCTCCTCGTAGGATATACCCCTTAGCTGCGGGTCTAAGCTTGTTACAAACTTTTGCACTTTCTCTAGTTTCTTTACGTGCTTGGCTAGGTGTGGGATCCAAACTGGTGCCGCATACTCCAATATGGGCCTAACGTACACGGTGTACAGGGTCCTGAATGATTCCTTATTAAGATGTCGGAATGCTGTTCTGAGGTTTGCTAGGCGCCCATATGCTGCAGCAGTTATTTGGCTGATGTGTGCCTCAGGAGATGTACTTGGTATTATACTCACCCCAGGATCCTTTTTCTTGAGTGAGATTTGCAGTCTCTGGTTCCCTAGCCTATACTTTGTCCACAGTCTTCTTTGCCCTTTCCTAATTTTTATGACTTTGCACTTGGTGAGGTTAAACTCCAGTAGCCAGTTGCTAGACTAGGCTTACAGCCTCTCAAGATCAATTTGTAGTCCTGCATGATCCTCCTCCGATTGAATTCTCCTCATTAGCTTTACATCGTCTGCAAACAGGGGCACTTCTGAGTCTATCGCTTCTGAAATATCATTTACATACACCAGAAGCAGCACAAGTCCTAAGATTGACCCCTGTGGCACCCCACCTGATCCTCTAGCTTTTGCACTAATCTCTTGAGTGGAACTGTGTCCAAAGCCTTCTTACAGTCCAAAAGAATGCAATCTACGCACCTCTCACTCATTCCTTTCTAGGTGCTCCACCACTCTTCTGATAATCTTCTCCATAACTTGCTTACTATACATGTCAGAGAAACTGGTCTGTAGTTTAATGCTGCCTGTCAGTTTCCTTTCTTAAAAATTGGGACTACATTTGCTTTCTTTCACACCTCAAGAACTCGCCCTGTTTCTACAGATGTGTTGAAGATTAGTGTAAGTGGCATCCACAGTGCCTCTGCACCCTCTTTTATGACCCACGGAGAGACGTTGTCCGATCCCATCGCCTTTGAGGTATCTAGCTCGCTTAGCAGCCTCTTCACCTCCTCCTCGGTTGTGTGTATTTTATCCAGCACTTGGTATACCCCACCACTTCAAATTTCTGGAGTCCTTTCTGTCTCCACTGTAAATACTTCTTTAAATCTAATGTTAGGATCTTCACATACTTCTCGGTCGTTTCTTGTCATCTCTCCTTCCTTCCTCAGCCTAATTACTTGATACTTAACTGCTGTTTTCCTCCTGATGTGACTATACAACAGCTTCAGGTCAGAATTGGCTTTCGCTGCTATAATTTCGTGTTGCCTCTGTGCCTCCTTATCTGTGCGTATTCTTTTCTGGCTCTTCGATTAATCTCATTTTTCTGAGTCATTTGCCTTCTACACTTTTTCCATTCTGTAGTTTCCACTCTTAGTTTTGGTTTCTCTACACCTCTGAGTGAACCAAGGGCTCGTCCTGGTCTTCCCGTTATTTCTGTTGACCTTGGGTACGAACCTCTCCTCTGCTTCCTTAAATTTTGTTGCCACATATTCCACAATTTCATTTACTGATTTTCCCACCAGCTTTCTTTCCCACTGGACCTCGCGCAGGAAATTCCTCATGCCTGTGTAGTCTCCTCTTTTGTGTGTGTGTGTGTACTCAGTTGTACATGTGGATGATGCGCTTCAGTCTTGGGTTGTTTGTGTGAAAACTTTCACCTAGATGTACTCACATGCTGGCGTTGTGGTAGAGGAGGTCGAGTTTCAGCTCCTAGCCTCTACCTTATCACTGTATTCGACTGTGTGTCGAGGAAATTCCGGCTAATAGAGCTGAGTTTTTTGACACTGGGAGACAGGGAATTATTTCACTCAATGACGCGTTACTGTACACACAGCTCATCTTTTCATTCTGGTAACTTTATTTTTCCTTATCTCATTTCAAAGTCTGGTAGGAGTATTTTTCTCGCAACACACCACCAAGACCGTGCTACCTATAGAAACTTTGCAAATAACGACTCGTGCCGATAAACCTTTTGACACTAATACAATATTTACGTCTTGCAAAACGCGACCATGTTGTGGTGCTCTGGTGGAAGCTGAGTCTACTGGAAACTACTGTGCCTCAATAAAACGAGAAGGGACAGAGAAAATAGTGAGTTTTAATCCCATTTTTGTCGATAAAAATATTTAGAAAAAGTAGACAGCGGCGATCAAAATATATATGTGGCTTTCGTTATTTTTTTATTATTTTTTTTAAATAATGATATTTCTTGCTACAGAATATACCAGCCTTCTGACGTATCAGTTTGGCACATAAATATGGAATTTCAGTTCAAGATATTTCACATTTTAGTAACAAGGCAGCTTCACCTGCCTAGGTACATGCAGTGAACTACTGGAATGAGTGTTATCTTGTAACTCCACCCACGGATGACTTGTGGTCTCACTAAGATTAAAAGAAATCATTGAAATATACATTTCATATAAATTTAGGTGAAGTTTTTGCGTTAAATGTTTCTTGTACACATTTCATTTTTGGAATTAGATCCTGTTTTATGTAATAATGTTTTTAATATTTACTAAGCAATATATTTAAATAATGTAAAATTAAATTTCGTTAATTGATAAACTCTGAGATATTCAAAATAATTCTCGTACAATAACACTTACAAATACTGGTCAGATACTCTCTGTTAAGATGCTCATTGTTCAGACCAGTAAATGCAGAACATTTCTCCAGGCAGAGGGACTGACCACCTCAAAACTACGTCTTCGAGGGTAATGGACTGATTACATCGTCTCTACATATCTCTAAATATTATATTCACGATATCCGCTAAACATACCTCTTGATGCAATGCACAGTAACTAAAACATTCTGAAAGCTTGAGTGGCTCGGAGCTAAGAAGGACGGCTATGTACCAACAAGTCGGGTCTTGATCCAACATACACGACATCTCCCAACTCAACTGGATCTCGGCTACTGAGTAACATACTATGTTAGGACGTTCAAGCAAGAGCTTCTGAGGTGTTTCAGGTGCCAGAGGTTCAGCCACCTCTGCACCCGATGTCAATCTAAGGAAAAGTGCGACGTCTGCAGCGTGTCTCACCTGACCAAGGACTGCAAACTAAATAGAGGTGAGATTACGGAACCTCGGTGTCCGAACTGCGACAAGAAGCTGCACTTCCTGGAGAGGCTCCGCCAGGTCAGGGCACCATGGAAAACCCCGGTTGTCTAGCCACCAGTATCAAGTAGAGCCTTCACCACTGAGCAGCAGCCTCGTCCAGAGGAGGTTAAAGTTTCAACCACAAAATCAACCACTGAAAAACACTGTAGCCCAATGAAACAGAAAAAACCATGCCGTATTACCCTTGAGCCATCAAATGGTGTCGACAATCACGTACTTAACAGAGGTCATATGGGACCTGATAGACTAAGTAGAAAGCAAAGAGATATTTATTGCTGTGAGGACCTTCTTGAATATATGGACAAAACATAGTGCATACGTTTATTAGCAAATGTACCCGACCACTTATATTTGAGGCCCAGATACAGTCATGTGGGGTTTCAGGTCACCGCAGTGTATAGTTGTTTTTGCAGTGGAACGCACAAGGACTACAGTTTCTGTATTAGATCAACAACTACCCAACAAGTAAAAACGTCGTAGCTATCATCCTCAAATCCTCGGATAACGACCCGTATCAGGACCTGGCGAATGAATCAACCAAACCCTTCGCGTTTTTCTATGTGATTAGTTAATGGTCCAAGTCGGACCGAAACGACGTGATAAACTTCAGTCTTCTGTGTGCAGGTTATTTGTGTCCGTTCCTTGTATAATGCAGCCTTGTCGTTCATACCAAGTTCTATTCCTCATTTAGTCTTAATATTTAATACTTGATTCTTTATTGTTGTCGTTTTCCTGGCATGTCTCTGGTGCAAGATTCTTTCTGATTTGTCCATCGACAATATATTATTTTCTAAATTCTGTAACTCTTCTTACCTGAATCATATTTCCATTATTTTCTCTTCAGTCCACAAGATGTCGTGCATAATACAGATATATCAATTACTAGCTCATTGCTCCCTACTATTAAAATGTAGTAAATCCGTTTTTGTAGTGTTCTATCGTGCTTTGGGTGAACCATAGACTCATTCTGTTATTCTCACCGTCTATTCTACAAAATGTTTTAAATTTCTAGAATTTAATGAGGTCTTGATGTCAGTTTCTGCCTCCTAAGGTTTAGTTCAGCTATCCCGTCTCCAGTACCCGTCTCCCGATTCACATCCACCAGAAAAATAAACCGTTCAGTTTGATCTCTGGCTCCCAAAGACTCTCCATCATCTGTTTTCCCTTTGTCTGAGGTGCTAAAGGTGAAGACTTGATATACTTTTTCTTGGTTATTTTTTGATCTCTCTGGCCGCGGTCTTTCATGCTGACGAATATTCGTATCCTTCACCTCCTCAATTACTTTAGAAATCTTTTTCTAATTGACTTCTCATAGGCATCACTGATATATCCTCCTCACAATACACAAATAGTAATAATGATAGAATTACCGACAGAATATTCTGTAAATAGATGCAGATGCAGCTAATGTGATATTTTATTGTGGCAACGTTTCTCTCTCCAGGAGCTTTGTGAAGCTGGAGAGCGAAACGTTGCTACCATAAAATGTCACATTAATTGCATCTGTATCCATTTACTTACACTGAACAAGTGGATACGGAACTAATATTCCCTCAGAGACACCAATTGTAACTCAACTGAATTCCTTCCTTCGGCTCAGGAGCTTTACTATAGATCAATTCTTATCCCTCCCCCCTTAAGGCCACATTGTCTAGGGATGCAAATAAGTCCATAGACGATGTGGTTAACAATAATATCTTTATTTATACAAGTACATGTACAAGGTATACAGACCATAGCTGACATCAGTGACATACTGCTATACAGAAAGCCGCTTGTTATGCTGAGCATTTCCCGCAAATTAGGTTAGTTTTGTCCCAGGATGCGACCCACATTAGTCGACTAACTCCCAGGTTCCCATTTTACTGATGGGGAGCATAGACAACCGGTGTCAGGAAACACCCCCAATGTTTCTACCCTCGCCGGGAATCGAACCTGTACATTTCCGTGTGAAGCGAGAGCTTTAGCCACCAGGCCACGGGGCACAGCGACGTGATGGCTTTCTCCGAATGAACCAGTCACAATAGTGAGTTACATTTAGGGTGTTCCACTGTGTTTCTCTTATTTCCTTAACAAAGTTCATTCCCACTTCAAGGGACGTTCCTTAATGCTAGTGACAGGTTCTAGATCCAAGGAATTAGACTTGTCTTTCCCATCCTGTAATTGAACCTAATTGTCTTCAGTTTCTCAGGCTTTATATAATCCCTTCGGGTTTAGCACACTTCCGCCAGCTTAAGAGAAAAAATTCGTTCATTCTGTCAATAAGTATTTTAACAATAACCGAATAAAACACATGGAAAGTAAAATAAAAAAAATGCTTAAATAAAAATCACATCGCTATCTTTGCATCTGCATAGCTACACCATTCTGTAAATTTTTCGGATAGGCTCCTAATAGAGTTTGGCTTCATAGGCCTAATGTGAAATTCTGCGTAGAGAACCACGTCGAGGATATCGTTGCCTTGGTATTGGCCCCAGCACTAGTAACAGTCATTAAGACTTGCAATATCTGAGCGGGAAGAGTCTTGTCTTTGCGCTATGAACAAAGAAAAGGTTGTTAGCACTTAATGCGAAGTCATGAGCTGAATAGTTCATGACTCTTTATGTAATCAAAGAAATCAAAGTAATGAAGGCCACTATTGTATATGGCAAAATTCGTATCAGCTTCTCCTTGCCTATGGTCACCCACTTACAGGAATAACTTCTTCAAAGTGACTGTCCCAGTAAAATGATACAATGTAAATATGTAAACGTTAATATATTGATCACGATCTTGCTGAATAACCCGCACTAAAACAGCAGAAGCCGAGTGGATGAAGGTTCACTCCGTGGTAAACCCGGTGCTGGTTTTATCATCAGTGGTCAAAGGGCGAATCTTTTATGTCATTGAGGTTCAGATGATAAACTTTCTTGTCGGTGGTGTTCAGCAAGTTTATTGCTTTATAAATCTTTACGTCACGTCCATCTTATCACAAAACATGACTGGAAAGGTTTTCTTTGGGCACCGAGCCAATAAAAATTATGTTACTTAACCAATGGAGTGATTTTTTTAAATGTTTAGTTATTTCTCGTAATTTTTACTTATTTCTCGTAATTTTTCATTATTTTTCGCATTTTTGGCTAATTATTAGATACTTTTCCTAATTTTTAGTTACGTTTCATGATTTTTAGTTATTTATCATAATACGTAGTTTTAATGAACATATTTAATGAAAATATTTGCTTCCTCTATTAGGCATTACCATGAAAAAGGGCCTCGTATGATGCTAAAATAATCTGAGTTTACATTGTTAAATGTATATTCTGAATAAGCATAAAAAAAATAGTACCCCTGGTGTGATTTAAAGTAATTTTGAAAATCCGGACAAAAGTGGCTAAAAACGCTAAACACTTATCTTATAAAAACTCTTACAACCTTCCATAAAAAGTATATATACAGGATTTTTTCATGCTTGAGGGAAGCAGACAGAGTCATCGTGACCATTTTCCATTTGCAGAGAAAAAAATTTTTGAGTCCAGTGATTTTTTTTTTTTTAGGCAAAAAAACTTTTGCTCTAAAAATGGAAAATGGTCATAATGACGCTGTTTGTTGGACCAATTTGTCCCCACAAGCATGAAAAAAATCCTATATATATAGCTTTCTTGGAGGTCATAAGAGTTTTTTATAGGATAATTGTGTGGAAAAAAGGAGCTTCAATGTGTCTTTTAATATTTTCGAGTCAATATTCCTAAGAAGCGTAAAAAATAGTTCAGGTGATTTTTTTTTTCTGTAATGTTTAGTTATTTTTCGTAATTTTTAATTATTTTTCATAATTTTTATTTATTTCTCGTCATTTTTTCGTAATTTGTCATTAATCTTCGTTATTTTTTATAACTTTTGGTTATTTTTCATAATTTTTAGTTATTTTTCATGATTTTTAGTTATTTTTCGTAATGATTAGTTTTAATGAAAATATTAACTTTCTCTATTAGACATTATCATTGAAAAAGAGCCTCGTATGTTGTTAAAATTATCTGATTTTACATTTTTAAATGAATATTTTGAATCAGCACAAAAAAAAAAAAAAATCCTGTGAGGTGCTGTCTTGCGTTTTCTTTCACATCCTTTTTTTTTTTTTTACACAGGGTTTGAGAAGGTTAAAGATCCCTAGTTTTATTGACAAGCTATTTACAAGTTAAGGATTCCTAACTTTATTGGCAAGCTAAGAGCTGACTTTGCTAGGCTCATATTTTCAGCGATCTGATGCTCAAATCATCATGTTTTGTAAGAGCTACAGTATTTGTACACTTCCTTGGTGTAACATCAATCACGAATATTAGCTTAATCATTAATTTAAGGGGAAAATTTGATGAAATCATATTCACTCACATTGAAAGCTGGCGGAAATAGACTTACAGAACAACAGCTGCTGTAGCACTCACGAGTCTCAGGGTAACACAACAATTGGATAGTTGCCAGAAGTCGGTGTCAAACTCATCTGAGAAGAAAAGAATCAAAACTACATTAATTAAGCCAGAAAATAAGACATTATAAGTTTATCATAAAATTTACTTCCGTCCCAATTAATTTTCACACTACATAAGCCATTGTCAGATTTTTGTTTCTGTCTGATAAGTGGAGACGGGTTCTTCTAATCGGCTTTAAAATATATCCCACTTACAAGATTTGTATAATAATGAAGTATGTAAATGTCATTATTATACTATGGAAATGGTATAGTAATATTTTACCTTATTACATTAATTTACCTTGACGCTGGTTAAGGATTCTTCCGCCAAAAAACTGAATTTATTTTATTCTTGTCTGGACCGAATTTAAATATTATCGTAGAATTTTGATATTAGTTTCTATATGATAACTTGTGAATGACTCTCCTAAATCCTCTCAACCCTTCAGAATTAACATTCAGTGACTTTATCAGCTCATACCATACTTTGTACTGTTCTAGTCTCATGCATTGATCATAGGAATACGGGGATACTTTCCTGGGATAGCGCAGAGACCGAAATACGGTGCCCCGTGACCTGGTGGCTAAAGCTCTCGCTTCACACGGCGAAGGTCTGGGTTCGATTCCCAGCGAGGATAGAAATATTAAGCGTGTTTCTTTACACGAGTTGTCTATGTTTCCCATCAGTAAAAATGGGTGCTAGTCGACTGATGTGGGTTGCATCCTGGGACAAAACTGACCTAATTTGCCCGAAATGACACCCGAATCTGCATGACAGTGTCTTCCATTGCAGACACTGCAAGGCTCCAGGCGGACATCAACCAAATCTTTCAGTGGGCTGCAGAAAACAATATGAAGTTCAACGATGAGAAATTTCAATTACTCAGATATGGTAAATACGAGGAAATTAAATCTTCATCAGAGTACAAAGCAAATTCTGGCCACAAAATAGAGCGAAACACCAACGTCAAAGACCTGGGAGTGATCATGTCGGAGGATCTCACCTTCAAGGACCATAACATTATATCGATCGCATTTGCTAGAAAAATGACAGGATGGATAATGAGAACCTTCAAAACGAGGGATGCCAAGCCCATGATGACACTCTTCAGGTCACTTGTTCTATCTAGGCTGGAATATTGCTGCACACTAACAGCACCTTTCAAGGCAGGTGAAATTGCTGACCTAGAAAATGTACAGAGAACCTTCACGGCGCGCATAACGGAGATAAAACACCTCAATTACTGGGAGCGCTTGAGGTTCCTGAACCTGTATTCCCTGGAACGCAGGCGGGAGATATACATGATTATATACACCTGGAAAATCCTAGAGGGACTAGTACCGAACTTACACACGAAAATCACTCACTACGAAAGCAAAAGACTTGGCAGACGATGCAACATCCCCCCAATGAAACGCAGGGGTGTCACTAGCACGTTAAGAGACCATACAATAAGTGTCAGGGGCCCGAGACTGTTCAACTGCCTCCCAGCATACATAAGGGGGATTACCAACAGACCCCTGGCAGTCTTCAAGCTGGCACTGGACAAGCACCTAAAATCGGTTCCTGATCAGCCGGGCTGTGGCTCGTACGTTGGTTTGCGTGCAGCCAGCAGTAACAGCCTGGTTGATCAGGCACTGATCCACCAGGAGGCCTGGTCACAGACCGGGCCGCGGGGGCGTTGACCCCCGGAACTCTCTCCAGGTAAACTCCAGGTAAATACTCTGCATAACAAGCGGCTTTCTATATAGTAGTATGTCATTGTTGTCAGTTATGGTCTGTATACCTTGTACATGTACTGGTAGAACTAAAGATACATTATTATTACATTTGGTAAACTAGGAGGTCGTGTAAGATACATCACTAGCTCAACCTGGCTGCTGCCTTTCCTGGGAGGTCGTGTAAGATACATCACTAGCTCAACCTGGCTGCTGCCTTTCCTGGGAGGTCGTGTAAGATACATCACTAGCTCAACCTGGCTGCTGCCTTTCCTGGGAGGTCGTGTAAGATACATCACTAGCTCAACCTGGCTGCTGCCTTCCCTGGGAGGTCGTGTAAGATGCATCACTAGCTCAACCTGGCTGCTGCCTTTCCTGGGAGGTCGTGTAAGATACATCACTAGCTCAACCTGGCTGCTGCCTTTCCTGGGAGGTCGTGTAAGATACATCACTAGGTCAACCTGGCTGCTGCCTTCCCTGGGAGGTCGTGTAAGATACATCACTAGGTCAACCTGGCTGCTGCCTTTCCTGGGAGGTCGTGTAAGATACATCACTAGCTCAACCTGGCTGCTGCCTTTCCTGGGAGGTCGTGTAAGATACATCACTAGCTCAACCTGGCTGTTGCCTTTCCTGGGAGGTCGTGTAAGATACATCACTAGCTCAACCTGGCTGCTGCCTTTCCTGGGAGGTCGTGTAAGATACATCACTAGGTCAACCTGGCTTCTGCCTTCCCTGGGAGGTCGTGTAAGATACATCACTAGGTCAACCTGGATGCTGCCTTTCCTGGGAGGTCGTGTAAGATACATCACTAGGTCAACCTGGCTGCTGCCTTCCCTGGGAGGTCGTGTAAGATGCATCACTAGCTCAACCTGGCTGCTGCCTTTCCTGGGAGGTCGTGTAAGATACATCACTAGCTCAACCTGGCTGCTGCCTTTCCTGGGAGGTCGTGTAAGATACATCACTAGCTCAACCTGGCTGCTGCCTTTCCTGGGAGGTCGTGTAAGATACATCACTAGCTCAACCTGGCTGCTGCCTTTCCTGGGAGGTCGTGTAAGATACATCACTAGCTCAACCTGGCTGCTGCCTTTCCTGGGAGGTCGTGTAAGATACATCACTAGGTCAACCTGGCTGCTGCCTTCCCTGGGAGGTCGTGTAAGATACATCACTAGCTCAACCTGGCTGCTGCCTTTCCTGGGAGGTCGTGTAAGATACATCACTAGGTCAACCTGGCTGCTGCCTTCCCTGGGAGGTCGTGTAAGATACATCACTAGCTCAACCTGGCTGCCGCCTTTCCTGGGAGGTCGTGTAAGATACATCACTAGCTCAACCTGGCTGCTGCCTTCCCTGGGATAACTAAGGTATCTCCAACGACAATCGCTAACTTTCTTTAAAACAAACTTTTTTCCTTGCTCAATGAACATGTTTTCACTCTCTTACATCTCGTGTTTTTTAAAGCATATCCTTGGTAGTTTTGTTTCCTTGAATTTAAGTTGCTGTTAATTTGTCTTTCTGTTGGTTTTGTTCAATTCTATATTAAATTTTGCCCGAAAAGCATTGTACTCTAGTGACTCTCTTTTGTGCCTATCAATGTTTTATTCTATGTAATTTGCATTATTTTTTTTATATTGCATTAAGAAGTCAAAGTTTGCATTTCAATTAGTAATTGTTAATGTAAATTGATTCAATATATTTTGTTATTTTTTAATAAAAAAAATGGAGAACAGCTGCCATCCTTGTCAAAGGCTTTCTTGCTGCGACATTTCTTACAAAATTCCCTGATTTACGCTGTTAATCATGGTTAATATATGGTAAGTTCGCTGCTTTTACCATCATTCCTTAGGTGCAGTATCATATAATGATACATTAACGTCTTTGCATCTAACAATGCAGTTGGGTACAGCTAGGTGAGCGTCTCGCGATGAGCGAATACAGGATCCGGACTCCACCACTATTTGAGATGAGTAATTTACACTGATAGAGGGTCAAGTATCCGCAATCCATTGTGATGAATAACCTTATCTGGTTTATCGTTAAACATAAAGAGCAATGATAACTTGTAAGTCAATATAGTTTACACATCATGTAAGCTGACTCACATAAACAACTGTGTGTGTAAGAGAAGAGGCGGGTGCTATATAGCAAGGTTATAGCTTCACCAACCCAGCTCGCCTGCGAAATAGCCTCGGCTTTCCCTAAAAGCTTTACAAATAAGCTAAAAGCTTGGCATAAAAGGCTTCCATGGAAAGTGCAGGAGGTGAGTGCAAGAGTGACTATGTAAATAGCCAGCAACTTGGAGGACCCACAGCAGTAAATTTTACCTAAGACCTGGTGAATATTAGTGTATAAAAAAACCCTAAACTCGTATGATTCATACAGTTCTTGAGTACGGTGATGTGTAGGGGTAAGGGATTAGTGAAGCTGGGGAGTTAGCGAGGGTGCAAAATTAATCTCAAAGTTGGTACAACTTTGAGATTAATTGGTACAACTTTGAGTTTGAATTGACTGTGAGAGTCATGTGCAAGGGTGTCACTTAAGGTGAGCTTGTCAGGGTATTGCAAATATAAGTGAATTCTCCAAGCTCTCTAATTTAAAGAACAGTCTAATATGTGATGAATCTTTGGCATTGCCTGGCAGTGATGACAGAGATGTGCTGGGTGCCTCTGCGTATAGTATACTTGTGTGAGTCATGTGTGTGTCTGATTTATAATGTTGCGACCACAGTTTTCCACACCCAACGTTCATGGAAAGAAGACTACCAGAGACCAAACTGCGAACTGTTGGGAAACAACATGATGGGCTCTATTTCAGAAGAACGATGTGAGAAATATTATAAAATAGCGAAATTATGGGAAAAAAATGCAGCATAATGCGATCCTTTACTGACGACGTTTCGCCCACATAATGGGCATTACACAGTTACAAACAGATCTCCGTGTTACTTGATAAGGTTCACTATGTGGACGAAGCATTGTCTATCAAGCATTGCATTATATTACAGTCATTTCCAGGCCAGATGCTGTTCACAACCTGTAATTATTTACCAAGAATTTCTCCCTAGTCAAAATCTGCTAAGAGAAAAATGTGCACTATGCAGCCAATTCTCCTAAACAAGGTATCACTGTGGCTAAGACAGTTAATGACCAACTACTGACTAGTTTTTCGATCGTTACACGTATCTCTACTAAAGACAATTATGGATTTTCTAGCTCTTTAGAACGGAAAGTCCCCGTCAGTCTATTTCCAGACATATTGTTAAAGTGGCTAAGGTCTGGGAGACCGGTGCTCTTGACTTACCGTATTTTCCGGCATATAAGGCGCGCTTTTTTCCACAGAAAGCCTTGGAAAATCACCCTGCGCCTTATATGCTCAAGGTCAGGGTCAAAGGTACGTTTTGCGTTACTCTTTAGCGTTAAGTAAGAGGGTAATTAACCCTTGAATACGATTACTGATTTACTGTTATGATACTTGTATCGTGCGCCTTATATGACGGAAAATACAATATTTAATATAACTGAACTCTGTCCTCAAAGTCCTCAAATTCCTCAAAGTTGTAAGTGGCATTAAATTTACTAATCGATACTGAATTGTGGATATTGTCCTCTGAATACTGCTAAAGACTATATTAAATAACTAACATACTGGATCGTGCTGACGTCTGATAGTAGTGACATACGGTAACTGGTTAGGTTAGGTTAGGTTAGGTTAGGTTAGGTTAGGTTACGTTACGTTACGTTATGTTATGTAACGTAACGTAATTGGAGATGCTACGTTGGTCCTCCTGTATACATACAGTTAGTGTTATATTTTATCAGGACTGTAGTGCCATTTTGTCTTGTCATGCAACGGACACCATCCTAGCATGGGAAGTCTTGCATGAGAAATTTTCAAGCTTTGTGTTTTACTGAAGAATCCATTGGCTGCTGGAACGGTCTCTCAGAGAAGTAAAGATTCCAAAATGTTACACAAGTATCTCATTCTTCGACTTTGCTAAATAAGTTACAAAAATGTGAAGATAAATTTAATTGCAGCTTACAAAGTTGATATATTTTGTGAACGTGGTTAAAAAGGTGCATAAATTTCTGATGAAAAGTAAAGCGTTGATCAAATATTATTGCTCAAATCGATTCTTGAATTTCATTATATGAGATCTGAGAATAAACAATAAATAATCATATAGAATATACTTGAAAGTCTCTCATGAATCCCTCCATTTCTGAGAGTGTGACTTTGTAAATGGTCCAAGACGGACCGAAACGTTGTTGTAAGCTCCACTCTTCTATGTGTGAGTTATTTGTGTATTGTTGCAGTCACGATATTGTGCCTTTTTTTTGTTACTTAGAGATGAGAAAGTGTGCTAGTCACTCTTATGGTTGTAAAACACTAGCTGATGTGATTAATCAAAAAGTTCATAGAAAAAATGGTCAATTAATAGTTACAAGTGGCAAAGAAAACCGGGAAAACATTGGTAAAACACAGGAAAATTGTTGAAGATATTTTTATAATAATTATCGCATTTTAAACAATTAAGAATTGGTAGTAAGTGAAAAAAGATTTGTTTTAGAAATTTCTGCACATACATTTGAGGTATTTTTTTAATGAATAATACATTAAAAGGAGTTAAAAATTCGCAGTGCAACTGTGAAAAAATCTCCGACCGTGGATTTTAGTCCACGAACGAAGATTTTTCAGTCCGTCTCCTCAGTCCACCGCACTATACTTGTCTATATATTTTCCACAAGAGGATCATAGACAGAGTGGTGATAGCCGCTAACTGAGATGCGATCACGTATCACTAGTCTCAGTAAACACGCACACTGATCAGACCTATATTACTGTCGGTAGCCGCACACCGACCCACGCCATCATCACTGTGAAGAGATGCAGGGACGGAGAGTGGGTGAGTGGGGGTAATGGAAGGGATGGCAGGAGCGTGCCATATTTATAGATACGTAATTTACTGCTTTATCTCTCTATCAGGTCTGAGATTTATCTCCAGCAGGGTGATCTTGAAGACACGTCGCGAGCAACAAGCGACGTGCGTGCGCAACAGTAAAGCGATGTGAGTGACAAACGCGCAACGTGAGCTTCAACATCGACAAACATTAGACACGAGCAATAAAAACGTGACGCGAGCGAGAAACGGACGACCATGCAAGCTACGTGAGCGACGAATGTGCAACTTTAGCGAGGAATTTGGGCGCGAGCATCGAACCCATGACGTGGACGACGTTGGAAAAGCTGTGGGTGAAAAATGAGGCATCGATGATGGCATGTGTGGTGGAAGCTAGACGGTCTTGGGGAGGCGGAGGAGGATTGACGATGCCCAGAAGTCCCTTGGCTTGGCAGGCGGCGATAACCAGCACGGAGTAAGAAATATATGATGATGGTGAAGGAGACGAGGGCGAGAGTAAACAAGCTTAGACCGGCGCTAAACACGAAGTGGGAAAGTGAATGATAAAACATCTAAAACATGGAAAGATGAGGGAAGTTAATAACAATAAGAGGAAGCGAAAAACTGTACCGGGTAAAGGAAGGGATAATGCGGAGGATGAAATGATGAGAGAATGTTACAATATACAACAAGACGGGTGCTTGTTAATTTGGTACATATTTAATTATGTTCATGTTAGAATTATTATATGAAAAATAATTTCATTGTCTGAGAGCTGAGATAATGTTCAGAGCTTTTGTTGCAATAAATCATTAATTTTCTCAAAATTTACCATTATTCATAATTATTGTATTAAAAATGATGTGTATATGTGATAATGATGGACCAGGGATGGAGGTGCATGACACACTGCCTTGTGTAAACTACATACATAGCAAACTATATGCATGGCTACGTTACGGTAAACTACCAGGCGCAGTTGTATCTCCCCTTTCACTCACTCAAGGAGTAACAGTTAGTGTTGCCACCCATCCAGAAAAAAAAGGATGAGAGCAAAATTGCTCTATCTAAATTAACACAGCCTCACATGCAAACACCTTTCTTACACAGTGTCTTATATCAGCCCCTTATGTCATTTTGTGGATTCTCATTTTATCTATGTTAATGATTTTGCCTAACAGGAAGAATCATCACTTACAATTTCTAGGAAACTCTGGCACAATTTCACTAAGCATATTGTTCATTATGTTATTATGATCTTAGTTTCTGCACGTTGATCGTCGTGTCATCGCTACGTCTTGTGTAAATAAAAATTTTGTTCTTCTTCTTCTGAAGAGTGGTTTGTGACGTAGACTTTTGATGCATATGTCTTGTGTTGTCACAATGTTTGCTTAAGTTTGGGTGTTTTTATCTTTACTTATGTTTTGTTTATGGGACTCTTATTTTTTGTACTGTTTGGTGTGAACGCAATCTTCTGCATAGTGCACAAGCGAACTTAGTATTTTTCCAAGCCAGCACTGTGTTAGTATTTTTCCAAGCCAGCACTATGTTAGTATTTTTCCAAGCCAGCACTGTGTTAGTATTTTTCCAAGCCAGCACTATGTTAGTATTTTTCCAAGCCAGCACTGTGTTAGTATTTTTCAAAGCCAGCACTATGTTAGTATTTTTCCAAGCCAGCACTGTGTTAGTATTTTTCCAAGCCAGCACTATGTTAGTATTTTTCCAAGCCAGCACTGTGTTAGTATTTTTCAAAGCCAGCACTATGTTAGTATTTTTCCAAGCCAGCACTATGTTAGTATTTTTCCAAGCCAGCACTGTGTTAGTATTTTTCAAAGCCAGCACTATGTTAGTATTTTTCCAAGCCAGCACTGTGTTAGTATTTTTCCAAGCCAGCACTATGTTAGTATTTTTCCAAGCCAGCACTGTGTTAGTATTTTTCAAAGCCAGCACTATGTTAGTATTTTTCCAAGCCAGCACTGTGTTAGTATTTTTCAAAGCCAGCACTGTGTTAGTATTTTTCAAAGCCAGCACTGTGTTAGTATTTTTCCAAGCCAGCACTGTGTTAGTATTTTTCCAAGCCAGCACTGTGTTAGTATTTTTCCAAGCCAGCACTGTGTTAGTATTTTTCCAAGCCAGCACTGTGTTAGTATTTTTCCAAGCCAGCACTGTGTTAGTATTTTTCCAAACCAGCACTGTGTTAGTATTTTTTTTTTACTGTATCTCATGCTGACTGTAAACAAATATATTTGTACAAGATGTCTTTATTCTCATTTTACCAAATCCTTAAACTAAAGATAAATACGTATTAATGTTTTCGATCTGAAACGGTGAGACAATTTACCTGCAATATATTGTGCTTTGGAAGCAGAGGTAAACATGTCTCAAACACGAGAACACGGATTATTAAAATATGGTTCCAGGATCCCTTTAAGTGCAATAAAAAAAAGGTTGCAGGAGAGAGGGGATATAAAAGGTTGTTGCGAGGGAAGGAGTAATGAGAGGAATCAGGAGGCGGAAAATGTGAGTGAAGGGAAGAAGGTGGAGCCTTGGAGAGCACTAAAGTGCGTCATTGATGCGATAAGCGTGGTGAGAGGAGGATGAGGGAAGCAAAATGAGGTGGGTGAGGGAGTTGATGGGTTGTGGTAGGTGACAGGTGTGGTGGGTGTCAGGTGTTGTGGGTGACAGGCGTGGAGTAAGGGAGATGTAGTTGGTGGAAGATGTGGTGAGTGGAAGGTATGCTGGGTGGGCTGTATTAGGGGTGGAATGAATAATGGGTGGGAGGTATGGTAGGCGAGTTATTGGGTTGCGAGGTGGAGGTAGGGAAGAAGTGAATAATGGAGATCTTGGAGATTAATAAGTTATTTAGCCACAGGTACACATATGTAAGTAAAATTATCATACAGAGTGTAAATTACCCAGGATAACACAAAAATAGGCTGACAAAGTGACTTATTTTCATTGGTGGGTGGGATACGGAGTGGGTGGGAGGAGGGGAGATGGATTTTGGTAGGGGTGGGAGGTAGTGGGGATTCGAGGGAGGTGATAGAGACAAACAGACAGACAGACAAAAAAAATAAATATTGAACGAAAAAAAAGGAAGAAAGAATGAAAGAAAGAAATAGAAGAAACGATAAGAAAACGAAGAAAAGAAACGAGAAGAAAAAAGAAAAAAGTAAGGAAAAGGGTAAAAGAAAAATGAGGAAGGAATAGAAAAGAAAAGAAGAGAAGAGTATATATACTAGTTAAGATGCTTTTGGTCATCTGAGCGACGCCTTCCACTGGACAGTACCTGTCTTCCCAACGCTGCAGATATTCCTTCGGTGGTAATGTTATGCACAAAGTCACTACTACTCAATTGGCCCCATTGCCTGTACAACCATGAGACAGCTATTATACTACAAGACTGGCAACCACTGGCAACCATCAACACAAGCTACTGCCTGCTCTCCCATCAGTCATCATTTAATCATTTAATCATTCACGGCTAGTAGAATGAAATTAGCTCAGAGGCACCCACACCACCGTATGTCCTCGGATTATGGGTACATCACCTAGCTTGACTAGATGCGTCATTCTTCAGGATTGTTTGGTCCCGTGGACTAGTGCGTCATGCGTTTTAACTCACTACGAGGTGTGTGTGCGTGTACTCACCTAGTTATACCCACCTAATTGTGGTCGCAGGAGTCGATTCACAACTCCTGGGCCCGCTCTATGAGCTTTATCATACATGTTCTTAAAGCTATGCATGGATCCTGCCTCCACTGCATCACTTCCCAGACGATTCCACTTCCCGCCAACTCTGTGACTAAGGAAATACTGCCTAACATCCCTGTAATTCATCTGAGTCTTCAACTCCAACTGTGACCCCTTGTTGATGTGTCCCGGCTCTGGAACATCCTGTCTTTGTCCACCTTATCGATTCCTTCCCTATTTCTCCTGTCCTTCAGCGTCATCAGGTCGATTTCTCTTAACCTCTCCTCGTAGGACATACCCCTTAGCTCCGGGACCAGTCTAGTAGTAAACCTTTGCACTTCCTCTAGTTTTCTTACATGCTTGGGTAGGTGTGGGTTTCAAACTGGTGCTGCATATTCCAATATGGGCCCTGAACGATTCCTTATTAAGATGTCCGTATGCTGTTCTTAAGTTTGCTAGGCGCCTGTAAGCTGCAGCAGTTATGTGGCTGATGTGCGCCCCAGGAGATGTGCCTGGTGTTATACTCACCCCAAGATCTTTTTCCTTGTGTGAGGTTTGTAGTCTCTGGCCCCCTAAACTGTACTCCATCTGCGGTCTTCTTTGCCCTTCCTCAATCATCATGACTTTGCACTTGGTGAGGTTGAGCTACAGGAGGCAGTTGCTGGACCAGTCCTGCAGCCTGTCCAGATCTCTTTGTAGTTCTGCCTGGCCCCTGTCCGATTGAATTCTTCTCATCAACTTCACATTATCTGCAAACAGCTACACTACGGAGTTTTTTCCTTCCATCATTTCGTTCACAAATACCAGAAACAGCACAGGTCCTAGGACTGACCCCTGTGGAACCCCACTCGTCACAGGCGTCTACTCTGACACCTCGCTAATAACCATGACCAGCTGGTGTCTTCCTGACAGGTATTCCCCGATCCATTGCAGTGCCTTCCCTGTTATTCCTGCATGGTCCTCCAGCTTTTGCACTAGTCTCTTGTGTGGAACTATGTCAAACGCCTTCTTACACTTCAAGGAAATGCAATCTACCCACCAATCTCTCTCTTGTCTTACTGCTGTCACCCTGTCATAGAACTCAGCAGGTTTATGACATAGGATTTCCCGTCCATGAAACCGTGTTGGCTGTCGTTGATAAGCTCATTCCTTTCTAGGTGCTCCACCTCTCCACCTGATGATCTTCTCCATGACTTAGCATACTATGCATGTCAGTGATACTGGTCTGTAGTTTATTGCTTCGTGTCTGTCTCCTTTTTTAAAAATTTGGACTACATTTGCTGTCTTCCATACCTAAGGTACCCACCCTGTTTCTATAGGTGTGTTGAACATTGTTGTTAGGGGTACACATAGCACCTCTGCTCCCTCTGTCAGGACTCATGGAGAGATGTTATCCGGCCCCATCGCCTTTGTGGTATCTAGTTCCTTTAGCAGCCTCTTCACTTCTTTTGCTGATATGTCATTTTCGTATTGCCGTTGGGCCTCCCTTCTTACCTGTGCATATTCATTTCTGCTTTTACGACTGCTCTCCTTATTCTCCTGGGTCCTTTGCTTTCTGTGTGTGTGTGTGTGTGTGTGTGTGTGTGTGTGTGTGTGTGTGTGTGTGTGTTTGTGTTGTTTGCATCAACGATCATCTCGATTAGGGAAAGCAAAGACTATTTAATCGAATCTTGTTGACAATTAGGACTGAATGATCCATGAAATTCTGCTTTGATTTCAAAATTCACAATCTTTCTCTCCTTTCTCTCTCTCTCTTTCTCTCTCTCTCTCTCTCTCTCTCTCTCTCTCTCTCTCTCTCTCTCTCTCTCTCTCTCTCTCTCTCTCTCTCCCTTGATGATGGTGGCAGCTTTACTCAATATGATGGCTTCCGTGTCATAGTCACATACGTTTTTTCTGTGTTTCACCCATAGCTTTATCGAGAGTGAGAAGGATGTCTTGTCCATAGTAATTCTCCTGCAGATCAGGTAATTGACAATGAATACGATTTTTCAGTCTTTTTCTGTGAACATTTACATCAGTTTCCATTTGCTGATGTGTTGTTGAATGCAATTAGTCAAGATCAGTTAACTTATAAACTGGTATGGTATCATCATTGGCATGGACTTCCCAGTTTATGAGATGAGTTCAACAGATGCAGTTCCACGGCTGACTGGAATTTTTATCATACTTGAGGCATGTTTCTGCTTCTGATGTTGCTCTGTTTTGTAGTTCATTTAATCATCTTCCCTGAGAAACAACATTAATTAATGGTCACAATATCTCCACCACTCAGCTTTGTTAGCATCCCACTCATCGTGAAATTCAAAGGTACCTTTTTCTCACTCACCTATCGTCATTATATGTAGAAGCAACGTGATGCGGGTTTGTTGTTTGTTGTCTTACAGAAGAAACGGATCTTCTTTGATGCCCAGGTATCACTGTGTGCACGCTGATCACATTGAACTTATTTAAAATTCAAGACTCAACAGGTGAATCCAAGAGAGTTTTTCTCTTTGTTACCCCTTTTGCTAAGCTTGTTAGTGTTGAATTTAATGAGGTATGACTTATGTTATTTTGTTTTGCGTTTTCTTAGTGTGTTTTTTGTATATCATTTTCCCTTCTCCACTCTAGCAATATAGACTGGCATTTGAAAATAAATCTGCCAGACTGTGAGAGCTGATTCTTTGTTGGCCGCTGTGCGTCCTGTGGACATAGCAGTGATTCTGAACCTTCCTTCTTACACACAACACAAAGTCCAATTTGTCGCTAGGTTTTAAAGCTTATTATTTCCAGCATCAATATTTTTATGCTGAATGAGTGTATACCTGGAATAAGAAGGAAGAAGCAGTTAAGAAATATGCATAGGTAATAATGAAGAAATTTTGGAAAAACTCATTAAGCGTAATTTATCATCTTTAACTATAAATACTCGATTATCACATAATGGAAACTCCAGAAGTTGCTGGAGGCTTCCTTCAACACATATGAACAGACAACAAATTTGCAAAGATATTTCAACATTTGACAAAGATTTTGCAAATGAAAGTATTGTTCGTAATGACCGATAAAAGTTTGATTTCTGAGTGGCTCGTACATTGTTCCGTGTCACTTCTGCCTCTACATAGGTGGTGGCAGAAAAAGGTTCACGTGTGTTCATGCATCACTTAACTCCTTAATAGATTCGCGAAATCATAATAACACAATTGCAAATAAACCACAGTACGGGTGGGGTTAGAACCCATGGAAGGGATTCGTAAAACTCCAGGCAAGCGATTAAGCCAATGGGCCAGCTGGCTACAATAAGATACATCCTACTAGGCTCAGTGGCTTTCGCACTGGCCTGGAGTTATACGACTCATTTGCACTGATTCAAACCCCACCCATACCCTGGCTTGGTTACCCTGATATACATGAGCAGTCACTTTCCGTTTACGAGTGTGTGATGTCAATTCCAAGACAAAAACCACAAAAACATTCGGCTTTCTTGGAGATTTCATACTCTCCTGTTCTTTCTGTCCTGTCTCATCGTTATACAAAAAACATCTAACTTCACCAAAGGCACCCCATTACTGTCAAAGTCTCTGGCAAGCTTCATGGCTTCCGCCTCGGTATTTGGCTTCCCTCTTCCTTGGATATGGAAGAGATTTACGACAGAAATATTATCAAGACGTCTCCACCCTCCTCCATAAATATAAGCGAACCCATAACAACCTTTCACACACAAGGACAATTCTCTCTGGTCTTCTCAGTCTTTAGCTCTAAGTGCCTGGCAGTTCTAAAAGACGCTGGTAGGAGTGATGCTTCTTTCCAGTCCTTTGTGTTCACCTCCTTACCACTAAATCTTCCTTGGTCCATGTCCCTTTACTCTCCTCTTCCCTGTATTTCCATATGTAAGCCTCGTTTTGCTGTCAGACTCTGAAGGACCATGACTGGTTTATCGATTACTTATTGCCATTATTATTATTATTATTATTATTATTATTATTATTATTATTATTATTATTATTATTATTATTATTATTATTATTATTATTGTTATTATTATTATTATTATTGTAAATCGTATTCGGTTCCCCCGCCACTACATCTTTTCCCGTCCAGTTATGATTCTGTACATCACCTCACAAGCTTAGCACAATGTCTAACTCCTTGCCACTGAATACTTATGTCTAGGTTTTTTCCTAGATTACAAGCCTGTTGGATTTCTATTATATTTGATTAGTTTTTCCATCCAACGCCTTGAATGTGAGTTCTGTTCACCTTCCCATGCACTGAATATGTTCGAGGTATTATCAAAAAGTTCTTGGACTGCTACGAGAAAATATGTAGGCTTACCTCAGCATCTAGATGATATTTAGGTAAATGCCTCTGCCACTTCATGAAACATTCCTGCAGGTCTCATTTCCTAACGGTGTCTAGCACAGTCTGTGATCCTGGTTGAATCTCCTCCACGTCGTTAAAACGCCGCCCTTTGAGTGCCATTTTTATTATTTGGGAATAGAAAGAAGTCACGGGAGGGCTTGATATGGGTATTCGGAGCGAGACGACGCAATACAGCTTTTGGCCAGAAAATATATTTCGCGGTCACTCGTCTCAAGTTGAAAATCTCAGTGAGACTGCTTCGACACAACCCATAAGAAATTCCAAAAACACTTTCTCAATGTTGGAGTCTGTTTTTGACATTGATGGACGACCGATATCAACTGACGTTCGTCATGCTTGTAATCGAGAAAACCCATAAAAAAACCTTATTAACTCATTGCTTCATCACTAAATGCTTGCTGAATCATTCTGTGAGTTTCACTAGCCGTTTTTCTGAATCTGAAACAGAATTTCACACACACACACACACACACACACACACACACACACACACACACACACACACACACACACACACACACACAGGAGATGGTAGCTGCAGAGAGAAGAAGGTGGGAGCAACATGCCATAGTAGCAGAAGTCAAGATGCAGCACTTAGAAAAGGAACTGAGCAATCTGAAACAGCCTAAAGAAAGAAATAACAGTACAGACATAACATCAGGAACCTCTACATCAGACACAGACAAAAGAGTGGAGGGAGCAAGGAAGCTATACTGGACACAAAGGGCCAGTCAGACCCACACAGGGTCAAGGCAATGACAAGAACCACACTAGGAACAAATAAGAGGTTGGGAGACATTGAAGGAGCTAGGATATATGCAGGGACTCTACCAGACTCCTGCAGGGGCCAGGAACAGCTGAGCAGAAAAGACAGACCAATGAGCAATGGGGCCTCAGCTAGGGAAGGGATTGAAGGAAGGAACACTCGAAGGAAAGGAACTAAAACACCTCAGAGGACGCAGTGGGAGACACAGTGGGAGGAAGAAAGGGAGAGATCAGTTTTTGTCTATGGGCTCCAGGAAGCCCAAGGGGAAACCTACGAGGAAAGGAAACAGGAGGAGATAAAAGCGATTGAAGGTATCATGAAGGCAATAGGCAAGGGCGATATGACCCTGGTGGCAAATTTTCGGAGAACTGGGTGATTTTCAAGAAGGAAACGGCCTCTCAAAGTAATTTTCAAGGCAGAATCAACTCGAACCATGATCCTGCAGGAGAAAGCACGGCTGAGAGACAAACCAGAATTCCATAGTGTGTACCTCGACCGAGACAGAACGCAAGAGGAAAGGAGGATACTGAAAGAGTGTAAAAACGAAAGGAGGATTGGGAGAAAGAGACAAAGAGAAGCAGAATAACCCAGACACAGGTAGAAGGGCAAACACCCCCCCCCAGAAACACCCGAAGAAGGACTCCAACCATGGCAACCCCAAGACAACTGAACAATCTAGGCTAGCAATCACACACCGATCCCTCTGTCCCCACCCCTCACACCACAAACCCCAACCCTACAGCAACCCTGTATGGGAACTCTACCCCCACCACAACCCCCATAGGCCCCTACCAGGGCTCCTGCTCTCCCTACCCCAATATCCTCCCAGAACCATAATTTTGGAACAGAAGTTGAGGGTTTGGTACACGAATGCAGATGGCATAACAAACAAATATGAGGAGTGGCATGAAAGAATCAATGAGAAGTCCCCAGACATCATAGCAGTCACAGAAACGAAACTCACTGAGACAATAACAGATGCAATCTTCCCACCAGGATATCAGATCCTGAAGAAAGACAGAAGGAGCAGAGGGGGAGGAGGGGTTGCACAGCTCGTAAAACACCGATGGAAACTTGAGGAAATGAGAGGCATGGACGAGATTGGAGGAAGAGAATACATAGTGGGTACACTTCAGTCTGGGGAGCACAATATAGTCATTGCAGTGATGTATAATCCACCACAGAACTGCCGGAGGCCAAGAGAGGAATATGAAGAGAGTAACAGAGCAATGGTGGACACACTGGCTGAAGTGACAAGAAGAGCTCACTCGAGCAGAGCAAAGTTACTGGTTATGGGAGATTTCAATCACAGGGAGATCCACTGGAAAAACCTAGAACCACACGGGGTCCCGTAACATGGAGAGCCAAGATGATGGATATGGTACTGGAAAACCTCATGCATCAACATGTTAAGGATACTACCAGAGAGAGAAGAGAGGATGAACCAGCAAGACTAGACCTTGTATTCACCCTGAGCAGCTCAGACATTGATGACATCACATATGAAAGACCCCTAGGAGCTAGTGAATACATAGTAGAGCTACAAGTGGAGAGGGTAACAGAAGACGAACGGGAAAAGCCAGACTATAAACGGGGAGACAACATAGGTTTGAGGAACTGTCTGCAAGAGGTTCAGTGGGATAGAGAACTGGTAGGAAAGTCGGTAAATGAAATGATGGAATTCGTAACAACAAAATGTAATGAGGCAGAGGAAAGATTTGTTCCCAAAGGCAACAGAAATAATGGGAAGACCAGAACGAGCCCCTGGTTTACCCGACGGTGTATGGAGGCTAAAACCAAGTGCAATAGGGCATGGAAAAGTACAGAAGGCGAAGAACACAGGAAAATAAGGAGATTAGTCGAAGAGCCAGGAACGAATATGCACAGATAAGGAGGGAGGCCCAGCAACAGTACGAAAATAACATAGCATCGAAAGTCAAGCCAGACCCGAAACTGCTGTACAGCCACATCAGGAGGAAGACAACAGTCAAAGACCAGGTGATCAGGGTGAGGAAAGAAGGTGGGGAACTCACAAGTAACGATCACGAGGTATGCGAGGACCTCAACATGAGATTTAAGGAAGTATTTACAGAAGAGACAGGAATAACTCCGAGAAGACAGCACAGATGGGAACACCAACAAGGAACATACCAACAGGTGCTGGATAACATACAAACAATGAAGGAGGAGGTGCAGAAGCTAAGTGACCTCGATACCTCAAAGGTGAGGGATCCTAACATCTCCCCGTGGTTCCTTAGAGAAGGAGCAAGGCCACTGTGTGTGCCACTAACCACACTCATCAATATATACCTTGAAACTGGGCAACTACCTGAGGTATGGAATACGGTAAATGTAGTCCCCATTTTTAAGAAATGAGATAGAAACGAGGCACTAAACTACAGACCAGTGTTTCTGATATGTATAGTATGCAAAGCTATGGAGAAGATTATCAGAAGGAGAGTGGTGGAGCACCTGGAACAAACCACGATTATAAACAATAACCAGCACGGATTCATGGAAGGCAAATCCTGTGTCACGAACCTTCTGGAGTTTTATGACAAGGTAACAGAAGTAAGAAACGAGAGAGAGGGGTGGGTTGATTGCATTTTCCTGTACTGCAGGAAGACCTTCAACACACTTCCTCACAGGAGATTAGTGCAGAAGCTGGAGGATCAGTCACGTATAACAGGAAGGGCACTGCAATGGATCAGAGAATACCTGACAGGGAGGCAACAACGGGTCATGGTACGTGATGAGGTATCACAGTGGGCTCCTGTGACGAGTGGGTTACCACAGGGGTCAGTCCTAGGACCAGTGCTATTTTTGATATATGTGAATGACATGGTAGAAGGGATAGACTCTGAAGTGCCCCTGTTTGCAAATAATGTGAAGCTAATGAGAAGGATTAAATCGGATGAGGATCAGGCAGGACTACAAAGAGACCTGGATAGGCTGGACACGTGGTCCAGAAACTGGCTTCTCGATTTCAACCCTGCCAAATCCAAAGTCATGAATATTGGGGAAGGGCAAAGAAGACCGCAGACAGAGTATAGGCTAGGTGGACAAAGGCTGCAAACCTTACTCAAGGAGAAAGATCTTGGGGTGACCATAACAACGAGCACGTCTTTGGAGGCACACATAAACCAGATAACTGCTGCAGCATTTGGGCGCATGGCAAACCTGAGAATAGCGTTCTGATACCTTAGTAAGGAATAATTCAAGACACTGTACACTGTGTACGTCAGGCCCATACTGGAGTATGCAGCACCAGTTTGGAACCCACACCTTGTCAAGCACGTCAAGAAATTAGAGAAAGTACCAAGGTTTGCAACAAGGCTAGTTCCAGAGCTCAGGGAAATGTCCTATGAAGAAAGGTTGAGGAAAATCGGACTGACAACAATGGAGGACAGGAGGGTCAGGGGAGACAAGATAACAACATACAAAATAATGCGTGGAATAGATAAGGTGAACAGAGACAGGATGTTCCAGAGAGGGAACACAGAAACAAGGGGTCACAATTGGAAGCTGAAGACTCAGACGAGTCACAGGGATGTTAGGAAGTACTTCTTCAGTCACAGAGTGTCAGGAAGTGGAATAGCCTAGCAAGTGATGTAGTGGAGGCAGGAACCATACATAGCTTTAAGACGAGGTATGACAAACCTCAGGAAGCAGAGAGAGAGAGAGGACCTAGTAGCGATCAGGGAAGAGGCGGGGCCAGGACTGAGTCTCGACCCCTGCAACCACAATTAGGTGAGTACGTACACACACACGCACACACACACACACACACACACACACACACACACACACACACACACACACACACACACACACACACACACACACACACACACACACACACACACACACACAAACACACACACACACACACTGTTCGTTCTTTTAAAGATTCTAATCTGTTTCACAAAAAAAAATCGTAACAGTACACCAAAGCTTTCAATGCTTCACAAACGGATATACACAGCGTGATTTATGCCACTGTCATATTTTGCCCAGGAAGCACCTAAAAATTTGACTCATGGACATTTTTGATAGCACCTCGTAGCACCAAGGTTGTGTATTCTGGTCACCTTCCCACACCCAACTTGTGTATTCTGGTCACCTTCCCACACCCAACTTGTGTATTCTGGTCACCTTCCCACACCCAACTTGTGTATTCTGGTCACCTTCCAAACAGGCTGCATGTGCAATCTGAACATCTTCCAACGCCCTAAACATGAATTTTAATCATTTTCCAGCGCACAACACGCGCATTCGCATCTATTCCCAACGTCCCGCATGAGTTTCAATAGGTTGGTTTTCTTGGTTTAAAACCTACCGACTACACTATGGCCTTAAGGCTGTATGTCACCTCTTCACCACCAGTCAGCAATAAATACTTTAATCCTTAAAGCAAGGCCTAAAGTAAACTCTCAGTGTATATATCACGTGCATTTTGATCACCTTCCAGTGCACTTGTGATAACACCTTCAATTCCTCTGTTATGCATTACTTTTATTCATGGTTAATGTGTTGTGCCAGTTTTAATTGCTATGGACGTGTAGTACTTCGCCGAATCTCTTACATTTATTGCTGTTGCCCTTTATTTATTGATGTTCTGCTTCAGATGTTCGGGGCTAAATGATCATCAACAGTTTAGAGGCTTTCATGATTATTATTATTATTATTATTATTATTATTATTATTATTATTATTATTATTATTATTATTATTATACTTAATCTTCAGCAGTGACGTGCCATTATCGAATCTTTAGTAAACAGAATGAGCGTTTTTAGTTGGCCGCTATTTTTTCTCGAGTTCCAAAAAGTGAACTTTCAGACCTTACTGCACATTACGCTGCTCAGGGTATTGAACCCGGCTGTAGACATTGCAACTTTTTCTACTGTGATCAGGCCGTGACCCAACATTGGTGATTCATGACAGCGTTGTTGAACGACTTTGATTAGGAGAAAAGGGAAGGTAGTGGGTAGAAGGGAGGCGTTGATGAGAGAAGGAAAGGTGTGGAGGGGAATGACGTAGAATTGTGGTTCATGAGAACTGGACAGAAGGGTAGATGGACAGGAAAGGGTAAGGGATTATTTAATAGAAGAGAAGAGAAGGGTTGTTGGGGGGGGGGGCGGTCGGCGAATGTAGTAGATTGAGGGAGAAAGAATGGATAAATGTATGTAGGTGATGATGGTAGAGTGACGAGAGAGGAGGGACCTGGGATACTGGATGGGGTGTAGGGGAGGGATTAGTGGAGAAGAATAGCCATGGAAGTGGGGTGGTAGGATGGTGGGTATTTGAGGGAAACTAAGCTGGTCGTGGGGGTCGTAGGGAATGGGGAGTGGAGGAGAACATATACATGGACTTTTAGTGTGGGTTGAGTGGAGCAGAACAAAAGTAAACATGGGATGTAAGAGTTAGAGGTAAGTGGAGGAGAACATATGAGACCTTTTAACCCTATTAAATTAGATGCATCAGCAGTCTGCTACTACTTGATTCTATATAATATGTACACAATAGGTACAAAAGTTAATTGTTTCCCCTTTAACGTTCCATAACGCAAGAATGAACTCAAACACACTGCTGTAATCTCTAAGTCAGAAATGGTAACTTCAACAGTGCAATGACAATGTTGTTAAGTGTGCCATTAAAGGTTTATCAGCTACGGGAGCTTCAAGGGATTTGTTTCAGTAGAGCTGGAGTTACTATCACTTGGGAATAACAATTTCTCAGGATAGCTTAATACATACACATGAGTGGAAATTCAATGAAGATATTTTGATCCCAGTGAAGAGACAAGATATATATAGAAATTTGTTGGACATAATGTATCTACAGTAACTACATATATACATTAGTGTACAGTAATACAGAGTTCTTACATGCCTAAGAATATATAATGGCCCATGTCTCGTGGAAAGTTCCCGTTTATGTAAATTTGAAAATTAGATATATGTTATCAGCAGTATCCTGTTACTATCAGATAATTACACATGATAGCTACATGCGTAAATAGGTAGATGTATATTTAAATATCCCTAATTACAAACATGTTATGTATGTAGTGATATACATACCTGGAGTTTACCTGGAGAGGGTTTCGGGGGTCAACGCCCCCCGCGGCCCGGACTGAGACCAGGCCTTGTGGTGTATCAGGGTCTGATCAACCAGGCTGTTACTGTTGGCCGCACGCAAACTGACGTACGACCCACAGCCGGGCTGGTCAGGTACTGACTTTAGGTTCTTGTACAGTACCTTCATGAAGACAGTCAGGGGTCTATTGGTAATCCCCATTACGTATGCTGGGAGGCAGCTGTACACTCTTGGGCCCCTGACACTTTTTGTGTTGTCTCTCAATGTACTCGTGGCGCCGCTGCTTTTCATTGGGGGAATGTTGCATCTCATCATAGGGAGTGATTTTCGTGTGCAGGTTTGGTACTAAGCCCTTTTGCAAGTGTATATTATCATGTATCTCTCTCGCCTGCATTTCAGGGAATACAAATCAAGGAACTTCAACCATTCCCAGTAATTTACGTGCTTTATCGTACCTATGTGTGCTGTGAAAGTTCTTTGTACACTCTCCAGGGCAGCAATTTCGCCTGCCTTGAAGGGGACAGTTAGTGTGTACAGCAGTATTCCAGCCTAGAGAGAACAAGCGATTTGAAGAGAATCATCATGGGCTTGGCGTCCCTGGTGATTAACGCTCTCGCTTCACACGGCGAGGGCCAGAGTAGAAACATTGGGCGTGTTTCTTTCCACCTGTTATCTATGTCCCCCATCAGTAAAATGGGTACCTGGGTGTTAGTCGACTTGCGTGGGTCGCATCCTGGGACAAAACTGACCTAATTTCCCCGAAATGCTCAGCATAACAAACGGCTTTCTATATAGTAGTATGTCATTGATGTCAGCTATGGTCTGTATACCTTGTACATGTACTTGTAGTAAATAAAGACATTATTATTATTATTATTATTATTATTATTATTATTATTATTATTAGTATTATTATTATTATTATTATTATCCATCCTATCATTTTGCTAGCAGATGCGGTAGATATATTGTTTTAGTCTTTGAAGGAGAAATCCTTTGAGATTATCACTCCCAGGTCCTTCACATTACTTTTTCGCTCTATTGTATGGTTAGAATTTGTTGCTTATCCTGATACAGTTTAAATTTCGTCAAGTTTTCCATGTCTTAGTAGTTGACGACTCTGACTGAAGAAATACTTCTTAATATCCCTGTGACTCGTCTGAGTCTTCACCTTCCAACTGTGAACCCTTCGTTTCTGTGTCCGCTCTCTGAAACAGCCCTGTATCTGCCCACCTTATCTATTCCAGCAGTATTTTGTATGTCGTTATCATGTCTCCCCCGACCCCCGTGTTCTCCAGTGTCGTCAGGCCGATTTCCCTTAACCTTTCTTCGTAGGACATTCCCTTTAGCTCCGGAACTAGCCTTATTGCAAACCTTTGCACTTTCTCTAATTTCTCGACGTGCTTGACCAGGTGTGGGTTCCAAACTAGTGCTGCATACTTCAGTACGGGCCTGACGTACACAGTGTACAGTGTCTTAAGAACATAAGTACATAAGAATGGAGGAACACTGCAGAAGGCCTACTGGCCCATACAATGAAGGTCCTTGAACGATTCCTTACTAAGGTATCGGAACGCTATTCTCAGGTTTGCCAGGGGCCCATACGCTGCAGCAGTTATCTGGTTAATGAGTGCCTTCGGAGACATGCTCGGTGTTATGGCCAGCCCAAGATCTTTCTCCTTGAGTGAGGTTTGTAGTCTTTGTCCACCTAGCTTATACTCTGTCTGCGGTCTTCTTTGCCTTCCCCAATCTTCATGACTTTGCATTTGGCGGAGTTGAATTCGAGAAGCCAGTTACTGGACCACATGTCCAGCGTTTCCAGGTCCCTTTGTAGTCCTGCCTGATCATCATCTGATTTAATTCTACTCATTAACTTCACATCATCTGCGAACAGGGACACTTCAGAGTCTATCCCTTCCATCATGTCATTCACATATGCGTGTGTATGTGTATGTGTGTGTGTGTGTGTGTGTGTGTGTGTGTGTGTGTGTGTGTGTGTGTGTGTGTGTGTGTGTGTGTGTGTGTGTGTGTGTGTGTGTGTGTGTGCGTATGTGTGTGTGCGTGTGTGTGTGTGTGTGTGTGTGTGTGTGTGTGTCTGTGTGTGTGAGTACTCACCTAGTTGTACTCACCTAGTTGAGGTTGCAGGGAACGAGTCCAAGCTCCTGGCCCCGCCTCTTCACTCGTTGCCACTAGGTCACTCTCCCTGAACCATGAGCTTTATCGTACCTCTGCTTAAAGATATGTATGGATCCTGCCTCCGCTACATCTCTTCCCAAACTATTCCACTTCCTGACTACTCTGTGGCTGAAGAAATACTTATTAACATCCCTGTGATTCATCTGTGTCTTCAGCTTCCAACTGTGTCTCCTTGTTGCTGTGTCCAGTCTCTGGAACATCCTGTCTTTGTCCACCTTGTCAATTCCTCTCAGTATTTTGTAAGTCGTTATCATGTCCCCTCTATCTCTCCTGTCCTCCAGTGTAGTCATGTTGATTTCCCTTAACCTCTCCTCGTAGGACATACCTCTTAGTCTTGTGGCAAACCTTTGCAGTTTCTCTAGTTTCTTTACATGCTTGGCTAGGTGTGGGTTCCAAACTGGTGCCGCATACTCCAATATGGCCTAACGTACAAGGTGTACAGGGTCCTGTACGACTCCTTATTAAGATGTCGGAATTCTGTTCTGAGGTTTGCCAGGCGTCCATATGCTGCAGCAGTTATTTGGTTGATGTGCGCTTCAGGAGATGTGCCTGGTGTTATACTCACCCCAAGATCTTTTTCCTTGAGTGAGGTTTGTAGTCTCTGGCCCCTAGACTGTACTCCGTCTGCGGTCTTCTTTGTCCTTCCCCATTCTTCATGACTTTGCATTTGGTGTGATTGAACTCTAGGAGCCAATTGCTGGACCAGGTCTGCAGCCTGTCCAGATCTCTTTGTAGTTCTGCCTGGTCTTCGATCGAATGAATTCTTCTCATCAACTTCACGTCATCTGCAAACAGGGACACCTCAGAGTTTATTCCTTCTGTCATGTCGTTCAAAAATACCAGAAACAGCACTGGTCCTAGGACTGACCCCTGTGGGACCCCGCTGGTCACAGGTGCCCACTCTGACACCTCGCCACGTACCATTACTCGCTGTTGTCTTCCTGACAAATATTCCCTGATCCATTGTAGTGCCTTCCCTGTTATCCCTGCTTGGTCCTCCAGTTTTTGCACTAATCTCTTGTGTGGTACTGTGTCAAACGCCTTCTTGCAGTCCAAGAAAATGCAATCCACTCACCCCTCTCTCTCTTGTCTTACTGCTGTCAACTTGTCATAGAACTCTACTAGGTTTGTGACACAGGATTTCCCGTCCCTGAAACCATGTTGGTTGCTGTTGATGATATCATTCCTTTCTAGGTGTTCCACCACTCTTCTCCTGACAATCTTCTCCATGACTTTGCATACTATACATGTTGTCATGTAGGGGGGGTAATGATTGAATAGGATATAAGTGGGGAATATGGGAGTAAGGGATTATGTAGGCAGGGGAGAGGCAGGCGAGGTGGTAGGAGTGAGATGATTAGCGGAGGTAGGTAGGTAACGACAGGTCAGTGGTGACCACAACTTCACCTCTCATTACTCTACCCACCACTCCACACTGCTCAAACCTCTCACTACTTTAACTAAACATAAATAAATGGAGAAAATAACGGGGAAAGTGAATATTACTATTCTACTCAAACACAGTTTATTATTAAGTCCTTGTACAATAATATATTTGGGAACAGGAGTACATCATTGGGGTTTAGATAAATGGGGTGGTACACATAAGCAGTGAGACAGGGAACACAATCAACTTGACGAAAATGAATATAACTTACAATATAGCACAGAGGACAGTTCACTACAGGAACTAAGCCACAGGTCCCAAGACCTACACAGCACGAGTTCTGCGCCAAGCCAGTACTCTGCCCAGTGCCTCCAACAGTCTCCTCCAGAGACTTCAGCAGCCTTCTCCCGAGCCCTGCACCCCAGCAGCAGCTCCGCTCGAAGTCTCTGCTCAGGAGCTCTGCACCCCAGCAGCAGCTCCGCTCGAATCTCTTGATCATGCTCTTCCTTGGGCTTTTATGGTGGTCCAAGCACCCTCCACAGCCACGTGTACGACCTGACGCCTAGGTCTGAGGCGTCAAGAACAAAAGACCTCAGACGTGGGCGTGGCTACAAACGTCTGCCAAGGCAAGGTGTGACCATATAATTGGTTAAATTAGGTCTCCCCAGAGACCTCACAAGCCCAGCTGGACTACATCACATCCCCCTTTCTCCCCCAATTTAAAATATCTGAGAACTAGGACAATTTGTCCTAGTTATTAGACTATTTTAATCCTAATCCCTTAAATCTATTACAATACAAAGACAAAATTATACATAATACAATTATATTTCCCTCAACCTCCTCAACTACCACAAGGCAGCATAATCAGTACCTCTGGCAGTTGGCCAGCATAATAGTCGCTCTCTGGTGCAAAGCCTCCTTACCCGTTATTTCTCCTTAAACCTAAATATCGGGCTCCAGTACCTTCCCTACTTCTACTAGAAATGCACTAGCCAATACTAGTCACCCTCGCACGTTAACCATTGGGCCAAACCTCTCTAGGCTTCTATGGCGTGGAAAACTGCTCCAACGGGTTGCATTCTTTCAAGTAACTGCAACTGGACCACTTCACGACCACCAAGGTCGCATTTTCGGCACACTTCACATGCACACTACAACATCTGAAAATCGAGACAGGGCAGGCATCGCAGCTAAGACCCTCCATTATCCTATGCCACTACTAGGATTCACTGGCCTCATAAAACAAGGCGGCCATAATCACTGGACCGTTTTCAAGGTCACCTTATTCCACACAGGTAACACTAACACTTCTGGCAAGTCAAAGTAGGCTGGGGACATCTCACACTCTTAATTGTCTCTCATGGCTGGCAGGGCATCCCCGCATACCTGTCGCACAGGTCGACCAGCAAGGCAGGACACACCTCCATACCGCCCTTGGAAGCAGGCTGGTCCCAGCAGCTGGAGTCCATCTCCGCGGCTCACGTCCATCCACATCTCCGAGGATGGCAACTCCTTCATAGTAGATTCTCCTGTCCTGGCACACCAGCCAGAATCCCTCACACACCACTGCAGCATCACCGCCATCTCCTCTTGAGCTAGGCAGCATCGCAGCATCACAGCACGGCCACAGCATATCCATCATCACAGCACGGCCGTATCACAGCAGCACACAGCACGGCCGTATCACAGCAGCACACAGCACGGCCACAGCATCGCAGCACGGCTACAGCATCGCAGCACGGTCCCAGCATCACAGCACGGCCGCAGCGTCTCAACATCACAGCACGGCCGCAACATCTCAACATCACAGCAGCACACAGCACGGCCACAGCATCGCAGCACGGCTACAGCATCTCAGCACGGCCACAGCATAGCAGCACGGCTACAACATCTCAGCAGCATCACAGCAGCCGACATCAGCAGTAGCAGGCTATGGTCAGTTGCTTGAGGTGAGGTGAGGTCACTTCAGGTCATCAACAGCAGGTGCGGTCACCCATCCCTGGCAACTGCGGGTAACTGGCGGTCCGTGGGTGATGGTCACAGAGGCTGGGTGACGCAGACAGACACCCACTACACTGGATGACAGACCAGGGCAGCAATACATCTACTGGGGCACATCAGCTGGGTGACTGGGCACATCAGGTGGACAGCAATCATAGGCAACTCTTCAATGGGTGACAGTTGTGGGTAAGTCTTCCAAGGCGGGCTGGGTGACTTCTCATTCCTCTGTAAATATTCAATTTCGGCCAGTAATTGCTTCCCCCAAAAGTCTCACCCAAACACTGATATTCTCCACCATTTATCTCTAACCAACAACCAACTCCACCAAATATAATATTACACCCAAGCAATTATTCAGACCCACTGTCAAGAAAAGGTCAGTTAAGGTCACTAGGATTATAATATTATAATAACACACAAAATCAAATGGTAGCAAATGGTAGCATAAGTATAACCGAGCAGTCAAAAATAAGGCACATGGGACTGGTTCCTACTATAAAAATAATAAGAACCACCACCGCTTAGACACCATGTCATGTAGGGGGGGTAATGATTGAATAGGATATAAGTGGGGAATATGGGAGTAAGGGATTATGTAGGCAGGGGAGAGGCAGGCGAGGTGGTAGGAGTGAGATGATTAGCGGAGGTAGGTAGGTAACGACAGGTCAGTGGTGACCACAACTTCACCTCTCATTACTCTACCCACCACTCCACACTGCTCAAACCTCTCACTACTTTAACTAAACATAAATAAATGGAGAAAATAACGGGGAAAGTGAATATTACTATTCTACTCAAACACAGTTTATTATTAAGTCCTTGTACAATAATATATTTGGGAACAGGAGTACATCATTGGGGTTTAGATAAATGGGGTGGTACACATAAGCAGTGAGACAGGGAACACAATCAACTTGACGAAAATGAATATAACTTACAATATAGCACAGAGGACAGTTCACTACAGGAACTAAGCCACAGGTCCCAAGACCTACACAGCACGAGTTCTGCGCCAAGCCAGTACTCTGCCCAGTGCCTCCAACAGTCTCCTCCAGAGACTTCAGCAGCCTTCTCCCGAGCCCTGCACCCCAGCAGCAGCTCCGCTCGAAGTCTCTGCTCAGGAGCTCTGCACCCCAGCAGCAGCTCCGCTCGAATCTCTTGATCATGCTCTTCCTTGGGCTTTTATGGTGGTCCAAGCACCCTCCACAGCCACGTGTACGACCTGACGCCTAGGTCTGAGGCGTCAAGAACAAAAGACCTCAGACGTGGGCGTGGCTACAAACGTCTGCCAAGGCAAGGTGTGACCATATAATTGGTTAAATTAGGTCTCCCCAGAGACCTCACAAGCCCAGCTGGACTACATCACAATGTCAGTGACACTTGTCTGTAGTTTAGTGCTTCATTCTGTCTCCTTTTTTAAAGATTGGGACTACATTTGCTGTCTTCCATGTCTCAGGCAATCTCCCTGTTTCGATAGATGTAGTGAATATTGTTGTTAAGGGTACACATAGCGCCTCTGCTCCCTCTCTCAGGACCCATGGAGAGATGTTATCTGGCCCCATTGCCTTTGAGGTATCAAGCTCACTCAGAAGCCTCTTCACTTCTTCCTCGGTTGTGTGTACCGTGTCCAGCACCTGGTGATGTGCCACACCTCTCCGTCCCTCTGGAGCCCCTTCTGTCTCCTCTGGGAACACTTCTTTGAATCTCTTGTTGAGTTCCTCACAAACTTCACGGCCATTTCTTGTTGTCTTTCCTCCTTCCTTCCTTTGCCTGATTACCTGGTCCTTGACTGTTGTTTTCCTCCTGATATGGCTGTATAACAGCTTCGGGTCAGATTTGGCTTTCGCTGCTATGTCGTTTTTATATTGTCATTGGGCCTCCCTTCTTATCTGTGCATATTCGTTTCTGGCTCTACGACTGCTCTCCTTATTCTCCTGGGTCCTTTGCCTTCTATATTTCTTTCATTCCCTAGTACACTTGGTTTTTGCCTCCTTGCACCTTTGGGTAAAGCATGGGCTCATCCGGGCTTTTTCATTATTCCTGTTTCCCTTGGGTACAAACCTCTCCTCAGCCTCCTTGCACATTGTCGCTACACATTCCATCATCTCATTAACTGACTTCCCTGCCAGTTCTCTGTCCCACTGAACCTCGTTCAGGAAGTTCCTCATTCCTGTGTAGTCCCCTTTCCTGTAGCTTGGTTTCATTTGTCTTGACCTTCCTGCTTCCCCCTCCACTTGTAGCTCTACTGTGTATTCGAAGCTCAAAACCACATGATCGCTGGCCCCAAGGGGTCTTTCATATGTGATGTCCTCAATATCTGCACTGCTCAAGGTGAATACTAAGTCCCGGAGGATTATACTTGCTTCAGTCTCATCCAATTCCCTCAAGAGCTCACCAACATCAAGGAACCTTCTTGAGGGGAGGTGAATACTAAGTCCAGTATCCTCTCCTCTCTCTCTTGTAGTGTCCCTTACGTGTTGGTACATGAAGTTTTCCAGTACCACCTCCATCATCTTAGCCCTCCATGTATCTTGGCCCCCATGTGGCTCAAAGTTTTCCCAGTCGATCTCCTTGTGGTTAAAGTCGCCCATGATCAGGAGCTTTGCCCTGCATGCATGATCTCTTCTGGCCACTGCAACCAGTGTGTCAACCATCGCTCTATTGCTCTCGTCATACTCATGCCCTGGTCTCCTGCTGTTCTGTGGTGGGTTATACATCACTGCTATTACCACCTTGGGACCTCCAGAGTGAAGCGTTCCCGCTATGTAATCACTTTCTTCTCCGCTGTCTCCTCTCTCCAGCTCATCAAAATTCCATCGGTGTTTGATCAGCAGTGCCACTCCTCCACCCCCTCCCCCTGTTCCTTCTGTCCTTCCCGTTGGAAAGTTGGCATCTGTTATCATATCTGTAAGCTTTGTTTCTGTGAGCGCTATGATGTGCAGTGATGTCTCTTTGACTCTTTCGTGCCACTCCTCCCACTTGTTTGTTATTCCATCAGCGTTTGTGTACCATACCTTCAGTTTCCTTTCCAATACTGTGGTTTGGGGGGCCTGTGGGGGTGGGAGACCTGGTAGCATACTGTGGGATTCTATGATTGGGGGCTGGGTGGAAGCTGTGGGTATGGATTGTAGTGTGTGTTGGGATGGTGTGATAGGTTGTGGGGTTCTGAGGATAGTTGTGTGTGTGCTTGCCCTTGCTTCTCTGTTCTGCTCTGACTGACCTATGCTGGTTCGATCTTTGTTTCCTTTCCTATCTCCTTTCGCTTTTTTGTCCTCTCCCTCAGCTGTTGTCTCTCTGTTTGTGTTCTGTCTCTGTCTAGGAGCACCTTCTTGTACTCTTCCGAGTTTTTCAACCTTGGTTTCTCTTGGAGGATCCTCTTCCTCACTGTTTCTGTCCTGAGAATCAGCTTGATCGGTCGGTTTCTCCCCTTCACGTACCCCCCTATTATCTGAAAATTTACAATCTCGTCCATGTCTTCTCCCCCTATTTCCGTGATGATTTTCCCAATCTCCTTTCTTCCTGCCGTCTTTCAGTGTGTCTTTTCCTCTCTCTCCCGAAGCCCATGGATAAAGACTGATTTTGCCCTTTCCTCTTCCCATTGCCTCTCCCTCTGTGACTCTGGTTCCTGTCTGTATATTGTCATTTTTTCCCTTGATTTTTCCAGTGGCTCTTGGTAGCATGGTTGTGCCTTAACATTCGACTTATCTCCCTCTCTATCTGCACCCAGATGCTCT
>NC_091311.1:11199347-11291847 GCF_038502225.1 Cherax quadricarinatus | reverse complement strand
GTTTCTCTCTTGTAGTCTATGGATATGCAGTCCATAGTTCTGCTCTCTCTTGCCATGCTTTGTCGCCCTGTTTTAAGTTTAAGATTTGTGATGAATGATTTTCTGAGTACATGTTAGTATACCGTAGCAAAGTTTTTCTCTTTGCACTGATAGCTGAACCACACTTCCTTCCGTGTCTCTTCCTTGTGTTCGTTTTATATTAACATGACTTTATATGACGTTTTGCAGCACGTTACTATGAAAGTTATCTTTTTTAATGCTCGAATATGAGCTGTGCGCTCATATATAACTATTTATTCTGACTGCCAGTTTCCTGGTAATCTTTTATCTTCCTTTTTCCCTTTACTTCGAATTCATTTCCTGATTTGTGTGTGTCTGTGTTGCACATTCTCGTGTGTGCACTTACATGTCAGGAATGCACGTACTTTAACTAATTTTGCATTCCAAAAGCGCTCCACAATTCAACATTTAAACACGAACTCTGTTTATTTATTCATGTAATTTGTAAAATGCTGCTGCAATACCGTCTCTGTCTCTGTCTCTGTCTCTTTCCCTCTTTGTTTTCTCTCTCTCTCCAGCTTCCCTCCCATACTCCTCAAGTCTCTTCCTCCCTCCCTCCTCCAGCATAAAAGCCTCTAACAATTACATCATTTACCCCATCTCACCATCAACCTTATTCTTCCTCCCATTCTCTTCTTCCCAGCAGGATCAGAACACCAGTAAAAAAGTACATAAGAAAAACAGATATTTTCTCTTGTACAGTTAAATTTATATTCCAAAAACATTTCCCTACCTTAGTTCGTTTTAAAGCATATTTCTCTCTGAAATCTTGTGCTACTTTTCTAGAAAATGGATAGCAGGTGTATGGAAACTTATCTTTATACTTCATCACGTATGGTAATCGATTCTTGGTCTCTTAGACTGTGAGAAATTTTTTTTTTACCAATCAGCACTCTTGCTGATGAACTGATTTCAATTTTACTACCTCTACCAGGCTAGTTAAATAGTGGATGTGTAGACGTTAAACTAGTACAATAATGATGGAGTGTAATAGCCATCGTAGTAGCCTAGCAAAGTCATAGATCTTTCTTAGATGAGGTCCTTCTAGTTTCTAAACAGAAATATAACTAAGCAGAATATAACTATGCACCATACAGCAAAGCTTCAGCTGGTTCACAAATATTCGGTCATATATTGATAATATACATTCTTATTACTTAAGCAAAGTTGCAAGTCTGGAGATTGTGCAGAGAAATTTCACTAATTGTGAAAATTCTGTCCAACGCCTAAGCTACTAAGAATATCTAAAATCCCTTAAATTGTAGGCAAAACATTACGTATTATATACACTGAAAATGGTGGGAGAATTAGTTCCAAACTTACACAGGAACGTTTCTACCTCAGGAGAGCAGGAGGCGTAAAAGACGGTGTAAAAATACCTCAAAGAACATGATAGATTGTAATTAAAACACACACTGATAACTCACTGTGCATGAAGAGTCAAAAAAAAATTTCACCATGGTACCTGTGATGCATAAGTGTGAGTCCGTGATACGGGTACCACCATGCTGAGTACACATACTGCTACAAGGGAGGACTGAACTGGGACTGGGCAGCGGACTTGAACATACCTTGAACTGTCTATAAGTATGTCTATAGGGGTGATACCAGACTCACAAAAGTGTTAGTTGACTCATACATACTAATTTGACCCCTGGGCATATTGCACTTGCTGGCAACCAGTTCTTTAAATATTAACCACTTGACATCTCCCCTTAAGTTCCTCTCACATCTACTCTCCACCCACTCACGTTCCCCCTACCCTTCTTCACACCTTTACTCTTTCATCTCTCACATCTAGAATCTATCCTTTCCTGTCCTCTCTGTACCTTCTTTAATTTCCATGGCTTCCCCTCCCCTTCCTCTGTTATTTATTCAGTTCTCGTCCGTTCATGTCTTATCTAAACTTGGCCCTGTGAGACCTGTCCGAGAGAGTAACTTGGAAGTGGAATCACGGTATTCCAAGACAGTAGTGTTGGGAATTATTGTGTGTGTGTGTGTGTGTGTGTGTGTGTGTGTGTGTGTGTGTGTGTGTGTGTGTGTGTGTGTGTGTGTGTGTGTGTGTGTGTGTGTGTGTGTGTGTGTGTGTGTGTGTGTGTGTGTGTGTGTGTGTGTGTGTGTGTGTGTGTGTGTGTGTGTGTGTGTGTGTATGTGTGTGTGTGTGTGTGTGTGTGTGTGTGTGTGTGTGTGTGTGTGTGTGTGTATGTGTGTGTGTGTGTGTGTGTGTGTGTGTGTGTGTGTGTGTGTGTGTGTGTGTGTGTGTGTGTGTGTGTGGGTGTGTGTGTGTGTGCGTGTGTGTGTGTGTGTGTGTGTGTGTGTGTGTGTGTGTGTGTGTGTGTGTGTGTGTGTGTGTGTGTGTGTGTGTGTGTGTGTGTGTGTGTGTGTGTGCTCACCTAAATGTACTCACTTAATTGTGGTAGCATGGGTCGAGTCTCAGCTCCTTGGGCAACCTCGGCTGGCTGCTACTGGTGTCACTCTCTGGTTGCATGAGCTCTATCATACCTATTCGCTTTCTAGATCCTTCCCTTTTCTGACCACTCTTAAGGGTAAAAAAAATTACTAACATCCCTGTGGCTCATCTGTGCTTGTAAGTTCCATCTTTGACCTCGTATACTGAGATCCACCTCTCGTGACAGACTTACACTGTCCATCCTGTCAATTAAATAACAAAAAAGGCACAACACCGTGACTGGTTTTGCCTTTTCCGTGTACCACAAGCCTATGCACAGTGACATATAGGTAGGATAATTGATTCAAACGTAGATGTTAGGGAACTTCAGGGGGATTTAAACAAACTCTATTCTTGGTCAGAAAAGTGGCAGATGCAGTTCAATGTAGATAAATTCAAGGTTCTGAAGCTCGGGAGTGTCCATAACACTAGCACTTATAAGTTAAATGATGTAGAACTTAGCCACACAGATTGCGAAAAGGACTTGGGGGTTATGGTGAGCAGTTAAACCAAGACAGCAATGCCTAAGCGTACTGGGATTTATATCAAGAAGTGTAAGCAACAGAAGTCCAGAGGCCATACTGCAGCTTTATACATCATTAGTAAGGCCTCACCTGGATTATGCAGTTCAATTCTGGTCTCCATATTACAGAATGGACATAAATTCGTTACAAAACATTCAGCGTAGGATGACTAAATTAATACATAAGAACATAAGTGGTGATGTGTACTCAGCTCAGTGGTGACGTGTACTCAGCTCAGTGGTGACGTGTACTTAGCTCTGTGAAGACCTGTTTGCGCGCTCTCTACGAATTGAAGCAAGATGCCCTCCATCGAGCAACTTTACCAACAGCTTAAGGAAGAATTGAGGATGGCGAAGATGGAGATTCGCCGACTGACCGAGGAAAACAAGAAGATTCGTAGTAGTCCTCCTGTTTTGAGTCCTCAGGTCAAGAAAGGAAACTGGTCAGTGGCTGGACAGCAGGGAACGAAGTTGACGATCAAGAAGACGAATGGAAAGGTAGAAACGATGAAGAAGAAAGAGACTGCCGTGGAAACTGTTGTGGAAACATCTAACACATTCTCAGTGCTACCCGACGAATGTGAGTCGACTACTGGGAACGTCACGACGATCGACACCAAGGAAGGTAAGAATATTGTTGTTGTTGGGGATAGCCAAGTTAGGTATATGGATAGGGCGTTCTGCTTGAAGTACAGGAGTAGGAGACAGAGAGTTTGCTTTCCTGGGGCTGGGATGGAGGTTATTGTTAGCCATATGAATGACATCATGAGAGGTAATGGGAGCAATCCTATTATCTGTCTCAGTGCTGGTGGCAACGATGTTGGCAGACGTAGGAGTGAAGACCTGATTAGCAGGTATAGGTAAGCAATAGAAATAATTAGGAGTAACGGTGGGAACCCTGTCATATGTGGTATTTTGCCAAGGAGAGGAGTTGGAAATGAATGGTTGTCCAGGGCAATTGGTGTCAATTGCTGGCTGGACAAATACTGTAAGGAAAATGCGGTAACATTCATCATTGTTCGCATCGCTATTGGGCCGTGCGGACAGGCTGCGCAGTAGCTCCCGAATCATTTGGCTTGCTGCGCAGTTTTTCTATTCGTCGCTCAACTCTTGAGTAGAGAGGACGTACTTGGAACTGCGCTCTGACCCCTGGTGGCAGGTGACAGTTTTTTTTTTTTTTTCATCATGGCGGAGAGTGGCCGCAGACGCGTGAACACTATCTGTTTGGAATTAGTGAGGGGCGTGCTTACTGCCCAGAACACCAACATGTTGCTGACGGCGATATTGCGGGATACGTACGGTATCGCTAATGAAGATCTTTATGGAGTCTCACTGAATGGTGTAGCACGCATTTTCGTCAAGTTCCGACTGAGCAGTACATATGACAACATGGTGGCCAAGTATCAGGACGTGGTTAAGACGGTTACCCCTGGCGTTAGTGTCCGTCTTCATGACGTTTCAAGATTCTACACCTGGGTCAAGGTGCGTAATGTACCTTTCGAGGCGGATGAAAGTGATTTACGGCAGGTGTTTGGACGATATGGGACGATCCACATGGCGACATTGGGACGTTGGCGAGATGGGCCACTAGTTGGCTTCCCTGAAGGGACGTTTTCCCTGAAAATGTCCCTAAGGCATCCTATTCCATCTTATGTGGGAATGGAGGACTTCCGGACTCAGGTGTACGTAACATACTCAGGTCAGAGGCGTACGTGCCGTGTGTGTGGGGCGTACGACCACATAGCGCCGACTTGTCCAACGAGACGTGGGAAACCTGAAGCTGAGGCGGGATCTGATGGTACTACGGACCAAATGACGTATGCAACGGCAACGCAACGTAAGCCTTTGTCACGGGAGGCGTGGAGTGTGGAGGTGGAGAGGGAGGAGGCGTCGTCGCCTGAGTGTATGACACTCACTGGACTCGATGAGGACGTAGGCTTGGTGTCGGCGAAGAGTGGTGAGGAGTCTGCAATTGCACACCATGTTTTGGAAGCTACAATTCAGGAGGCCCTGGACGGCTTACTGGATGTTTCGGTCAACGCTGGCTTGGATGATGTGAATGTAGAGGCTGAGGTGGGTGGCCTCAATGAGAAGGTTGTGAGTGATGAGGGGCGGGTCCAGAGTGTGGCAGTGGAGGTCCACAAGGAAGATGCCCAGGAGGAGGAGAAGCGTGAGAAGCGTGGCTCTCGCAAGAGGACGGCTGTCATTTCTGATAGTGAGGATGTTTTGACGCCTGGGCAAAGGACGGGGAAGAAAACCTGGCATGATTCAATGCCTAGAGAGAAAGGTGGTTTAAAGAATGTAGAGCGTGAGCAAGGTGAAGGTGATGGGAAGTGTGGGGGGCGGGGTGGGGTTTCTCGCCAGGGTTCTAAGTGTGTTAGGGTGTCTAAGGGAAAGCCCTCATTACGGCCTTCAGGTGTCTTACTCTAAATGTTAATGGGTTGAAGGCAGTGGGCAAATGTAAAGTTCTGGAGGGTTATTTGAGGAGATATATGCCAGACCTTGTGTTCTTGCAGGAGCATAATTATAAATATTTAGGTGAATTGTCAATTACCGGATATGACGTGTACATGGGTTGCTCTACACGACTGAAAGGTGGTGTGGCGCTATTAATTAAGGAAGCCAGCCCGTTTCTTTTGCATAGGTGTGAGGTAGGGGAGGAGGGGCGGGTGGTTAGGGTCGAGGGTATGTGGGGAGGGGTTCGGGTGGGTTTCATTGGGGTGTATGGGCCGGCGGAAGGGGATATGGCTGTTAAAAATAGATTCTTTAGGGATGTCCTTGTCTATCATTTCAGATCGCTGCCGGGTATTACAATTATAGGGGGTGATTGGAACTGTGTTGTCCGACGTAAGGATGTAGAGCCTAGGGGGAGGGGTTTTTTTTTCGGGGTTTTTAGGGGATCTGTTGAGAGGAGTGAATGTAGTGGATGTTGGAGGGGAGGTGAGCGGAGTGACGCATACGTTTATTAAGCGTGATTATGCGGCGAGGCTTGATCGTATTTATGTATCGCGGGGGGTGAGGGTGAGCAGTGTGTGTGCGTTGAATGTAAGCTTCTCTGATCATCGTGGGGTACTGGTGGATTTAAATTGGGAGGGTTTGCCGAAGCGTTTCGGAGGTTTCTGGAAGATGAATGTTGGGTTATTGAAAACAGGGGAGGGGAGGGAATCTTTTGCGAGCGCTTGGAAAAGGTGGTGGGCTGATGGAGGGGGGGGGGTTGATGTCATTGGGTGGTGGGACTCGGTCGGTAAGGGAAAGGTGAGGGATTTTTATCAGAAGAGGGGAAAGGAAGAGAGGCAGTTTCAATATGGGATTTTAAATTACCTTGAGGGTCAATTACAAGAATGCTATATGGGAGGGGAGGGTGCATATCCGATGGGTGAGATTGAGGGTTTGAAACAACGGATTAGGGATATTCAAAATCGCAATTTTGATGCTGCAAGGGTTGCAGGGGGCCTTGATGAGGTCTTATGGGGGGACCGTCCATCGGCGTATGTCTTGCGGGAGCAGGGGACACGTCGTAGGGCAACAGAGGTGATGAGTTTGCGGGTACAGGAGCAATTGGCGGGATATCGTCAGGGGCAGGTGCTTTTGTCTACAGAGGGTATGGGTTGTTATGTGGATGCGTGGTACGAGAAGAATGGTAAAAGTGTGGGGGTTAATTGTGAGGCGTTAGGCACAATGGGCGAATGGGTAAACTGTAATCTAGTGCATAAGAATCGATTGAGTTTGGGTGGGCCTATATGTGAGGAGGAGATTAGGGTAGCAGTGGAGGGGATGAGCATGGGTAAATCGCCTGGTATTGATGGCATCCCTTGTGATTTTTATAGGGAAAACTGGGAGTGTTTGCATGAATTTTTAGTAGAGTTATTTAATGCCATGAAAACCAGGGGTAGGTTGGGGGAACAGCAGAGAACGGGTGTAGTGGTCATGGTCCCTAAAAAAAAGTCTTGTGAATGTGTGCATGACTACCGTTCAATCACCTTAATGTGTGGCGATTACAAGATCTTTGCTAAAGTGTTGGGAAATAGGTTGAAAGGTGTTCTTGCAAGTGTTTTGGACGAGGGTCAATATGGAGTGCCTGGGCGTTCGATGTGTGTGGGGCAGGGGATTATACGTAGGTTTATAGATGAAAGTGGGGGAAACATCAAGGGTGGGGTTTTAGCATTAGATTGGCATGCAGCGTATGACTGTGTGGAGCGTGAGGCGTTGTGGAAGTTTATGCAATGGCAGGGGTTTGGGAGGGAAATCGTCAGTTGGACTAAGGTGTTGTATGAGAAGGCAACGGTTAGGGTACAAGTGAATGGTAGATTAGGTCAACCTGTTAGGATGGAAAGGGGCTTAAGGCAGGGATGCCCTGTGTCGCAGCTTCTCTTTGCATTACTCCAGGACCCGTTCTATAGGGCTGTGCGTTGGGGCGTACGGGAAGGGATGGTGTGGGATGGGGTGTCTGTGGAACCGGGGATCGTTGGATATGTTGATGACACCACAGTGCTATTTAGAAGGTCTGAAGATTTACCTAGGGTTAGTGAGTTGGTGGAGAGTTTTGGCATGGCAACAGGGATGACGCTTAATAGAGACAAGTCGATGTTATTGAGGGTGGGGGATGGTGTGGGTGGGGTATACGAACAGGGTGAAGGTTGGTCCCTGGTAAGTAGACTTAAGGTATGTGGGGTTGTTCACATGGAAAATATCCTGGAGGCACGGAAGGTGAATTCGAAAGAAGCTGTAGATAGGGTTTTGGGTAGATTAGCGGGTTTGCGTACAGGAGGTTTGACGCTGCACCAGCGTGCTATTGTGGTGAATGTGAAACTGTATAATAAGCTATGGCATGTGGCAGGTATATATCCCTTGGAAACATGTGATGAGAAGCTTCTGTTGAAGCGTGTGTATCACTATATTTGGGGTTCGGGTTGTGATTGGTTGTCGAGAGATGTTGTGTGTTTACCGGCACGCCAGGGAGGGCTGGGGTTAATGGCGCTGCATCTAAGGTTGTTGGGTATGTACGTTAAGCATAGTTATTTGAGGGAGGGCAGAATCACAGGTACAGGTTTGGCATGGGTGAGAAGGGACTTGGTACGTTGGGCGAGGGGTAGGGATGTTCAGGTGTGTGAGGGAATGTTGAGGTTGTTGTGTTATGCAAGGGAACCCTGCGGGGTTAAGATAGGAACACTGGCTCGGGTGGGTGGTGGGGAGGTAGTTGCTAGGGTTGTGGGTTTGTATCCGATGTATGCATGGAGTGATATATGGGGGCGCCTGCAAGGGTTGCGATTGAAGGCTGTGGTGCGGGAGGTAATGTTTAAATTTCTCCATAATATATTACCGTCGGGGGAGGTATTAGGTAATAGGCGTGTGCAGGAGGGACGGGAATGTTGTGAGTGTGGGGGTATTGACACTGTTTTCCATGCAGTATATTTTTGTGAACGGTTGGAACCAGTGAGAGTGTGGTTTAGCAGGGTTTTACGTATGGTGGGTGGGGGTGGTATTTCTGTTCTACGGGCATTAAGCTTGGATGTGGGGGGGGTGGGGGTGCCGGTACAAAATGCGATGGGTTATCTGGTAGCCGACTTCGTGTATACGTCGTGGGTTTTACGGAAAGCGCCGGTGGGGGAGCGAATTAGGGCCCTGGCAGCGATATTTTATGGGACACAAAGGAGGAATAAGGATATCACTGGGAATAGATGGTATTCCAAATTTTCAGATGGATATCGTAGCTTTAGAGTGGAGGACTTATGGGCATTACAAATTCAGGGAACGTGACGAGGCTGGCTTCTTGAGGAAGGCGCGGGCGTGATTGGTGCATTTGGAGGACAAGAGGTGTAATGCGAGTTGTGTGGGTCAAGTGAGTGGTTTGGTGTCAGGGAATTTTAAAGAAAAGTGTTATGCGAAGTGAGGGGTTGAGAAACTGGTATGAGTAAGATGGAGCTTTAATTTAGTAAGGTATGAAGTCTGGTACTTTGTGACTGTGAGCGTCTTGTGTGCATGATCACTGTGAAGGTTCTTATTATGATAATGTATTTTTTTTTTTTTTTTTTTTTTTTTTTTTTTTTTTTTTTTTTTTTTTTTTTTTTTTTTTTTAACAAATGTACTTCCTGTGTCTTGCAGGTGTGTGGCTATGTATGAAACATGTTTAAGAAAGCATCTGTATTAAGATATGTTGATTTATGTTCTTTTTCTTTTTTTTTTTTTTTTTTTTGATTTTATTGGATTTTAATTTTTATGTATTATTATTAATACTTAGTACTTCTATGAAGTGATGGTATGTTTCCATAGACGATATTATGCTGTATTATTATGTAGGGATTTAAATACGCTTTTGGAGAGTTATACAGTGTCTATGTATACCGCTGTATTCATTGTGGTTTTTGTACGTATGTTACACATGTGTTATGCTTTTGTCTTTCCTGGGTTATGCAGGAATGTGGTTATGTATGAAGCGTGTTTCAGAATGTTTCTAGTTTCAACCATGTTAATTAACGTTATTTTATAGTTTAGGTTATGATGGTGACGGCAGATACAGCTGTTGGGAATAGGGGGGGGGGGTTGTAGTGTGTGCTGTATTCTTATAGTAACTATTTGCACAGGGATGTTGCATTCGGGTTGTTATAATGTTTCATTTCTAGTTTTCCATGAGCATCTGTTTTATGTCTGCATGTTAAACTATATGCTTCCTGGTGTTAGCGTTTTACGTTCTGTGTTTGGTTTTCATTTATATATTGTGACTATGTGTTTGAACCACTGTAATGTAACATCGTGTATTGATGTTTTGTTTTATTATTTTGTTATAATGTTTTAAGTATTATAAAATATGTTCCTAAACATATATGCTATAGGTCTAGCTATGTGATTATATAATATCTATTATGGTGGAGGAGATAGGAGTATATGATTTCTTATAGCATGTCTTTTAGTGCATTTTTGTAGTAGGATGACATATGTGGGACACAAAGCTCTTATTTGATTTATAATTATGCATGATGAACATCCTAGGTGGCTCGAAGTGTATATAGCGACTGTCGCAATGTTGAGCAATTCATATGGTGTACTGTGGTTATGAATTCTCATTTGGATACCTGTTTGTTAAGGGATGGTGGTTTTCTATATATTTATTTTTTATGTTGTAATATTACGTTTTAAATAAAATATATAAAAAAAAAAAAAAAAAGAAAAACTGGGGTAACGAATAGAGCTGTCAATATGACACTTTTCTGAACACTATACATGAGGCTCAAAGAACGTTTATTCCGTATAAAGAAATTAGATCAAATAGAAATGACCCAAAATGGATGAATAATAGCCTGAAATATCTACTAGGGCATAAGAAAGGAATTTATAGGCGTATCAAAAGAGGTGAGTGTCATCTTATGAATCAGTATATTGACATTAAGAGGGACATTAAAAAGGGGATAATATTTCCCCTTGTAGGTTCTGTCACAAACTGCTTCAAAAAACAATCCTGAACTACTTCTAAGAAGTCGTATGATTCTAAATTCCCAGTCAAGAAATTCCAGTCAATATGACTAAAGTTAAAGTCTCCTAGAATTACTACATTATCGTGCCTTGTGGCCTTAACAATTTCCTCCCATAGTAGTCTCCCTTGGTCCCTATCTAAGTTTGGGGGACGGTATATCACTTCTAAAATCAGTTTTTCGTGCCCCTCTGAAAATTCTATCCAAACAGACTCTGTATGTGTTACTTCAGACTTAATACCCGTTTTTATGCAACAGTTCAAGCGATCTCGGGCATACACTGCCACCCCACCCCCCTCCCCGATACTTCTATCTACTTGGAACAATTAAAAACCCTGAATATGACATTCTGCAGGCATGTCCCGACTTTTTGAATTAAACCACGTCTCAGTTAAGGCAAATACATCAATGTTACCTGCACTAGCAACTAATCTCAACTCGTCCATCTTATTCCTAGCACTACGGCAATTAGCATAATAAACATTGAAAGACTCTCCTTTCTCTTTACCCTTCCTGCTCATTTCTGTTTTTCTACTAAACTTATTACTGTCCTTATCACCCAAAGTCCCTGGTTTTTCAATATCTACCTCGTTCTGCTTATTACTAGTTCCCCTAGAACTCGTAATATTACTACACTGGGACTTCACTGTTTTCCTGCCAAAACCCATACCACTAACTATTCCTAGTTTAAAGTCCTAACTGCTCCCTCAACTGCAGTTGCCAGTGCTACCACCCCAGACCTAGATAAGCGAACCCCATCCCTGGCATACATGTCATTTCTGCCATAGAAGAGGTCGCAGTTGTCAATGAATGTTACCGCATTTTCCTTACAGTATTTGTCCAGCCAGCAATTGACACCAGTTGCCCTGGACAACCATTCACTTCCAACTCCTCTCCTTGGCAAAATACCACATATGACAGGGTTCCCACCCTTACTCCTAATTATTTCTATTGCTGACCTATACCTGCTAATCAGGTCTTCACTCCTACGTCTGCCAACATCGTTGCCACCAGCACTGAGACAGATAATAGGATTGCTCCCATTACCTCTCATGATGTCATCCAGACGGCTAACAATATCCTCCATCCCAGCCCCAGGAAAGCAAACTCTCTGTCTCCTACTCCTGTCCTTCAAGCAGAACGCCCTATCCATGTACCTAATATGGCTTTCCCCAACAACAACAATGTTTTTACCTTCCTTGGCGTCGTCCGTCGTGATGCTCCGAGTAGTCGACTCACATTCGTCAGGTAGCATTACACCACTTGTGGAATTCGTCAAGACGTTCTCGATGGTCTTCGTTGGGGTTTCTAGGGATGTCTCACTCACGTCTGCCAATGCTTCCTTGGTGCTCGTTGTGGCATTCCCAGTAGAACACTCACATTCGTCAGGTAGCACCGAGAATGAGTTGGAAGTTTCCACGGTAGTCTTCTGGTTTCTCGTTGTTTCTGCCTCTCCAACCGTTTTCTTGATCCTCAGCTTGGTTCCATGTTGCCCGGCCACTGACCAAGCTCCCCTCTTAACCTGGGGACTCACAACAGGAGTATTACTACGAATCCTCTTGTTCTCCTCCGTTAATCTCCGTATCTCCAGCTTAGCAACTCTGAGCTCTTCTCTCAGCTGCTGGTAAAGTTGCTCAAGAGAGGGCATCCTGTTAACCAGGATGCCCAATTTTCAATGCTACACAAGAAATAAGCTCTGATGTGAAAGTCCCACTCAAATCCAACCTACGTCTCACCTCCTGCCACTATATAAAGGCTCCATCCTGTCACTTCAACTTCATATTGTTTCAGACAACGGAACAATGCTCTTCTCCAGACTGAGGGACTGACCACCTCAAAACTTTAAGGGTGATGGACTGATTACATCGTCTTCAAGTATCTTCTGTTTCTATCAACTTTTCTGTACTCGACTGAAGAAGCCTACTGTGTAGGCGAAACGTTTCGAAATAAAGATACCTAGCTGTTGCATATGTGTCTTACCTAACAATCTGTCGGTATTTTATACCATTTTAATGTTCAAAACGATCTCTACCTAAAGCTACCCAAGAAATAACTCCCGTACCCCATGACACCAATCAAACCAAGCCCCTCCCACTTCTTAAAGCTACCCAAGGTCCTAGCCTCTATCACCCCACTAGGAAGACTGTTCCACGCATCTACAACTCTGTTAGAAAACCAGTACTTACCTATGTCCTTTCTAAATCTAAATTTATCCAACTTATATCCATTATTTCTGGTTCTTACCTGGTTCGACACCCTCAGTACTTTATTAATATCTCCCTTGTTTATGCCCGTCATCCACTTATACACTTCAATGATATCTCCTCTCATTCTACGCCTCTCCAGAGAGTGGAGATTTAAGGCTTTAAGTCTATCTTCATACGGGAGGTTCCTTGCACAGTAAATCATTTTAGTCATTCTTCTCTGTATGTTCTCTAATGAGTCTATGTCCATCCTATAGTAAGGAGACCAAAACTGAGCAGCATAATCTAATCTGTAATGGCTTGATAAAGCTCCTGGAGAGCGAAACGTTGCCACAATAAATGTCACATTAGTTGCACTTGTGTCCTTTTACTTTACATATTGTCGGTAATTCTACCAACTTTATTACAGCATAATCTAAATGAGGCCTCACTAGTGATGTATAGAGCTGTAAAATAACTTTTGGACTTCTGTTACTTATACTTCTCGAGATAAATCCAAGTAATCTGTTGGTCTTGTTGCGCACACTAAGGCACTGCTGTCTTGGCTTTAGATTTCTGCTTACCATGACTCCCAAGTCTTTTTCACATTCTGTATGATCAAGCTCTGCTTCACCTAGATTATAGCTTCGAGGGTTATTTTCATTACCAAGGGCAAGTACCTTACACATCCACATTGAACTTCATCTGCCATTTTTCAGACCAATACATTAATTTGTCCAAATCGTCCTGGAGTTCATTGACGTCCTCCTCAGAGTGAATTATACGGCCTATCTTTGTATCATCAGCAAACTTACTCATGGCACTCGTAATCCCTTCATCAAGGTCATTAATGTAAATTATGAACAAGAGAGGGCCTAAAACTGATCCTTGTGGAACGCCACTAGTGACTAATCCCCATTCAGATTTCACTCCATTAATGGTAACTCTCTGCTTTCTATTGGTAAGCCATGCCTCAATCCATGCTAGAAGTTTACCTCCTGTACCATGAGCTGCCACTTTTCTTAAGAGTCTCTTGTGAGGTACTCTATCGAAAGCTTTACTAAAATCCAAATAAACAATATCATATTCCTTATCGCTGTCAACTGCCTCAAATGTTCTATTGAAGAACGTCAGTAAGTTTGTAGATGAATGGTTCAGAGAACCGACATGTTGATAAATTAGACACATGTGCAACTCTTGGGTATCTTTATTGGGTATCTTTATTGAAACGTTTCGCCACTGTGTGGCGAAACGTTTCTTCAGGACTGATGAAGCCACTGTGTGGCGAAACGTTTCTTCAATAAAGATACCCAAGAGTTGCACATGTGTCTAATTTATCAGTCAGTAAGTTTCTCAGGCAGGAACGACCTCTCGTGAATCCATGCTGAGATTCATTTATTAAGTTATGCTCTTCAAGGTGACTTCTGATAATGTCAGCTATAATTGATTCTAATAACTTGCCCACTATAGATGTCAGGCTTATTGGACGGTAATTTGAAGGAGTGGACTTATCCCCTGATTTGAGTATAGGAACCACATTAGCCATCTTCCACAACTCTGGCACAACACCAGTAAGGATGGACGCATTGAATACACTCGTAATGGCTGACTAAGCTCTATCTTGTATTCCTTAAGTACCCTGGAAAACAGCTCATCGGGTCCCGGGGACTTATTTTGCTTCAATTTGTCTATCTGTTTAATAACCATGTCCCTCGTGACAGTAATATTAGTTAACTTAAATTCATCAGGAACTAAATAATTGTTAATTACTGGAATCTCATTTACATCTTCCTGTGTAAAAACTGACAAAAAATAGTCATTAAATAAGGAACACATTTCCAGTTCGTTATCCGTCAGCTGTCCATTCCCAATTTTCAGAGGTCCTACTTTTTCCTTCACCTTCGTCCTATACACTTGAAAGAACCCCTTTGGATTAGTCTTTGATTCATTAGCAACTCTAATTTCATAGTCACGTTTAGCCTTTCTAATCCCCTTTTTTACTTCTCTTTTAAGCTGAACATGTAAAGTAAAAGGACACAAGTGCAACTAATGTGACATTTATTGTGGCATCGTTTCGCTCTCCAGGAGCTTTATCAAGCCATTACCATGGCTTGATAAAGCTCCTGGAGAGCGAAACGTTGCCACAATAAATGTCACATTAAGGAGGAAATGGTATGGTGATACCGACAAGATGTGGAAAAAGACACTTATATACAGTTCAGGACATTTATTAAAGGAAACGTTTCGCCACGAGTGGCTTCTTCAGTCCTAATACAGAGAAAAGTATGTATGTATAATGTTCGCCAAGACCGTAGTCCTGGCACGGGTCTCAATCTTGCGATGACCCGTCTCTGGCTCCCGAGGGAGAAAGGTTTCTACAATGATGCGACATATGCTGTTCAAGCACTCTTCTGGTCAGTTCAACTGGTGCATCTCATAAGCGACAACACCGTATGTACTCCTAACTATGGACACTAGCGAGGAGGAGGATATGTCGTTATCACAGGTAACAGCTTGTCTGGTTCGTTGACTCCAGGGTACACTAGTGTGGCCGTAGTCATCTCTGGTTCCTCTTCGGGAGGGAATATCACTCCTAGTTGCCTGCGGAGCGTCTCAGTAACTTCGCACTCCAGAAGATAGTGTGTTAGGGGCCGCTGGACAACGTGCTGACAGTACTGGCACATCTCCTCCTCAGCCTTGTCTACCATCATCTTGGCTGTGGGAAAGCCCAAACGAAGCCGATGGATGGCGGTACACTGCGCTCTGGACCAGCTTCTATCATATGGAGGGGGTTCTTCCTGAGTCGCTGCTCGGTACCACTGTTGAGATGGGGTATCACCTAAGACCTCCCCCATAAGTTTCATGGCTCTGGCAGCCACCAGTTTGGTCTGTCGTAGGCTGATTGGGACAGTAATCCCAACATGTGGATAGTCTGTTGCTGCCTTGGCTGCATCATCTGCCGCCTCATTTCCCCGGATGCCAGCATGGCTGGGGATCCAGTTCAATGTCGATCTGTTACCCTGAACTTCTAAGGCTGTCATTATGCTCAGGATCGATGTGTTGAGGTGAACATTGTCCTGTGGTTGAGGATGGGAGAGGGCATTGATTGCAGACGTGGAATCAACATGTATGACATGTAATACAGAGAAAACTAAGAAAACATTTATATATATAGTGGCAGGAGTCAGGTGAGGTGACGCGTGGGTAGAGGTGGTAGTAGTAGTAGTAGTAGTAGTAATGGAACTAAGGAGGTGAGGCAAGAGAGGGACCTGCTGGCATCAAGTAACACCAGTTCCCAGGATGGGTAATATCCTCTTGCTTAGTAATTTTGAAATATTATAGTGTTACTGACAGAAATTAGTGCAGCTTCAATGCATTTTCTCCGTCTTAAGTCGTCTTCTTTAATAACTAGTTTAGCTTCATTGAATTTCATGAGGTGTCCAACATCGTCTCTATGTTGAACACATGCGTTTTTGCGGTCATCATTTCTGCAAGCATTTTTGTGTTCTGCTATTCTAATGTCCAGAGTTCTGGCTGTTTCCCCTACATATACTTTGTCACACCCCCCACATGGTATAGTGCAGATTCCTGCACTTGTGCCAGAATCATGCTTGGGTTTTTGTATCAGGTTTCTAATAGTAGTTAAAGAGCTGGTAGATATTTTAGCCAGTTTTCTGTCAAACATTTTTGAAACATTAGTGGCAACGTTGCTGACCGGTAAAACGATGTAACTTGGAGGCTTTTCTTCAATTTGATAAGTGTTGGTCTTGCTGAGGATACGTGCCGCACGTTTCCTACAGTCACGTATGAAGTGTAGGGGAAAGTGCAGTGAACTAAAAGAGTTGGTGATGTATGTACATTCTTCTTCGAGGAACTGTGGACTGGAAATTCTGTAGGCTCTCAGAAAGAAGCCAATAACTACCCCTCTTTTACTTTCTTTTAAAGTCTACCGGAAGCCTACCTACAAGAACGATCTTCTACATTTCTTCTCTCACCATGACACAAGAACTAAAAGAGGGGTAGTTATTGGCTTCTTTCTGAGAGCCTACAGAATTTCCAGTCCACAGTTCCTCGAAGAAGAATGTACATACATCACCAACTCTTTTAGTTCACTGCACTTTCCCCTACACTTCATACGTGACTGTAGGAAACGTGCGGCACGTATCCTCAGCAAGACCAACACCTATCAAATTGAAGAAAAGCCTCCAAGTTACATCGTTTTACCGGTCAGCAACGTTGCCACTAATGTTTCAAAAATGTCTGACAGAAAACTGGCTAAAATATCTACCAGCTCTTCAACTACTATCAGAAACCTGATACAAAACCCAAGCATGATTCTGGCACAAGTGCAGGAATCTACAATACCATGTGGGGGGTGTGACAAAGTATATGTAGGGGAAACAGCCAGAACTCTGGACATTAGAATAGCAGAACACAAAAATGCTTGCAGAAATGATGACCGCAAAAACGCAGAAAGCAGCAACTTCACTCTGGCTGTACCCTTCTCCAGAACATCACTCCATCTCAGATCATACATACCCAGGATGACTCGAGTATGGAACACATTCGTACAGCATAATGATGTCAACGAGATAAAGTCAGTTGATCAAATGGAAATGCTGGCCCACAGATGGCTCCAACTTCATCCTGTCCCGTACTTGTATGTCTCATAACAATAAAAATGCTTTCAAATGAGTTGATGTAGGTAACAGCTCTTAGCTTGCCAGTAAAGTTAGGAATCCTTAACCTGTAATATAGCTGTCAATAAAGCAAGGGATCCTTAACCTTGTCAAACCCTGTTTAAAAAAAAAAAAAAAAAAAAAAAGAGAGAGAGAGAGAGAGAGAGAGAGAGAGAGAGAGAGAGAGAGAGAGAGAGAGAGAGATCATTTGAAGTCCTTGACTATGCCTTACTACTTCTTAATTATTACCTTTAATTTGCATCTCTAAGAGTAGTTCACAATGGGACAGAGCCAACAAGACAGTAAATCGGTGTCAGTGATCTACAAGGAAGTGTTCTTGGGCTATTGTTATGGCCAAAGAACACTTCAGTGATCTTCAACTCATCCCAGAGCACCATGCCTTTGCATATGACTGTACTCTGATATATACATTTCCAAGAGATGAAATGCCACATCTTAGGTACATCAATCACCAGCCTGAAAAAAACAATGGCAGGTTATATTTAGTGAAGGGATTCAGGGAAACCGGCTATTTTTATATAGCCGGACTTGAGTCCTGGAAATGGGAAGTACAATGTCTGCACTCTAAAGGAGGGTTCGGGATATTAGCAGTTTGGAGGGATATGTTGTGTATTTTTATACGTATATGCTTCTAAACTGTTGTGTTCTGAGCACCTCTGCAAAAACAGTGATTATGTGTGAGTGAGGTGAAAGTGTTGAATGATGATGAAAGTATTTTCTTTTTGGGGATTTTCTTTCTCTTTGGGTCACCCTGCCTCGGTGGGAGACGGCTGACTTGTGAAAAAAAAGGTTATATTTGTTTCTGAAAACAAACAAATGGTGATGGTCCCTAGGCACCATGATGGTAATGCTGGAGCAGTGGCAAGAATGAATGCAAGAGAGTTAAACCCCAGAGTGAGATATTCTAGGGGTGAAATTTTATTCCAAACTTTCTAAGAAGAACCACGTGGTATATCTTGCAAGTAAGGGAACCAAGAAGCTAACAGCACTAAGACATATCTCGTACTTGCTCGATAGCAGAAGCTTCAAAATTATGTACGAGACAAAAATGAGTGCTCACACCTTGAATATGCCAACTTTCCTAGACTGAGTGGATTGGCCTTTTTCACAGAATTGTGCATGTCTCAGCCTGCATGGATTGCATATACTCTGCTGATCCACCAGGCCAGAGAGCGCAACAAATAGCACAAAGAAGAATTGAATCACCTGCATGTTTTAGATGCAGACGATCGGGGTCTCATAGCTGTGGAAATGAAAAACTAACCCCATCCACTGGAGGATCATCACCCTCATTTGTACAATGCCGTCAAGGTCCAAATTGCCCCATCTGGAGTGAATGTGCCCGATTCCATTGTAAATGGAGAAAAATGAAGAGCAAAGTTCATCACCGTCGGAAAGATAACAAGGTCGAACTTTTCATCCACCTTGAAAACATTTTTCTCAACAACTTTCATATTGTGGCCACACGGCGGTAGTTCCTCAAATATTATCACATTAATCAAAGGTCATCAGAGTCGCTATCCAGATCGTAGAAGTAAAATCATTGTCTTTGACAAGTGTCAAGATGTCTTTCCCAAGGATTACTGGAGAAAGTGAAGGTCTGGTGAAGTATCCATCAACTACGAACTGTCAAAAGATATGCAGTCTTGAAGAACAAGAACAATCAACGGAGGCTGGCAAGTCTAAGAGAGAAAGTGACAAAGCAAACTCAGGATGACGATGCCTTTGGTCATGACAAGGCAGATATGACTGTGTACTTAGCGATTATACATGCGTGTTTGTCCTACTGCTCTACTGGATGTATAGGAAAGAGCGGGAATATAATGTGCAGAAGGGATGGTGGGATGGAACAGCACTTGATATCAATGACATCTGTTTTGGCCTTGGGCCAAAGTGCTGGCAGCTGATTGGCTGCTCCACCTCATATTCTTATGCCAAAGGCAAAATCAGTGCACTAAACACCTTGCTGGCTTGGGACTTTCCAGGTTTTCCTGATGTGCTGGGGAAGGTGGGCGCCACACAAGCAGATTTCATGGAGGAGGCAAAAGTCTTCATCATTCTGCATGGTCAAGTGCCGAGAACATCCATGGACTCTGCCCACTTCAAATCTTCACAAAGAAAAAGAAAAATTTCAAAATCATTGCCCAGCCTCCAACATTCAACAACCCATACCTGCACGTGTTGCGGCCCATCTGCATATCTAGCAGTGGAAAGTAGGAGACCAGGAAGCCCTGGACCGATCAGTCTGCTGATATCACTCACTTGAGATGGGAGTTCCGAGATGGTGTCCCGACTCCTGTGATTGCTGAGAATGACTTTGTTCCACCAGAGCTGACTGAAGTAATTCATTGTTAGCGTAAGGAGCAAGGCAAAAATGCATCACTGTGGCATGTGACTGCCCCGAAAAACATATTTCGTGCACGTCTGGTGAAGACAGATGCTGCAATCCATACATTAAGAGAAAAGATGTTCAGTCTGGAAAAGAGAAGTGTGACGAGAGAGAGGATGCAGATGAACAGAAAAATAGTTCACAGAGGAGAGTGGAAGCTATGAGGATGTTGAGGATGTTGTAGCTGGTCCTCATTATTAGTATGATGAGTGTGTTTAGGTAAAAGGTCATCATTAGATACACAAATAACCCATCTATTGACTTCACCATTAGATGAAATCCATAGAAACTTCCACATTGTAAGGCAGGATTGTGTCTAGCAGATTTCACTTATTACAATTTTTTTTCACAAACATAAGTGTAAAATATCGCATGTTTATCCATTTCTTTACATGAATAAAATAATTTACTATTCAGTAGAATTTTCAATTCACTTTCTATCGAGAAATTAATGGTGACCAGCAGTCATCTTGCACATATGCAAAATACCAGAGTTTGCAAAGAAAAGGCTGAAGCAACCAAGCTTATTTTTTGTTGGACTCCACTGGAATACAAATACATCAAAAACTTCATGAAATGCCAGTCGACGACCAGTCGTCTTTCCAGAAATTCACGGACAACAAAACTCAAATGATCTACTTAACTGCAGCATTCCCAACCCTCTTCTTGAGTGCTTGCTCTTTACTTTCCACTTCAACAACTCCAGCAACACTTCTGGTAAAGTCACTCGTTCATGGTCTTTGTAGTGTAACTTGGAGTTTGATGCTTACAGTGAACCAAAATACATTTTGTTGCAATCTTTACAACGCTAAATTGCTGATTTTCTTTTCGAGGGCTATTGTCATACTGAGGATTTATTAACAGGCAACGAAGGAAGAAGACGTTATCACTGGTTGATAAGTATTTCTTCTAGGAGACATGAAGCATTGTCCATCTGTAAGATTATATAACAAGTTTAAACTATGAATACCAACTTCCTACTATCGACATCTATTTACTCTCATATTACAGTGAAGATAATCACAAGGCAAGTTAATGATTCAAAATCTGTTTTTCATATTCCGCAATTTGTCAGTAAAATGTTCCATCTCATCCGTCAGAAGTGTGAGCAAATCTAGACCAAAGGGAAAATATACCCCACTAATACGGAAAGAGAACCCAGATTCTTATTCATGTAAGTACCCAGTGGGGAGAGTCGTACCCCCTCCCACAGAAATGAAGCCCCTACCAGTGGTATCAACTAAAACCCCCAACACTGTGTAAATGTGACCCTTGCTTCTAGCAAGGTAAGAGAAAGAGGAAATAAAAAATACCCTGGAAAATGTCCTAGACACGGGCCTATTTATAGTGATTGTTCATTTAATCTCTATGCAACGGCTGTAGGCTTAATGCTCGACATCATTGATTAATCATTCAGTGTACCAGAAGTTAAAACATCCTCTGGCTTGCTGATGCTGTGTACTGAAGGCTACACATGCGCTACTTGACAGTAAGTAAGTTTTACACCACATTTCACAAAACCAGATTTAGTTTCACAGAGTCATGTCTAGTTCCTGGTTCATGCTAGTGTTTAGATCATGCTAGTGTTTAGTTCATGCCATTGTTTGGTTTCTGTTAGTGCTTGGGTCTTGCTTGTCCTTGGTTCCTGATAGTGCTTGGTTCACATTAGTGCTTGGTTCCTGCTAGTACCTGCTTAAAATTAGTGCTTGGTTCCTGCTAGTGCTTGGCTCACATTAGTGCTTCGGACCTGCTAGTACCTGGTTCACATTAGTGCTTGGTTCCTAGTAGTACTTGGTTCATATTAGTGCTTGGTTCCTGCTAGTACCTGCTTAAAATTAGTGCTTGGTTCCTGCTAGTGCTTGGTTCCTGCTAGTGCTTGGCTCACATTAGTGCTTCGGACTTGCTAGTCCCATGTTCACATTAGTGCTTGGTTCCTAGTAGTACTTGGTTCATATTAGTGCTCTGTTCTTGCTAGTACTTGGTTTACATTAGTGCTTGGTTCCTGCTAGTGCTTAGGTCACATTAGTGCTTGGTTCCTGCTAGTGCTTGGTTCACATCAGTGCTTGGTTCCTCCAATTCTTTAGTTCCCGCTAGTGTTTGCTTTCTGCTAGTGTTTCAGTCCATCTTATACCTGAAGCCTTGTACTGCTTCATTCCCTCTGGTGCTTCGACTCTTCTAGTGATTGGTCCTTTCAAGAGCTTAGTCCCCTCCAGTGGTTGGACCCTTCTAGTGGTTGAACCCTTCTAGTGGTTGAACCCTTCTAGTGGTTGAACCCTTCTAGTGGTTGAACCCTTCTAGTGGTTGGACCCATCTAGTGGGTGAACCCTTATAGTGGTTGAACCCTTGTAGTGACCGGACCCTTCTAGTGGTTGAACCCTTCTAGTGGTTGAACCCTTCAAGTGGTTGAACCCTTCTAGTGGTTGGAACCTTCTAGTGGCTGGACCCTTCTAGTGGTTGAAACCTTCTAGTGGTTGGACCCTTCTAGTGGTTGGTCTCTTCTAGTGGTTGGACCCTTCTAGTGGTTGGACCCATCTAGTGGCTGAACCCTTGTAGTGGTTGAACCCTTGTAGTGACCGGACCCTTCTAGTGGTTGAACCCTTCTAGTGGTTGAACCCTTCAACTGGTTGAACCCTTCTAGTGGTTGGAACCTTCTAGTGGCTGGACCCTTCTAGTGGTTGAAACCTTCTAGTGGTTGGACCCTTCTAGTGGTTGAAACCTTCTAGTGGTTGGACCCTTCTAGTGGTTGGTCTCTTCTAGTGGTTGGACCCTTCTAGTGGTTGGACCCATCTAGTGGCTGAACCCTTGTAGTGGTTGAACCCTTGTAGTGACTGGACCCTTCTAGTGGTTGAACCCTTCTAGTGGTTGAACCCTTCTAGTGGTTGAACCCTTCTAGTGGTTGGACCCTTCTAGTGGCTGGACCCTTCTAGTGGTTGAACCCTTCTAGTGGTTGAACCCTTCTAGTGGTTGGACCCTTCTAGTGGTTGGACCCTTCTAGTGGTTGGTCTCTTCTAGTGGTTGCATCCTTCTAGTGGTTGAACCCTTCTAGTGGTTGAACCATTCTAGTGGTTGAACCTTTCTAGTGGTTGGAAACTTCTAGTGGCTGGACCCTTCTAATGGTTGAACCCTTCTAGTGGTTGAACCCTTCTAGTGGTTGGACCCTTCTAGTGGCTGAACCCTTGTAGTGGTTAAACCCTGGTAGTGGCTGGACCCTTCTAGTGGTTGAACCCTTCTAGTGGTTGAACCCTTCTAGTGGTTGGACCCTTCTAGTGGCTGAACCCTTGTAGTTGTTAAACCCTTATAGTGGCCGGACCTTTCTAGTGGTTAGACCCTTCTAGTGGTTGAACCCTTCTAGTGGTTGGACCCTTCTAGTGGCTGAACCCTTCTAATGGTTAAACCCTTGTAGTGGCTGGACCTTTCTAGTGGTTGAACCCTTCTAGTGATTGAAGCCTTCTAGTGGTTGAACCCTTCTAGTGGTTGAACCCTTTTAGTGGCAGAACCCTTCCAGTGGCTGGACCCTTCTAGTGATTGAACCCTTCTAGTGGTTGAGCCCTTCTAGTGGTTGGACCCTTCTAGTGGTTGGACCCATCTAGTGGTTGGACCCTTCTAGTGGTTGGACCCTTCTAGTGGTTGGTCTCTTTTTGTGGTTGGACCCTTGTAGTGGTTGAACTCTTCTAGTGGTTGGTCTCTTCTAGTGGTTGGACCCATCTTATGGTTGGACCCTTCTAGTGGATGGACCCTTCTAGTGGTTGAACCCTTCTAGTGGTTGAACCCTTATTAGTGGTTGGACCCTTCTAGTGGCTGAACCCTTGTAGTGGTTAAACCCTTGTAGTTGCTGAACCCTTCTAGTGGTTGAACCCTTCTAGTGGTTGAACCCTTCTAGTGGTTGAACCCTTCTAGTGGTTGAACCCTTCTGGTGGTTGGACCCTTCTAGTGGTTGAACCCTTCTAGTGGTTGAACCCTTCTGGTGGTTGGACCCTTCTAGTGGCTGGACCCTTCTAGTGATTGAACCCTTCTAGTGGTTGAACCCGTCTAGTGGTTGGACCCTTCTAGTGGTTGGACCCTTCTAGTGATTGGACCCTTCTAGTGGTTGAGCCCTTCTAGTGGTTGGTCTCTTCTAGTGGTTGGACCCGTCGTATGGTTGGACCCCTTCTAATGGATGGACCCTTCTAGTGGTTGAACCCTTCTAGTGGTTGAACCCTTTTAGTGGTTGAACCCTTTTAGTGGTTGGTACCTTCTAGTGGTTGAACCCTTCTAGTGGTTGAACCTTTCTAGTGGTTGAACCCTTCTAGTGGTTGAACCCTTCTAGTGGATGGACCCTTCCAGTGGTTGAACCCTTCTAGTGGTTGAACCCTTGTAGTGGCTGGACCCTTCTAGTGGTTGAACCCTTCTAGTGATTGAACCCTTCTAGTGGGTGGACTCTTCTAATGGCTGGACCCTTCTAGTGGGTGGCCCCTTCTAGTGGCTGGACCCTTCTAGTGGTTGGACCCTTCCAGTGGTTGAACTCTTCTAGTGGGTGGACCCTTCTAGTGGTTGGACCCTTCTAGTGGTTGGACCCTTCTAGTGGTTAGACCCTTCTAGTGGTTAAACCCTTCTAGTGATTAAACCCTTCTAGTGGTTAGACCCTACTAGTGGTTGGACCCTTCTAGTGGTTAAACCCTTGTAGTGGTTGAACCCTTGTAGTGACCGGACCCTTCTAGTGGTTGAACCCTTCTAGTGGTTGAACCCTTCAAGTGGTTGAACCCTTCTAGTGGTTGGAACCTTCTAGTGGCTGGACCCTTCTAGTGGTTGAAACCTTCTAGTGGTTGGACCCTTCTAGTGGTTGGTCTCTTCTAGTGGTTGGACCCTTCTAGTGGTTGGACCCATCTAGTGGCTGAACCCTTGTAGAGGTTGAACCCTTGTAGTGACCGGACCCTTCTAGTGGTTGAACCCTTCTAGTGGTTGAACCCTTCAAGTGGTTGAACCCTTCTAGTGGTTGGAACCTTCTAGTGGCTGGACCCTTCTAGTGGTTGAAACCTTCTAGTGGTTGGACCCTTCTAGTGGTTGGTCTCTTCTAGTGGTTGGACCCTTCTAGTGGTTGGACCCATCTAGTGGCTGAACCCTTGTAGTGGTTGAACCCTTGTAGTGACTGGACCCTTCTAGTGGTTGAACCCTTCTAGTGGTTGAACCCTTCTAGTGGTTGACCCCTTCTAGTGGTTGGACCCTTCTAGTGGCTGGACCCTTCTAGTGGTTGAACCCTTCTAGTGGTTGAACCCTTCTAGTGGTTGGACCCTTCTAGTGGTTGGACCCTTCTAGTGGTTGGTCTCTTCTAGTGGTTGCATCCTTCTAGTGGTTGAACCCTTCTAGTGGTTGAACCATTCTAGTGGTTGAACCTTTCTAGTGGTTGGAAACTTCTAGTGGCTGGACCCTTCTAATGGTTGAACCCTTCTAGTGGTTGAACCCTTCTAGTGGTTGGACCCTTCTAGTGGCTGAACCCTTGTAGTGGTTAAACCCTGGTAGTGGCTGGACCCTACTAGTGGTTGAACCCTTCTAGTGGTTGAACCCTTCTAGTGGTTGGACCCTTCTAGTGGCTGAACCCTTGTAGTTGTTAAACCCTTGTAGTGGCCGGACCTTTCTAGTGGTCAGACCCTTCTAGTGGTTGAACCCTTCTAGTGGTTGGACCCTTCTAGTGGCTGAACCCTTCTAATGGTTAAACCCTTGTAGTGGCTGGACCTTTCTAGTGGTTGAACCCTTCTAGTGATTGAAGCCTTCTAGTGGTTGAACCCTTCTAGTGGTTGAACCCTTTTAGTGGCAGAACCCTTCCAGTGGCTGGACCCTTCTAGTGATTGAACCCTTCTAGTGGTTGAGCCCTTCTAGTGGTTGGACCCTTGTAGTGGTTGGACCCATCTAGTGGTTGGACCCTTCTAGTGGTTGGTCTCTTTTTGTGGTTGGACCCTTGTAGTGGTTGAACTCTTCTAGTGGTTGGTCTCTTCTAGTGGTTGGACCCATCTTATGGTTGGACCCTTCTAGTGGATGGACCCTTCTAGTGGTTGAACCCTTCTAGTGGTTGAACCCTTATTAGTGGTTGGTACCTTCTGGTGGTTGAACCCTTCTAGTGGTTGAACCCTTCTAGTGCTTGAACCCTTCTAGTGGGTGAACCCTTCTAGTGGTTGGACCCTTCTAGTGGCTGAACCCTTGTAGTGGTTAAACCCTTGTAGTTGCTGAACCCTTCTAGTGGTTGAACCCTTCTAGTGGTTGAACCCTTCTAGTGGTTGAACCCTTCTAGTGGTTGAACCCTTCTGGTGGTTGGACCCTTCTAGTGATTGAAGCCTTCTAGTGGTTGAACCCTTCTAGTGGTTGAACCCTTTTAGTGGCAGAACCCTTCCAGTGGCTGGACCCTTCTAGTGATTGAACCCTTCTAGTGGTTGAGCCCTTCTAGTGGTTGGACCCTTCTAGTGGTTGGACCCATCTAGTGGTTGGACCCTTCTAGTGGTTGGTCTCTTTTTGTGGTTGGACCCTTGTAGTGGTTGAACTCTTCTAGTGGTTGGTCTCTTCTAGTGGTTGGACCCATCTTATGGTTGGACCCTTCTAGTGGATGGACCCTTCTAGTGGTTGAACCCTTCTAGTGGTTGAACCCTTATTAGTGGTTGGTACCTTCTAGTGGTTGAACCCTTCTAGTGGTTGAACCCTTCTAGTGGTTGAACCCTTCTAGTGGTTGAACCCTTCTAGTGGTTGGACCCTTCCAGTGGTTGAACTCTTCTAGTGGGTGGACCCTTCTAGTGGTTGGACCCTTCTAGTGGTTGGACCCTTCTAGTGGTTAGACCCTTCTAGTGGTTAAACCCTTCTAGTGATTAAACCCTTCTAGTGGTTGGACCCTACTAGTGGTTGGACCCTTCTAGTGGTTAAACCCTTCTAGTGGTTGAACCCTTGTAGTGGGTAAACCCTTCTAGTGGTTGAATCTTTCTAGTGGTTGAACCCTTCTAGCGGTTGGACCCGTCTAGTGGCTGAACTCTAGTAGTGGTTAAACCTTTCTAGTGGCTGGACCCTTCTAGTGGTTGAACCCTTCTAGTGGTTGAACCCTTCTAGTAGTTGAACCCTTCTAGTGGTTGAACCCTTCTAGTGGTTGGACTCTTCTAGTGGTTGAACCCTTCTAGTGGTTGGACCCTTCTAGTAGTTGAACTCTTCCAGTGGTTAAACCTTTCTAGTGGTTGGTCTCTTTTAGTGGTTGGACCCTTCTAGTGGTTGAACCCTTCTAGTAGTTGAACCCTTCTAGTGGTTGAACCCTTTTAGTGGTTGGTACCTTCTAGTGGTTGAACCCTTCTAGTGGTTGAACCCTTCTAGTGGTTGAACCCTTCTAGTGGCTGGACCCTTCTTGTGGTTGAACCCTTCTAGTGGTTGAACACTTCTATTAATTGAACCCTTCTAGTGGTTGAACCCTTCTAGTGGCTGGACCCTTCTAGTGGTTAAACCCTTCTTGTGGGTGGACCCTTCTAGTGGTTGTACCCTTCTAGTCGTTGAACCCTTGAAGTGGCTGGACCCTCCTAGTGGTTGAACCCTTCTAGTGATTGAACCCTTCAAGTGGGTGGACTCTTCTAATGGCTGGACCCTTCTAGTTGGTGGCCCCTTCTAGTGGCTGGACCCTTCTAGTGGTTGGACCCTTCCAGTGGTTGAACCCTTCTAGTGGGTGGACCCTTCTAGTGGTTGAACCCTTCTAGTTTTTGGACCCTTCTCGTGGTTAAACCCTTCTAGTGGTTGGACCCTTCCAGTGGTTAAACCCTTGTAGTGGGTAAACCCTTCTAGTGGTTGAATCCTTCTAGTGGTTGAACCCTTCTAGTGGTTGAACCCTTCTAGTGGTTGGACCCTTCTAGTGGTTGGACCCTTCTAGTGGTTGAACCCTTCTAGTGATTGAACCCTTCCAGTGGGTGGACTCTTCTAATGGCTGGACCCTTCTAGTGGATGATCCCTTCTAGTGGCTGGACCATTCTAGTGGTTGGACCCTTCCAGTGGTTGGACCCTTCTAGTGGTTGGACCCTTCTAGTGGTTGAACCCTTCTAGTGGGTGGACCTTTCTAGTGGGTGGCCCCCTTCTAGTGTGTGGACCCTTCTAGTGTTCAAACTTTTCCTTCAATATTGCGAGAGATTATTTTTCTTAATAATATCCGTAGGCAATCGTGAAACCCGTAATGGTCTTCCTGTGTCTGTGTAATGGAAGTGGTGGTGGGCTAGGCAGTGTGATCCAAGAAGATGGAGGGTAGATATAACTCACTGGACCAAGTCTACCTCTGTTAGGCAGAATCTTGTAAAAATATATTATTGTTTCTTATTTTCATTATAAAAATTTGCTACATATAACTTCGGAAATTATGTGGAGGGAGGGAATGTGAAATTGGAAGGAAGAGAAGAGGGATTAAGAGGAAATCTCCCTGAAGAAGACCAGCAGTCACACAGAAGAGAGTTGGTGCTCCTTATTGCCAAAGTAGATCAACGGTTCAGGAAACTACTGGGTTCCTTTAGGTTTAGTCATATTTGTCTCTGACGTGAAGTGAGAATGTGTACCTCACCTTCGATACCTGTAAGCTGTTCCTTGCAGTTCTGTCAACAAAATGAATTACAGGAACTTTTTTATTAACTCCTCGGCTGTTTCCCACCAAGGCAGTGTGACCCGAAAAAAAGAACCATTTTCAACATCATTCACCTCATTATTGCCTTTCCAAAGGCGTGCCGAAATTACGGTTCTAAAAAATTAGCTATGTAAAATTATTTTCTCTTTCTCATACATGTAGTGAATAGTTGTAGTTGTACAGGAAAAAATGTCACTGATTTTGTGGCACACCTGAATGACGAAGATGAAACGTACCACCAGTTGCTTTCAGCGCTTGAAAAAAATAACTCCCCTTTCGTAATAGAGGAAAAAAATACCAGTCAGTATGGTGGAAAGTAGAAAGGGGAGAGAACAACCGTTAAAGCCAGAGGAGCAAATGAGTTTGGCTTCAGCTGGCTCAGATGAGCTAAGGAAATTCATTGAACGACGATCACTTGTCGGTTGGTCGAGAGTAAATCTACCAGAATGGAAATAAGCCGAGGCTTATATCACATGATTGCAACTTTAAAATAAAAAAAATCATATTATTGAGGGATTATGGTTGAGATTTGGCTGAACCAACACAAGTATCTTTAACATAGGAAAAAAAAAGGGTATGATAATACAGATGTGATGTGGAAAAAGACACTTGTTCCCTGAACTGTACATAAGTGTTTTTTGCCACATCTACAAAATATGTTACATTCACGAGTGGTCACATTAATAATCCTTAGTGATCAACCAATAACTGGTGCTTTTATTTCCACTCTTCTTGTACTGGAACCATGACATTCGTGGCTCAGCAGTTATCTTGCGGCTGAGGCAAAGTCTTAGGACATTAGGGTGTGGCCAGTTAGGATGGTTAGTATATGCATGGGAGGCTTCACCTAACGTTTACTTTATGCACTGCGATGCCTTTATCTAGAATACAGCTTTTCTATACATTCTGAATAGTCTGGCTTTATTTGTGTATTGCATGTTTTAGTCTTGCGTAAAGCTTGTCTTGACCCTGTGTTCAGCTAACCTAACTGTTGCACAATTGCCTTACTTATCAACCTGTCGGTATTATATGCCATTTTCGTATTTACTCTGTCAGAAACTGCAACACAACGATATCTCGGTACAGAAAACATCTTCGACAATTTTTTCAAGGGAGAATGGATGGATGTGAGAGGAACCTGCCCTCTCAGTGATTACATTCTTTCTTCTACTAGTTGGCTGTGCCTCACCCTTTGACAGAACATAAGTCTTCATTCTGTTGCTTTAAGTTAACTTCACATTGTTCCAGACTATGGAACAAAACTCTTCTCCAGGTTAAGGGACTGACCATCTCAAAACTATGTTTTGAAGGGAGATGGACCGGTGACATTGTCTTCATATCTCTACTGTTTCTGCTAACCTTTCTGTACTGGACTGAAAAAGCCTACTTTATAGACATATCTTTAGGAATAAAGATACCTAGCTATTGGGCATGTGTTTTTTTCTTATCAACCTGCCGGTATTATATGCCATTTGCGTATTCAGTCTCCCAGACGTGGACAAGACAACTTCTATCGGACTGTTAAAATTGGTAGGGCCACCTTCACAACACCATCGTCAGACCCCAAAGTATAAAGATATGGAACATCTCCAAATGATAACCTTAAAAGGCATTACTAACTTGGAATCATCCAGAGAACTGACTAGTGACTAAGTGCATGATAAATATTCTGAGTTCAGCAAAGTGTACTGGAAGACCTTTAATCTAATTCAATCCTGATGGTCCAATTTCTGACCAGACGATGGGGAACAAAACACCATAATGGAAACAATTATTGAGGTACCACTATACATGATGATGAATGTGGTAGGTAGAAGATGACCAAGCTTATACAGTGGCCGTCTACAAAATTAAAGTCAATCACTTTTTTCTTAACCAACTGGGTTTCTAATTTGTTGAATTAGACACGCGTAATATCTGTGTATCGCCATCTACTAGCTATATCAATATATATAAAAAAATGTATAGCAAAGAGTGGCCTTCAAATGCTTCAAAAACACATAATAATTAACATAAGAGGCTGAAGTAGCACTAATTATTTTATAGCTCTATGCATTACTAGTAACACCTCACATAGATTATGCAGCTCAATTTTGATAGAAATACTACAAAATGAATATAAATGCATTGGAGAACATTCAGAGAAGAATGACAAAATTAATCGACTGGATAAGGAAACTCTTATACGCGGACAGAGTGACCTGAACCTTCACTCTCTTGAGAGACGTACAATGATGGGGAGATATCATTGAAGTTTATGTGGAAGAAAGGTAAAAATGTGATATAAATAAAGTACTGAGGATATCGAATCAAGTAAAAATTAGAAATACGAGATTTAAATTAGATAAATTAAGATTTACAATGGACGTCCTGTATAGCCCTTGTGGCTTAGCGCTTCTTTTTGATTATAATAATACAAAGGACGTTGAAAAGTGCTGGCTTTCAGAGTTGTCGATGAGTGAAACAATGTTTCAAGTAGGGTTATAGAAGCTAAAACCTTGGGTAACTTTAAAAAGAGATTCGCCAAATATATGAGTGGGAATAGTTGTGTCAGATCAGTTCCCTAAGTAGTAAACCAAATTCTTGAGTTAGACATTTATGTGGGTGTGAATGGTCGGTTTTGAGAAGGACATGCCTAGTAAGGGTCAGTAGGCCTGTTGCAGTGTTCCTCCTTTCTTATGTTCTTATGTTCTATGGGATTTTAATGTAAATTATCAACAACAATGGGGCCCAAACTGATTCTTGTAGAATGCCACTTGTGTCTGGTCACCATTCAGACTTAACCCTATTACTACAAACTCTCTGCTTTCTATTGGTCAGCTGTGTCTCGATCCATGTTAGAACTTTATCTCCTATACCATAACCTGCCACTTTTCTTAACAGTGTTTTGTTTGGTTCTGCCCCATCATTTCGGTACCTAGGTCGTCTAAGTGTGTATGTGTGTGTATATATGTATGTAATAATGTCCTTTTACTTTATATATATATATGTACGTGTGTGTGTGTGTGTGTACTCACCTATTTGTGGCTGCAGGGGTCGATTCATAACTTCTGGCTCTTCCTCTTCACTGATCGCTACTGGATCCTTTCTCTTCCTGCTCCATGGGCTTTATCAAACCTCACCAGATTATTCCAATTCCATAAAACTCTATGACTAAAGAAATACTTCCTAACATCTCTTTGATTTGTCTGAGTCTTCAACTTCCATTTGTGACCCCTTGTTGCTGTGTCCCATCTCTAGAACATCCTGTCTCTCTCCACCTCGTATTTTATATGTCGTTATCATATACCCCTTATCTCCCCTGTCCTCCAGTGTCATCAGGTCGATTTCCCTTAACCTCTCCTCGCAGAACATGCCCCGTAGCTCTGGGACTAGTCTCGTTGCAAACCTTTACACTTTCTCTAATTTCCCTACGTGTTTAGCTAGGTGTGGGTTCTAAACTGGTGCTGCATACTCCAATAAAAGATTGACATACACAGTGTACAGGGTCCTGGACGATTCCTTATTGAGATGTCGGAATGCTGTTCTTAGGTTTGCTAGGCGCCCACATGCTGCAGCAGTTATTTGGTTAATGTGCGCCTGATTAGATGTGTCCGGTGTTATACTCACCCCAAGATCATTTTCCTTAAGTGAGGTTTGTAGTCTCTGGCCCCTAGACTGTATTCCGTCTGCGGTCTTCTTTGCCCTTCCCCAATCTTCATGACATTCCACTTGGTGGGATTGAACTCCAGTAGTCAGTTTCTGGACCAGGCCTGCAGCCTGTCCAGATCCCTTTGTAGTTCTGCCTGGTACTCGTCTGACTGAATCTTTCTTATCAACTTCACATCATCTGCAAACAAGGACACTTCTGAGTCTATTCCTTCCGTCATGTCGTTCACATATACCAGAAACAGCACCGGTCATAGGACTGATCCTTGTAGAACCCCGCTCGTCACAGGCCTCACTCTGACACTTGGTCTCGTACCATGACTTGCTGATGTCTTCTCGACTGGTTTTCTTTGATCCATTGCAGCGCCTTCTCTGTTATACCTGCCTGGTTCTCCAGCTTATGCACTAATCTTTTGAGTGGAACTGCGTCAAAATCCTTCTTACAATCCAAGGAAACGCAATCTACTCACCCCCCTCTCTCTCTTGCCTTACTGCTATCACCCTGTCATAGAACTCCAAGAGGTTAGTGACACAGGATTTTCCATCCCTGAAACCATGCTGGTTGTCTTTGATAAGCTCATTCCTTTCTAGGTGCTCCACCACTCTTCTGATAATGTTCTCCATGACGTTGCATACTATACATGTCAGTGACACTAGCCTGTAGTTTAATGGTTCGTGTCTGTCTCCTTTTTTAAAAACTGGGACTACACTTGCTGTCTTCCATACCTCAGGTAGTCGCCCTGTTTCGATAGATGTGTTGCAGATTGTTGTTAGTGGTACACACAGCGCCTACGCTCCCTCTCTTAGTACCCATGGAGAGATGTTATTCGGTCCCATCGACTTTGAGGTATCTAGCTCGCTTAGCAGCCTCTTCACTTCTGACTCGGTTGTACTCCTCTGTGAACAACACTTCTTTGAATCTCAGGTTGAGCTCCTCACATACTTCTCGATCGTTTCTTGTGATTCCCGTCCTTCCTCAGACTGATTACCTGGTTCCTGACTGTTGTTTTCCTCCTGATGTGGCTGTGTGGGTATGTGTGTATGTATGTATGTATGTATGTATGTATGTATGTATGTATGTATGTATGTGTGTGTGTGTGTGTGTGTGTGTGTGTGTGTGTGTGTGTGTGTTTGTGTGTATGTATGTATGTGTGTGTGTGTGTTTGTGTGTGTATGTTTGTGTGTGTGTGTGTGTGTGTGTGTGTGTGTGTGTGTGTGTGTGTGTGTGTGTGTGTGTGTGTGTGTGTGTTTTTTTTGTGTGTGTGTTTGTGTGTGTGTGTGTGTGTGTGTGTGTGTGTGTGTGTGTGTGTGTGTGTGTGTGTGCGTGTGTGTGTGTGTGCGTGTGTGTGTGTGTGTGTGTGTGTGTGTGTGTGTGTGTGTGTGTGTGTGTGTGTGTGTGTTTGTGTGTGTGTTTGTGTGTGTGTGTGTGTGTGTGTGTGTGTGTGTGTGTGTGTGTGTGTGTGTGTGTGTGTGTGTGTGTGTGTGTGTGTGTGTGTGTGTGTGTGTGTGTGTGTGTGAGGGACACTGCGAGAAGGAAGGGAGAGTTTCTGAGCGCGTGCTACTGTCTTGAAGTGGATGGTCTCAGACCAGGCATGCCACTATCATATTCTTCTTTACTACTCGTTTGTGTACCTTTTATTTCTACAAATGCCTTGCTCCCTCCTCTCTCTCTCTCTCTCTCTCTCTCTCTCTCTCTCTCTCTCTCTCTCTCTCTCTCTCTCTCTCTCTCTCTCTCTTTTTTACATAGGGTTTGACAAGGTTAAGGATCCCTTGTTTTATTGACAAGCTATTTACAGGTTAAGGGTTCCTAACTTTATTGACAAGCTAAGAGCTGTTACCTACATCAGCTCATTTGAAAGCATTTTTATTGTTATGAGACATACAAGTAGGGAACAGGATGAAGTTGGAGCCATCTGTGGGCCAGCATTATCATTTGATCAACTGACTTTATCTCGTTGACATCATTATGCTGTACGAATGTGTTCCATACTCGAGTCATCCTGGGTATATATGATCTCAGATTGAGTGATGTTCTGGAGAAGGGTACAGCCAGAGTGAAGTTGCTGCTTTCTGCCCGTCTTGTGGCATAAAAGCTTGTTTCACGCTGTCCTCGAAGTGGATCCAAGTGTGGTACTTTGACAATATTGGCCTTGTACATAACAGTAAGGCCACCCACATCCCTCCTGTGTTGAAGGCTCTGCTGAAATAACAGATCTATTCAGGATGGGTCCAGGCGAGAGATGAGACGTCTTGCTCTGTTCTCTACTCTGCCAAGCAGTCGCAGATGAGAGGGGTGGCAGGCAAACCAAGAAAGTGGAGCATACTCAAGGTGTGAGCGTACTTGTGCCTCGTACAGAATCTTGCAACCCTTACTGTCAAGCAGATGCGAGATACGGCGAAGTGCTGTAAGCTTACTGGCTGCCTTGTTTGCTATATTTACAACATGGTTCTTCATGGTTTGTTTGGAGTCAAATTTCACCCCAAGAATATCAACTTCTTCTCCAGGTGCCAACATCCTCCCATTCATCCTTATTACTGCACCAGCATTACCGTCATGATGCCTAGAGACCATCATCATTTGCGTTTTCTCAGGTGCAAATGTTACTTGCCATCTATTTCCCCAAGCTGATATAGTTCTTAGCTGGTGATTGATGTAGCTTAGAGCAGCTGGCATTTCTTCTTTTGGATAAGTGAATGTCATTGTACAGTCGTCTGCATATGCATGTGATTCTGGGATGAGATGAAGGTCGTTGAAGTAGACATTCCATAACAATGGTCCCAGCACGCTTCCTTGTGGAACACTTGCCCCAATAGGATGTCTTGCTGATTTCGTTCCATTGAGAACTACACTTAGAGATCTACAGAGTTCTACCATGAAGGTAATCACTGAGGAGACATAGCGTAGAGCCTGCAATTCCCAATGCTTGAAGTTTTGCTAAGAGGCCCTGATGCCACACCCGGTCGAAAGCATCAGCAATGTCCAGTGCTACCACACAGCTGACTTTGGATTCATTCAGTGACTGGTGCCACTTAGTGGAGAGGTTTAACAACAGATCAGCAGCAGAGTAACCTTTCCTGAAGCCATATTGATGATTACAAAGTAGTGCGTGGTAGTCAAAAAACTCTGTCATTTGTCTTGAGATTATTGTGTCAAGGATCTTACCAGTGATTGACAGGAGTGACACTGGTCTGTAGTTGCTCTCTCTCTCTCTCTCTCTCTCTCTCTCTCTCTCTCTCTCTCTCTCTCTCTCTCTCTCTCTCTCTCTCTCTCTCTCTCTCTCTCTCTCTCTCTCTCTCTCTCTCTCTCTCTCTCTCTCTCTCTCTCTTCTAAAACCCTACTCTACACAGACTAGTCTAAGTCTTACAATGGAATGATACATTATCTCACTCAGAAGGGACGACACAAGAAAAATGCTTTTTCTATCAAACAAGAAATTAACGAGCCAGACCCACAATATCCTGAAATATCTTTTTACTCATTCTTCCTCATTACGTCATTGCACTCCCCAGTACACTTACCCTCTACACATAGCACATTTCTCTCTTACAATTCAAGGATACACCTTCCACTACACTTCTTCATTATACTTCACTTCACGGCCCTGAGACACTTCCCACTACACATCCCAGCTAGATTTCCCTTAAAAAATAAATAAATTGAGGAACCTTATAATAATATATCGGCCCATCGTAAACCATTGTCAAGTTTTGACCTGACGATGGTCCAGGATGGGTCGAAACGTCGTCATGTCGTCATAAATATCAGTCTCCTAAGTGCAGGTTTTTTTTGTAAATTATATTTATGTTAGTAAAATTACAGACAATGTGTTAGGTAGAAAGACTCACGTGCAACTAATGTGACAGTTTATTGAGGCAACGTTTCGCTCTCCAGAAGCTTTACCACGGCTTGATAAAGCTCATGGTGAGCGAAACGTTGCCACAATAAAATATCACATTAGTTGCACTTGTCTTCTTTTACTAAACATATTTGTGAATTGTTTTAGCCAGGGAATTGGAATTTTTCATTCTCTAACACTTCTCTAATACACTTCTCTAAAACACTTCTCTAAAACACTTCTCTAAAACACTTCTCTAAAACACTTCTCTAAAACACTTCTCTAATACACTTCTCTAATACACTTCTCTAAAACACTTCTCTAAAACACTTCTTTAATACACTTCTTTAATACACTTCTATAATACACTTCTCTAATAAACTTCTCTAATACACTTCTCTAAAACACTTCTTTAATACACTTCTCTAATACACTTCTCTAATACACTTCTCTAATACACTTCTCTAAAACACTTCTCTAATACACTTCTCTAAAACACTTCTCTAATACACTTCTCTAATACACTTCTCTAATACACTTCTATAATACACTTCTCTAATACACTTCACTAATGCACTTCTCTAAAACACTTCTTTAATACACTTCTCTAATACACTTCTCTAATACACTTCTTTAATACACTTCTCTAATACGCTTCTCTGATACACTTCTCTAAAACACTTCTTTAATACACTTCTCTAATACACTTCTCTAATACACTTTTCTAATACACTTCTCTAAAACACTTCTCTAATACACTTCTCTAAAACTCTTCTCTAAAACACTTCTCTAATACACTTCTCTAATACACTTCTCTAATACACTTCTCTAAAACACTTCTCTAATACACTTCTCTAAAACTCTTCTCTAAAACACTTCTCTAATACACTTCTCTAAAACACTTCTCTAATACACTTCTCTAAAACTCTTCTCTAAAACACGTCTTTAATACACTTCCCTAATACACTTCTCTAATACACTTCTTTAATACACTTCTCTAATACGCTTCTCTAATACACTTCTCTAAAACACTTCTTTAATACACTTCTCTAATACACTTCTCTAATACACTTCTCTAATACACTTCTCTAAAACACTTCTCTAATACACTTCTCTAATACACTTCTCTAAAACACTTGTCTAATACACTTCTCTAATACACTTCTCTAATACACTTCTCTAATATACTTCTCTAATACACTTCTCTAATACACTTTCTCCCTACACTTCCCTACGGCACTTCCCAAATAGATTTATCTGTTAGACTTCTCCCCTCCACATCGCACATCAACACACTTCCGCACCACACATCAACACACTTCCACACCATACATCAACACACTTCCACACCACACATCAACATACTTCCACACCACACATCAACACACTTCCACACCACACATCAACACTCTTCCATATCACACATCAACACAGACCCACGCCACACATCAACACACTTCCACACCACACATCAACACACTTCCACACCACACATCAACACACTTTCACACAACACATCAACACACTTCCACATCACACATCAACACACTTCCACACCACACATCAACACACTTCCACACCACACATTAACACACTTGCACATCACACATCAACACACTTCCACACCACACATCAACACACTTCCACACAACACATCAACACACTTCCACACCACACATCAACACACTTCCACACCACACATCAACACACTTCCACACCACACATCAACACACTTCCACATCACACATCAATACACTTCCACACCACACATCAACACACTTCCACATCACACATCAACACACTTCCACACCACACATCAACACACTTGCACATCACACATCAACACACTTCCACACCACACATCAACACACTTCCACACCACACATCGACACACTTCCACACCACACATCAACACACTTCCACACCACACATCAACACACTTACACACCACACATCAAAACACTTCCACATCACACATGAACACACTTCCACATCACACATCAACACACTTCCACACCACACATCAACACACTTTCACACAACACATCAAAACACTTCCACATCACACATCAACACACTTCCACACCACACATCAACACACTTCCACACCACACATCAACACACTTCCACATCACACATCAACACACTTCCACACCACACATCAACACACTTCCACACCACACATCAACATACTTCCAAACCACACATCAACAAACTTCCACACCACACATCAACACACTTCCACACCACACATCAACACACTTCCACTCCACACATCAACACACTTCCACACCACACATCAACACACTTTCACACAACACATCAACACACTTCCACATCACACATCAACACACTTCCACACCACACACCAACACACTTCCACACCACACATCAACACACTTCCACACCTCACATCAAAACACTTCCACATCACACATCAACACACTTCCACACCACACATCAACACACTTCAACACCACACATCAAAACACTTCCTCATCACACATCAACACACTTCCACATCACACATCAACACACTTCCACACCACACATCAACACACTTCCACACCACACATCAACACACTTCCACACCACATATCAACACACTTCCACACCACACATCAACATACTTTCACACAACACATCAACACACTTCCACATTACACATCAACACACTTCCACACCACACATCAACACACTTCCACACCACACATCAACACACTTCCACACCACACATCAAAACACTTCCACACCACACATCAAAACACTTCCTCATCACACATTAACACACTTCCACATCACACATCAGCACACTTCCACACCACACATCAACACACTTCCACACCACACATCAACACACTTCCACACCACACATCAACACACTTCCACATCACACATCAACACACTTCCACACCACACATCAACACACTTCCACACCACACATCAACACACTTCCACATCACACATCAACACACTTCCACACCACACATCAACACACTTCCACATCACACATCAACACACTTCCACATCACACATCAACACACTTCCACACCACACATCAACACACTTGCACATCACACATCAACACACTTGCACATCACACATCAACACACTTGCACATCACACATCAACACACTTGCACATCACACATCAACACACTTGCACATCACACATCAACACACTTGCACATCACACATCAACACACTTGCACATCACACATCAACACACTTGCACATCACACATCAACACACTTGCACATCACACATCAACACACTTGCACACCACACATCAACACACTTGCACACCACACATCAACACACTTCCACATCACACATCAACACACTTCCACATCACACATCAACACACTTCCACACCACACATCAACACACTTCCACATCACACATCAACACACTTCCACATCACACATCAACACACTTCCACATCACACATCATCACACTTCCACATCACACATCAACACACTTGCACATCACACATCAACACACTTGCACACCACACATCATCACACTTGCACATCACACATCAACACACTTGCACACCACACATCATCACACTTGCACATCACACATCAACACACTTGCACACCACACATCATCACACTTCCACATCACACATCAACACACTTCCACATCACACATCAACACACTTGCACATCACACATCAACACACTTGCACACCACACATCATCACACTTGCACATCACACATCAACACACTTGCACACCACACATCATCACACTTCCACATCACACATCAACACACTTCCACATCACACATCAACACACTTGCACATCACACATCATTCGTGTATCTCCACTACAATTTTCTAGTACTCATTTACCACAACACTCTAAGTATAATATTCTAATTTAATACTAAATTACACTTCCCCACTACACTTCCTATACTTCAATACTAGACGCTGGTGTGTCGCTTCCACACTGTACATTACCATTACACTTCCCATTACAGTTCCTTAATGGTCTCCCCACTATACATTTCCACTGTACTTCCCCATTGCACTTCCCCAATACACTTCTCAATTACTCCTCTCCACTACACTGTTCCTTTACATTTCCCCACTAAATTTTCCCAATACACTTCCCCTCTACACTTCACTACATTTCTTTAATACACTTCCTCCACTATACTTCCCCACTACACTTTTACATTTCAATTCCCAACGACACTTGATCACTACACTTAATCACTACACTACACTTCAATCACTGCACTTGTCTAATATACTGTTTTACAGTAATTTCCCATTGTATTTCTTAATTACATTCTTCCATTTCTCGTCCGTAATACACTTCCGTTTTACGCTTCCATACGACGCTTTCCCACTTCATCTCCCAAGGTTCCCAGCAACACTTGCCCAGTGCCCTTCACATTAACAATTACTCCCTTACACTTCCCACTACACTTCCTAATTTCTCCTACTTAATACTTACTTTCTATGCCTCATGATATTACTTCTCTACTATATATTTACAGTACATGTCGAAAAATGGTTCAAAGAACCGACAGGATGACAAATTAAACACTCAGGGTAATCAGTCCCTCAGCCTGGAGTCGAAGTGGTCACAACGGTTCCAGGCTGAGGGACTGATTATCTCAAACTCTTTCTGATCTTCAACCATTCTTCTCTGTACTGGACTGAGGAAGCCACTAGTAGGCGAAATGTTTCCACAGTGAGGATACTAAAGTGTTGCAAAAGTGTCTAATGCATCGTCATTTACAGTACACTTCCCAATTATATTTTAGCACTTTTCTTCCTGTATAGCTGTCCCCATTACTTATTCAAAGAACACGCTAGCATTACACTATACACTTCCTAATTAAATCTCCTCACTATATATTCACATTAATCACAAATACACTTCGCCACTACGTATTCACAGTACACTTCCCAATTCCACTTCGTCATAACCCTTCCCAACTGAACTTCGCCAGTATACTTCTTTATAACACTTCCCAATTACATTTCCCCAACAAACTCCACAAATTCCTTCCTGAATTACATTTCACGGTAACACTCTCCACTTCCTCCCAGTACCGCACTCGCTCTGATCTCATTTACAGTCCACATTACAACCTCGGTTATCGTATCCCAGTACACTCCTCCATCATGTTGTTCCATTAAATTTCCTTGGAAAAGTAAACACCAAATCGTGTTGGTATTTCATACCATTTATCTCCATTAAATTTTCTTATTCGTGTCTCGTCTTACACTCCAAGTTCGTAACAATGTGCAATTGTGCTCCACTATTATTTTTCGCCCTTATACAACACCATTTGCTGAAACATAAAATTAGTAATGAACCGAAATTTTCCGGAAAGATTCATAAGAGTATTTTAAATAACAAAAGTTCCCTGAAAATTCACCTTGTTGTGCTAAAATAGGAATTCAAGATGGCGTCCAACATGGACGCCATCTTTGCATTTAGGCATAAAAGAAATGTAATGAAAGTCTCTAAGCACAGGTTTTCAGACACAAGATATACAATGAAAGAATTTACTCGGTGATCCAATAAAAATAATATCGTGACTCACGTGGCTTTCAAAATGAAATCAAAGTAAGATAATGTATAATACATTAAAGACTTCCAGTGGTAAGTACTGACAGTCTCATTTGTGTACTTGGGAAAGAAATACTCTTTCAGTTTTCTGGTGCATCATGGTTATGAATATCATCATTATCGGTGTCTAGTAATGTAAGTGCAGTTAACATAAGAGGGTTAGCCAGGAGGGTTAGCCACCTGGGATAACCCAAGAAAGTCAGTGCATCATCGAGGACTGCCTGTCTTATTTCCGTTGTGATCCTTCAGTCTTGTCCGCCAGGATGCGACCCACATTAGTCGACTAACTTCCAGGTACCTATTTACTACTAGGTGAATAGGGAAAGCAGGTGAAAGGGAACATGCCCATGTCCACCCATGTCGCGGATTGAATCACAGACACTCACTGTGTCAAGCGGGTTTGTTGCCAACCAGTTCACTATTACTGCAGGTTTTAATATTACATTTACTGCACACTGAGGTGCAAAAACAGTCCAACTGTTCTGCACCCACATGACATTCCACAACCATCAGCTCTACACCCACCTGTCAGGTGGGTGTCTATTACTAGTGCGAAGGCTTTTTCCCGTGATTTCAATTCCCATTCTGAGGGCGGCACAGGATTTCCCATTTATTCTTGAACCGTGAGATAATGGGATACAAATGTTGCATTGGTGCAGCTCTCGTTGCAGATAAACTTCCAAGGTGAATTGTTGAACGATGTCTAGGCCTTGCTAATCGCCGTCACCGACACCATGCAACATTACACAGGTACCAAAACAATTTCAACATTGTCATACGTGATACTCAACCAGGCAAAGCATTACCGACCTAACAACACAGGTATTGCATGACCCCGTTGTCTACCTGACCTCGTCTCAAATATGTCAGTTTCCAAGTCACTATGTGTCATCAAAGTTCCAGGACAGAAACGTATTCTATTGTATCCTAGTATTTGATTACGTGTCTTTTAAACCAGTTTGTCGGTATTAATCATCAAGGTTTATACTATATGGCGCTTTACTGGATAACCCTTCGTTATGCATTAAGTTATATTTATCAAGTGTTTTCAAGGTGCCAGAACTATATATTTTACCCCATCATAAGAACTTGAGAATGGAGGAACACTGCAGCAGGTCTACTGGCTGAACACTGCAGCAGACCTACTGCCTGATGCAAGGCGGGTCCTTCTCAAAACCAAACATTCCCACCCACCTTTTAGTTTAACATTTTCCCAAAGTCACCTAAAAATTGTCTTCAATAACTCTGGTACTAACCAAGCCCAGCCCTTTCACTCATCTTGTAAATGATTTACCAGGAGTTTACCTGGAGAGGGTTTCGGGGGTCAACGCCCCCGCGGCTCGGTCTGAGACCAGGCCCCAGAAAACTGACAAATTAAAGAATGAGACACTTGTGCAACATGAGGGAATGTTTACCGAGGAAACGTTTCGCCAATCAGTGGCTTCTTCAGAGAAGCACGGTGAGGAGGAGCTTGAGGTAATCAGTCCATCAGCGTGAAATCAATGTGTTGAGTCCATCAGTCTTGAAAAAAGGTACAGGAAATGCTCGGAGTATTGGTCTATATACTAGAGTCAGGTGAGTTGAAGTAGCAGGAGGCGGAGTCACCAGTGGAAAATTCCACCAGTGTAAGTAAACAACCGATAAGTTGAAGAATGAGACACTTGTGGAACATCTGCATATCTTAAGTGAAAAAAACTTTTTTCCAGTCAGTGGCTTCTTCAGTCCATGTTGAAAACTGTATAAAATACAAGTTGAAGATTAAGGCACATGTGCAGGAGTTAGGTATCTTTATTGATGAAATTTTTCGTCTACACAAGGGGCTTCTTCAGTCAAATACAGAAAGAGTAGGTGTAGTAGTAGTGAAATATAGATGATGCAATCAGTCCATCGCCCTTGGAGAAAAAGTATTGAGGTGGTCCATGGTCTGGAACGATATGAAGCTGATGCATGGTGAACGGGAACATAAATACTGTTGGCGGTATTTAATATCCTATTTCCATGTTTCAGCTATGTCACCTACAGCGTAGGTGACATAGCGTAGCATAGCGTAGCGTAGGATTTGTGGCTAGTATGAGAAAATACATTCATTGAAATCAGCGTTATCAAACACAAACTTCGTAAAAATCACTTAAGGCATCTTAGGATTCATTTCTGGATATCAGAGGAAGTGTTGCTCCACTACACTTAATATCCATGTTGGACATAAGAAAGCTTTTAGAACCTCTGAAATATATTTTTTTCCAATCTTGTTGATAGCCTAGCAAACAACTCCAGTTATTTATCCTATAAAACATCTTAGTGTCTAAAACATAGGTAAGCTCGGGATCGTTGTAAGTTTCATGAACATTCAGTTCAGTTCTGAGATTTGGTACATATCTATAAAGATTTATTTGGAAACCAAACTAATAAGAATTCTATAGTTTTACTAAAAAATACTTCACACTGCTGCAAGTAGTATGAGTCTGTAAATTTTACATTTTTAGAGAGTTACAGTTTTTCAAGATGAATGGTGAACACATACTGGTTGTAAATGGTATGGTAATACATAGAAAGTGTGGAAACGGACATTTGTGTATAATTCAGAACATTTATTAAAGGAAATGTTTTGCCCAACGAGTACCTTCATCAGTCCATGATAAATTATGATGCTATTACCACCCAGTTATACTGTCTTTTTATACTTCCTGACTATACTGCTTCCCGTTTTGCTCCGCTATATTGCCCTATACTGCCACACTATACTTCTCCACTATACTTCATTAATGATAAATTAGACACATGTGCAACTCTTGGGTATCTTTAGTGAGGAAACGTTTTGCCACACAGTGGCTTCATCAGTCCATACAAAGGAGAAACGTGAAGAACAGTGGCCTGGGTGGTGGCCCGGTGGCCTGGTGGCTAAAGCTCCCGCTTCACACACGGAGGGCCCGGGTTCGATTCCCGGCGGGTGGAAACATTTCGACACGTTTCCTTACACCTGTTGTCCTGTTCACCTAGCAGCAAATAGGTACCTGGGTGTTAGTCGACTGGTGTGGGTCGCATCCTGGGAGACAAGATTAAGGACCCCAATGGAAATAAGTTAGACAGTCCTCGATGACGCACTGACTTTCTTGGGTTATCCTGGGTGGCTAACCCTCCGGGGTTAAAAATCCGAACGAAATCTTATCTTATCTTATCTTAATGAGGTAATCAGGCCCTCAACCTTGAGTCGATGTGGTCAGTCCATCAATCTTGAATAGAATACAGCATATGTGCGGAGAAGTAGCTTATATACCGTAGGCAGGAGAGGTGCAGCAGTCGTAGGTGGTATCACATTTGTCCATTGTGGAAGTAGGTCGTACCCATGGGTTAGGCAAGCGAAGAATTCCCAGGTATTACTCCGCTACACTGTTCCACTATACTTCTCCACTATATTGTCTAACTGATGACGCTGCTCGTCGAGAAGTGTTTACCTTAATAAATATCCTGAGCTGCACACAAGTATCCTTTTCCACTATGAACACATTTAAGATACTGATCTGTGAAAAGTCCGGCAAGATGTATGCATTAATAACATGCTCGGGAAGACTGAGAAGCAACCAAGGGCATATTTGTATGCGGATGCAGGCATCCCATCACCCTCAACTTCTTTGTTCTGGGAAAGGGTGCTCATTGAATGTCTAATTTCTGTGTATTGCACACATCTAAATTCATGAGACCAACACATCATAGCCTTTCTAGGAGACTCTTCTAGGTATCGGAATCGCTTACAATGCTAAGTGGAAGAGATCGAAGAAGTTTTAGTTAACTAGGAGTAAGACTGTTTCTGAAGTGATCGAGGCGAACTTTGGAAGTATCCCAGTGATGATAAATTAAAGACGAAGAAAATCACCATACTACCAGTGAAACAGATCACTCAAGGAAACGTGCAGATGAATGGTGCAACACAATGCAGAAGTCCTAAGGAGCACTAACTCGATTCCAAAACAGCGCAAGTTAAATGGACAAACGTCTGAACACTTGATGCTCCCGTTTGTCGACTGCTGAGGGTAGCGCCCTGTTTATCGACTGGTGAAGGTGACGCCCTGTTTGTCGACTGGTGAGGGTAACATCCTGTTTATCGACTGGTGAAGGTAACACCCTGTTTGTCGACTGGTGAGGGTAACGTCCTGTTTATCGACTGGTGAAGGTAACACCCTGTTTGTCGACTGGTGAGGGTAGCACCCTGTTTGTCGACTGGTGAAGGTAACACCCTGTTTGCCGACTGGTGAGGATAGTGCCCTCTAGATTGGTATTTTGCCTTAAATGCGAGAGCTTTTATTGAAGCTGAACTCAGTTCTTTGACTTATTTTTATCAGTAACACAAAAAAAAATTGTCAATTCAAGCTGGTTATGTTTAGATCTATCATGGACTAATAACATCGTCCAGGATAAGTGGAATATGAGAAAGCCAAAAGTAAGGTAGAAACAGTGGAAAGATGAGAAGACGACAAAGGTCAGGTTAGTTCAAATATTCTGAAGAATGCAACATATGACAGCACACTAGGAATGACAAACATCTATGGAAACATGGCTGTCGTTACGTTTACTTGCTGTTTTTTGCCGTCGAAACGCTGGTGAAACTGGCAGCTCCTTTCCCGACAGTTTCAAACATGACAGAAGTTGCGTTCTCCTTGTTCATACAATTCAAACTTCTTACGATAATTTTAGGGATTTTAGTGTTTTCTAAGCTGTGCATAACTATCATTCACACTTCCAATATTTAATGTCAATGGTTTGCTGAAACTGTTCTTTCACATTAGATCTCTAACATGAATCCTAATCCAGGATTTATTCAGTACTTTGTTAATTGCTCTGATTTACAAACACACGAGACAAATCCTTAATCGCCGATACTAACATCTCCATCTCCTTATCTCTTGGAACTTTGACCTTTCTGCTGATGTTTCTTACTTGGAACCACAATGGACCGAAACGTCGTCCATTTACCATTTCCTATCTCTGGACTTGCAGAGATTAAAATCAACAGAATGGATAAAAGTTAAAGAGAGGATGAGGATGAGGGAGGTTGGATAAGAACAGCAGTGATGACAGTTCCCTTTTTCTCAAAGATTACGAAAGTTACGTTCTCCTAGTTGACGCAATTAATTAAGTTTTAGTGAAGATGAAAATCGTTTGTGTTGGGTAGGTAGTATCGTCTTGAATCTTGATGAGGTTGAGCTTCCAGTCTCACGTTCAGGAAGAAACCTCTTAGACATTAATAAAGGTCACACAGGGTAATGGTCAGGCGGTGGTAGTGCTTCATTAGGAAGGCAACGAGTGTTGCTTTTATATGTAACTAGAGAGAGAAAGAGAGAGAGAGAGAGAGAGAGAGAGAGAGAAAGAGAGAGAGAGAGAGAGAGAGAGAGAGAGAGAGAGAGAGAGAGAGAGAGAGAGAGAGAGAGAGAGGGAGAGAGAGAGAGAGAGAGAGAGAGAGAGATAGAGAGAGAGAGAGAGAGAGAGAGAGAGAGAGAGAGAGAGAGAGAGAGAGAGAGAGAGAGAGAGAGAGAGAGAGAGAGAGAGAGAGAGAGAGAGAGAGAGAGAGAGAGAGAGAGAGAGAGAGAGAGAGAGAGAGAGAGAGAGAGAGAGAGAGAGAGAGATGTCAGCAGTAAAGATACATTAAATATAGCTGTGTACATATTATTTAAAGTGTAGGCAGATCTTGCCAACTGAGTGTGTTTATTTCTACAATATATGTGTATATTGCCATCAAAGTCGAAACTGCCTAAATTTTTCTTTGAATTCAATGAAAATTAATCCGTTTATTGCAAAAACAAATATATTTTATTAAGGATTAGTGAGCCCATAAAACCTAATTTTAAGCTGCAAACGTTTAATTTGGCTGCAGTGTTAGAATATTACATCTGTTCAGTACTCTTTATTTTTTTAATTTATATCGTTAAAAACGTTACGTAAAACCTAAGTAGCTCTTTAAAATATATGATAATGTCTTGTGCAAAAAAAAAAAAAAAAAACGCTCTGACTAACATAAAATATTTTTTCCTTTGCAGGTGAGTGACCAAACAACTTAAGGAAAGAGCACTCCTGCTGCCTCTCTAGGCAAGTTAGCCTCAGCTCACTGGTTGCTGCACACCTGACTGGGAAGGTTGCAGTGGGAAGAGCTTTGTAGGTATTAAACCTGCGAGGATTTTAAGCTTAAGCTTATGCTGGGTAGCCAGTGTCGTCTTGATGATCAGGTGCATGTATGTATTTCGATGGCACTTTACTAGGTGGTCTTCAAGATATGGTTTTCGTATATTATCGTAACTGTTTTTCTAGTGTGGTCTTCAAGACAAGGTCTTTGCATCTCACTATGACTGTCTTTACATTTCTGGACTGGAGAGGCTCTAATTCTCATAGGATTACTTAATTTACTTTTTGGTGTTAATGAGTCCTCGGGGTTAACATTCTTTCGAGCATATCGCCTAGCGTTCTCATGAGCTGAATAACAAGATCAGCAAATTTAAGAGCAGCTTTCAGTAACCTTAACAAGGTATAATTCACTACACTACGTACCACATTTGTCAAATTCATCTTGGTGTATGAAAAGCCAGTATGGATTCAATATCTGAAACAACAGATGCTTACAACGAGACTTTTCCCAGTGATAAGTTATATGAGCTATGAGGAGAGGTTGAAGGAGCTAAACTTAATGGCATTAACAGACAGTAGGACAAAGGGTGCCATGATTATGATGTACAAAATACTGAGCAGGACTGACCTGGTGCAAGAGCTAGTTTGTTTGAGATGCAGCCCTTAGATACATGAGGACACAGTTGGAAGTTAAAACACACATGAGTCATGGAGAGGTTAGGGAATACTGCTTCAGTATTCGAGTTGTCAGGAAGTGGTATGACCTGGAGGAGGTATAATATGGCTCACGCACCACAGCGGAGAAGCGAAGCCAGGAAGAGAGATTCGACTCCTGAAATCACGAACAGGTGAGCATAAATAAGTCCTCTCATTTTAAGGTCAGCTTTGTGTGACACTCTCTCTTTAAAGCCTCAACACTTAATGACACAGCTTAAAGTGGCAACAATGTGTAACAGTTCGTTACACAGTGCCACCACTTTATAATACATACTAGCTTAGATTGCCAACACTGTGTGAAACACACCAAAGTGACAGCATGTTCTGAGTAATTCACTTCAGCCACGTGTGCCTTCACTGTTACACTGTAGAGTCATTTACACCTCCACTATGTGACACTATCCAAGCAACACATATCAACATTCATCCTCAGTGTGACACTGTGTAATCAAGTAGTCATCATACAAGATTCCTCTGTATTGCACTGTAATCATACATTCTAGGCTTCGCTGCCACGGTCACAGGTCTCGGTAACGAGAGAAATTGGTCCGACTTCCCTGCTAATTGCTAGCTCCCTGACGCATCTTGGTGTCCTTGTCATTCCTTGCTCCAGGAACCAACTTCAACATATTCTCTCGGGTTGAAATCTTTATTGCACATTATCTTATATTTTCGTCATCCTTCCAGGAAGTTAAAGGGATCTATTTGGAAATAATTTGCAAAACTAGAAACATGTCGGGTGAATGTTTTAAGTTCATTGTTTTCTTAAAACCAATATTTTACACTTTCTTTCGGTGTCTGCTCAAGCTGCTTGCGTTATTTTGACATACTGTGTAATGTTAGGAACGCCAAACAGTGAATGTCAGTTTCGGGTTGTTTAAAAAGAGACTGCATAGGTAAGGTATACACAGACACACAGACACACACACACACAGACACACAGACACACAGACACACAGACACACACACAGACACACACACAGACACGCACACACACACACACACACACACACACACACACACACACACACACACACACACTCACACACACACACACACACACACACACACACACACACACACACACACACACACACACACACACACACACACACACACACACACACACACACACACACACACACACACACACACACACACACACACACACACACACACACACACACACACACACACACACGCGCACACACACACGCACACACACTCACACACACACACAGACACACACACACACACAGACACACACGCAAACACACACACACGCACACAGACAGACAGACAGACAGACAGACAGACAGACAGACAGACAGACAGACACACACACACACACACACACACACACACACACACACACACACACACACACACACACACACACACACACACACACACACACACACACACTGGAGGACCAAGCAGGGATAACAGGGAAGGCACTACAATGGATCAGGGAATACTTGTCAGGAAGACAGCAGCGAGTCATGGTACGTGGCGAGGTGTCAGAGTGGGCACCTGTGACCAGCGGGGTCCCGCAGGGGTCAGTCCTAGGACCAGTGCTGTTTCTGGTATTTGTGAACGACATGACGGAAGGAATAGACTCTGAGGTGTCCCTGTTTGCAGATGACGTGAAGTTGATGAGAAGAATTCACTCGATCGAAGACCAGGCAGAACTACAAAGGGATCTGGACAGGCTGCAGACCTGGTCAGCAATTGGCTCCTGGAGTTCAATCCCACCAAGTGCAAAGTCATGAAGATTGGGGAAGGGCAAAGAAGGCCGCAGACGGAGTACAGTCTAGGGGGCCAGAGACTACAAACCTCACTCAAGGAAAAAGATCTTGGGGTGAGTATAACACCAGGCACATCTCCTGAAGCGCACATCAACCAAATAACTGCTGCAGCATATGGGCGCCTAGCAAACCTCAGAACAGCATTCCGACATCTTAATAAGGAATCATTCAGGACCCTGTACACCGTGTATGTTAGGCCCATATTGGAGTATGCGGCACCAGTTTGGAACCCACACCTAGCCAAGCACGTGAAGAAACTAGAGAAAGTGCAAAGGTTTGCAACAAGACTAGTCCCAGAGCTAAGAGGTATGTCCTACGAGGAGAGGTTAAGGGAAATCAACCTGACGACACTGGAGGACAGGAGAGATAGGGGGGACATGATAACGACATACAAAATACTGAGAGGAATTGACAAGGTGGACAAAGACAGGATGTTCCAGAGATTGGATACAGTAACAAGGGGACACAGTTGGAAGCTGAAGACACAGATGATTCACAGGGATGTTAGGAAGTATTTCTTCAGCCACAGAGTAGTCAGTAAGTGGAATAGTTTGGGAAGCGATGTAGTGGAGGCAGGATCCATACATAGCTTTAAACAGAGGTATGATAAAGCTCACGGCTCAGGGAGAGTGACCTAGTAGCGATCAGTGAAGAGGCGGGGCCAGGAGCTCGGACTCGACCCCCGCAACCTCAACTAGGTGAGTACTAGGTGAGTACACACACACACACACACACACACGTGCACACACACACACACACATCACCCCGATCCCTCTGTTTCCCCCCCCCCCGCACCACAGTTACAGTATTAGAACAGAAGTTGAAGGTTTGGTACACAAATGCAGATGGATTAACGAATAAACTTGAGGAATGGCAAGAAAGAATCAATGAGAAGTCCCCAGACATCATAGCAGTTACAGAAACAAAACTCATGGAGACAATAACAGATGCAATCTTCCCACCAGGATACCAGATCATGAGGAAAGATAGAAGGGGCAGGGGGGGAGGTGGGGTTGCTCTGCTCGTAAAAAACAGATGGAAATTCGAGAAAATGGAAGAAATAGATGAGACGGGAGAAAGAGACTACATAGCAGGTACACTTCAGTCTGGGGAACACAAAGTGGTCATTGCAGTGATGTATAATCCACCACAGAACTGCAGGAGGCCAAGAGAGGAATATGAAGAGAGCAACAGAGCAATGGTGGACACACTTGCTGAGGTGGCAAGAAGAGCTCATTCCAACAGAGCAAAGTTGCTGGTTATAGGGGATTTCAACCACAGGGAGATCGACTGGGAAAACCTGGAGCCACATGGGGGTCCCGAAACATGGAGAGCCAGGATGTTGGACGTGGTGCTGGAAAACCTCATGCACCAACATGTTAAGGACACTACCAGAGTGAGAGGGGAGGATGAACCAGCAAGATTGGACCTTGTGTTCACCCTGGTCAGCTCAGACATTGAGGACATCAAGTATGAGAGTCCCCTAGGAGCTAGCGACCACGTGGTTCTGTGCTTTGAATACATAGTAGAGCTGCAAGTGGAGAGAATAACAGGAGTTGAATGGGAAAAGCCTGACTATAAAAGAGGGGACTACATAGGGTTGAAGAACTTCCTGCGGGAGGTCCAGTGGGACAGAGAACTGGCAGGAAAGCCAGTAAATGAAATGATGGAATATGTAACAACAAAATGCAAGGAGGAGTGAAAAAGTTTATTCTCAAGGGCAACAGTAACAACGGGAAGACCGGAACGAGCCCCTGGTTTACCCGACGGTGTAAGGAGGCAAAAACAAAGTGCAATAGAGAATGGAAAAAGTCCAGAAGGCAGAGAACACGCGAAAATAGGGAGATCAGTCGCAGAGCCAGGAATGAGTATGCACAGGTAAGGAGGGAGGCCCAGCGACAGTATGAAAATGACATAGCATCGAGAATCAAGACTGACCCGAAACTGTTGTATAGCCACATCAGGAAGAAGACAACAGTCAAAGACCAGGTGATCAGATTAAGGACAGAAGGTGGAGAACTCACAAGAAATGAGCAGGAGGTATGTGAGGAGCTGAACAGGAGATTTAAGGAAGTTTTTACAGTAGAGACAGGAAGGGCTGTGGGAAGACAGCACAGAAGGGAACATAAAGAGGGAATATACCAACAAGTGTTGGAAGACATACGAACAACTGAGGAGGAGGTGAAGAAGCTCTTAAGTGACCTTGACACCTCAAAGGCGATGGGCCCGGACAACATCTCCCCATGGGTCCTTAGAGAAGGAGCAGAGATGCTGTGCGTGCCTCTAACCACAATCTTCAACACATCCCTTGAAACTTGGCAACTACCTGAGAGATGAAAGACAGCTAATGTAGTCCCCATATTTAAGAAAGGAAACAGAAACGAGGCACTAAACTACAGACCTGTGTCTCTGACATGTACTGTGTGCAAAGTCATGGAGAAGATTATCAGGAGGAGAGTGGTCGAACACCTGGAAAGGAACAAGATTATAAATGAAAACCAGCATGGATTCATGGAAGGCAAATCCTGTATCACAAACCTCCTGGAGTTTTATGACAAGGTAACAGAAGTAAGACACGAGAGAGAGGGGTGGGTAGATTGCGTTTTCCTTGACTGCAGGAAGGCCTTTGACATAGTTCCCCACAAGAGATTAGTGCAGAAGCTGGAGGATCAGGCGCATGTAAAAGGGGGGGCACTGCAATGGATAAGGGAATACCTGACAGGGAGGCAGCAACGAGTTATGGTACGTGAAGAGGTATCACAGAGGGCGCCTGTTACGAGCGGGGTCCCACAGGGGTCAGTTCTAGGACCAGTGCTCTTTTTGATATATGTGAACGACATGATGGAAGGAATAGACTCTGAAGTGTCCCTGTTCGCAGATGATGTGAAGTTGATGAGAAGAATTAAATCGGACGAGGATGAAGCAGGACTGCAAAGAGACCTGGACAGGCTGGACATGTGGTCCAGTAACTGGCTTCTCGAATTCAATCCAGCCAAATGCAAAGTCATGAAGATTGGGGAGGGGCAAAGAAGACCGCAAACAGAGTATAGGCTAGGTGGACAAAGACTACAGACCTCACTCAGGGAGAAAGACCTTGGGGTGACCATAACACCGAGCACATCACCGGAGGCACACATCAACCAAATAACTGCTGCAGCATACGGGCGCCTGGCAAACCTGAGAATAGCATTCCAATACCTTAATAAGGAATCGTTCAAGACACTGTACACTGTGTATGTTAGGCCCATACTGGAGTATGCAGCACCAGTCTGGAACCCACACCTGGTCAAGCACGTCAAGAAGTTAGAGAAAGTACAAAGGTTTGCAACAAGGCTAGTCCCAGAGCTCAAGGGAATGTCGTACGAGGAAAGGTTAAGGGAAATCGGACTGACGACACTGGAGGACAGAAGGGTCAGGGGAGACATGATAACGACATACAAGATACTGCGGGGAATAGACAAGGTGGACAGAGATAGGATGTTCCAGAGAGGGGACACAGGGACAAGGGGTCACAACTGGAAGCTGAAGACTCAGACGAGTCACAGGGACGTTAGGAAGTATTTCTTCAGTCATAGAGTTGTCAGCAAGTGGAATAGCCTAGCAAGTGAAGTAATGGAGGCAGGAACCATACATAGTTTTAAGAAGAGGTATGACAAAGCTCAGGAAGCAGAGAGAGAGAGGACCCAGTAGCGATCAGTGAAGAGGCGGGGCCAGGAGCTGAGTCTCGACCCCTGCAACCACAATTAGGTGAGTACAATTAGGTGAGTACTCACACACACACACACACACACACACACACACACACACACACACACACACACTCACACAGGTGGACAAAGACAGGATGTTCCAGAGATTGGACACAGTAACAAGGGGACACAGTTGGAAGCTGAAGACACAGATGAATCACAGGGATGTTAGGAAGTATTTCTTCAGCCACAGAGTAGTCAGTAAGTGGAATAGTTTGGGAAGCGATGTAGTGGAGGCAGGATCCATACATAGCTTTAAGCAGAGGTATGATAAAGCTCACGGCTCAGGGAGAGTGACCTAGTAGCGATCAGTGAAGAGGCGGGGGCCAGGAGCTCGGACTCGACCCCCGCAACCTCAACTAGGTGAGTACAGACAGACAGACAGACACACACACACACACACACACACACACACACACACACACACACACACACACACACACACACACACACACACACACACACACACACACACACACACACACACACACACACACACACACACACACACACACACACACACACACACGCACACATACACACACACACACACACACAGCAAAGAGGCGGGGCCAGGAGCTATGAATCGACCCCTACAACCACAAATAGGTGAGTACAAATAGGTGAGTACACACACACACATACATACATACACACATCCCCAAATATCATAGCACTTACAGATACCAAGCTTACTGGGCTGATAACAGATATCAACTTTCCAACCGGATATCACATCATCAGGAAACACAGATGGAACAAAGGGAGTTGAGAAGTAGCACTACACATCAAAAAAGAATGGAGTTTTCAAGAGTTGGAAGGAGCAAACAGAAGGGAAGCAAGGAACTACACAAGGAACACCTCAGACTGGGGATCTCATGGTGGTGATTGCAGTGATGTACAACCCGCCACTGAATAGCAGGAGGCCAAGACAAGAGTATGATGAGAACAATAGAACAATGGTTGATACACTAGCTGAAGTTACCAGAAGGGCCAATATGGGCAGGGCAAAGTTACTAGTTGAGGGTGATATCAGTCACAACGAGATTCACTGGGAAAACCTGGAGCCTCACATGGGACCAGAAACGAGGAGGGCCAAGATGAAAGAGAGGGAGAGAGCTACTCAAGGTGATTATGAAGCACAGCAAGGCTGTACCTCATATTCACTTTAAGTAGTTCAGACATTGATATCACATCTGAGAGGCCTCTCGAAGCTAGAGATCACGGGGTCCTGAACTTCGAATACATTGTAGAGCTAAAAGTAGAGAGGGAAGCAGTACGAATAGGAGAGATATGAGGAATTTCCTGCATGAGGTACAGTGGGAAAGATGACCACAAAATGCAAAGATGCAGAGGAGAGGTTCGTACCCAAGGGCAACAGAATAAATGGGAAGACGAGAAAGAGCTCTTGGTTCATCCAAAGGTGCAGAGAGGCCAAAACTAAGTGCACTAGAGAATGGAAGATGTACAGAAAACAAAGGAGCCAGGAAAATACGGAGACAAACCGAAGAGCCAGAAATGCATATACATGGATGAGGAGGAAGACTCAGGGGCAATACGAGAATGACGTAACATCGAAAAGCCAAATATGACTCAAAGCTGTTGTACAACCAAATCAGGAGGAAAACAACATTTAAGGATCAGGTAATCAGGCTGAGGAAGGAAGGACAGAGAAGTATACGAAGAGCTAACACGAGATTTAAGGAAGCAGATTCAGTGGAGACGCACTGGACTCAGTAAACTGGGATGGTAGGGTACACTAACAAGTGCTGGACACACTACACACAAATGAGGAGGAGGTGAAGAGACTGCTAAGTGAGCTTGATACATCAAAGGCGGTGGGACTAGACAACATCTTTCCATGGGCCCTGAGAGAGGGAGCAGAGGCGCTCAGTGTGTCACTAACAACAATTTTCAACACATTTATTGAAACAGAGCAACTGCCTGAGGTGTATAAGACAGCAAATGTAGACCTAGTCTTTGAGAAGGAAGACAGGAAGGTAGTATTAAACTACAGACCAGTGTGACTCACATGTATAATATGCAAAATCATTGTGAAGCTTATCAGGAAAAGATTGGTGGACACCTAAAAAGGAGTGAGATTATGAAAGATAACTAGAGCGGTTTAATGGAGGGGAAATCCTGTCTCACAAACCTACTGTAGTTTTACGACAAGATGACAGAAGTAAATTAGGGGAGAGAAAGGGGTGGGTAGACTGCATTGTTTTGGGCTGTAAGAAGGCTTTCGGCACAGTTCCGCAAAAGCTAGAAAGACAGGCAGAAATAAGAGGAAGGGCACTGCAATGGGTCAGAGAATACCTGACAAGGAAACAAGGAGTGATGGTGTGTGACAAGGTGTCAGAGTGGGTGCCTGTGACGAACGGGGTTCCACAAGGGTCAGTCTTAGAGCCGGTGATGTTCCTGTATATGTGAATAACATGACGCACTGACTTTCTTGGGTTATCCTGGGTGGCTAACCCTCCGGGGTTAAAAATCCGAACGAAATCTTATCTTATCTTATCTTATCTTAAACCATACCCCCGGCCGGGATTGAACCCGCGGTCATAGAGTCTCAAAACTCCAGCCCGTCGCGTTAGCCACTAGACCAGCTAGCCACAATAAGATTCATCCAACTAGGTATATTTCTACACCATAGGAAAGTTAGCACAGGCACCTCTGTGACCACAAATGCAAGTTTTTACAGACGAATCTCCAGCTAGCGTGGCCGTGACGAACTCTAGTTCAAGTCCCTTCACTGCCGTCAACATGACTCAAGAAATCGTAATGACACGATTGCAAATAAACCATTACGATTTCTCGAGTCGTGCCCCTGTTTGCAGACTACGTGAAGCTAATGCGGGGAATTCAAGTTGATGAGGATCAGGTAGAACTACAAAGGGATATGGACAGTCTGCAGGCCTGGTCCAACAAGTGGTTCCTGGAGTTTAACCTAACCAAGTGCAAAGCCCTGAAGACTGGGGAAGGTCAAAGAATACCGCAGGCTAGGGGGGCAAAGACTGCAAACCTCAATCAAGGAAAAGATTCTTGGAGTGAGTATAGTACAGAGTCGCACATCAGCCAAATAACTGCTGCTGCATAAGGGCGCCTAGCAAACCTAAGAACAGCCTTTCGACACCTTAGCAGGGAATCGTTCAAGATTCTGTACACTCCATATTGGAATATGCAGCACCATTATGGAACTCACACCTAGTCATGCACGTTAAGAAATTAGAGAAAATTTGCAACAAGACTAGTTCCGGAGCTAAGGAGTATGTCCTACGAGGAGAGGTTAAGGGAAATCGACCTGGCGACACTGGAGGACAAAGGATAGGAGGGACATGGTAACGACATATAAGATACTGAGAGGAATTGACAAGGTGGATAGGGACAGAATGTTTCAGAGATGGGACACAGCAACAATTGGTCATAACTGTAAGTTAAAGACACGCATGAGTCACAGGAATGTTAGTAAGTTATTCTTCAGTCATAGAGTTATCAGAAAGTAGAACAATCTGGAGAGTGATGTGGTGGAGGCATGATCCATACATAGGTTTAAGAAGAAATACGACAAACCTCATGGAGTAGGGAGAGAGTGGACCTAGTAGCGACCAGCGAAGAGACGGCGCCACGAGCTGTGGCTCTACTCATGCAACCACAAATAGGCAAGTATAAATAGGCTGAGAGACTGATTACCTCAAACTCTTCTTCATTTTCCACCGTTCTTTTCTGTATTGAACTGAAGAAGCCGCTGGCTATTGAAACTTTCCCCATTAAAGATTCCCAGATATTGCACAAGTGTTTCCTTCTTCAACTTGTCGGTTTTCAAAACCCTTTACACCACTTGTCTCCTAGTTCTGGAAAGTTAGTCATTCATCATTTCTTTCGTTTTTCCGTTCTATTTCCAATTGTACTTCCTCCAGAAACTATGCCACATGCGTGGCATAGTAATCTGGTTTGCTTCTCATCCTTCGCCATGCTTTATTACTAATTTCACTTCTTTAATTAAGAATAACTATAAATCAGTGGGACCAGTGGCCCGACGCTACACTCTGAAGTCAGTTCCTCCCAATTCTGTATATTTTAACGCGAGAACCAGGTCGAGAACTCATTAGAATTAGTACAGTAAATTCTAGAGAATTGTGTAGAGATCAGGTGGGTGGTAGAGGTGGTTGTTGATAAAGGTGGCCTGGTTAGCTTACGTTATAAGTAGATGGTTTTTAGAGTGATGCGGATAATAATGGGAGACATATGGTAAGTGGGGAATCTCAGGGAGGCGGTTGGTGAGAATTAACAGGATGGAAAGGGATGGGGGGGATGAGGATCAACATGGAGAGTGTGGAGGAAAGAAAAGGGGGTTAGGAAGTAATAGACAAATGTTGGTGCTATGTTGGAAATGCTGGAGATGGTGCTGTATTGGAAATGTTGGAGATGGTGCTATGCTGGAAATGTTGGAGATGGTGCTATGTTGGAAATGTTGGAGATGGTGCTATGTTGGAAATGATTTGAGATTGAAAAGGTGGAGGGTTATTAGAAAATTGCGGAGTTGAGAAGGTCATGGGTTGTTAGACAACTGTGGTGCTGAGGTCAGGAGTTGTTAGACAACTGTCGCGGTGAGGTCATGGGTTATTAGACAACTACGACGCTGAGGTCATGAGTTGTTACAGAAATGAGACGTTAGCTTAGATTACGTTAGATTAGGTTACGTAAATCTATAAAAAACGTATTTAACTATAAATAAGAGAATTGACAAACAAAACATTACGTGACACAACTCTGAGGGAGATGTGTCTGCACTCACATCAAGCGAGTGAGACTGTGTTTCCTTTGATATTCATCCGGATGATTTTCCTGACTTCACTTGACCCATGAGTGATACTCCAGCCTCAGTTTCATCCTCCAGGAAAAAAAACGTATTTGGGCCTCAGTTTTAGTGAGTTTAACGCTTCAGAGTGATTTAAATGGATTGCACTTGCTTTGAAGCGTTAAACTCACTAAAACTGAGGCCCAAATACGTTTTTTTTCCTGGAGGATGAAAATTTCGATGTATCATCTCATTCTTTAGTTTATTTGTCTGACAAATTTAATAAGTCATTAAAATCTTGAAGTAGATTTTGACGTTTGTATCAAACTTTCTGATGAGCTTAAAGTGATGCAGGGAAAGTCTTACTTTATTGTGTAATATTTTTAACCATGACAAAAATTATGTTACAAAGCAAAAATTAAAAAAAAAATGTTAGTAGAGACCCCCATAGAATGGACATTAAAAAACCATGCATGACAATATGTAACACTGCACACTTAGTGTGACAGTTCCTGCACACTTAGTGTGGCAGTTCCTGCACACTTAGTGTGACAGTTCCTGCACACTTAGTGTGACAGTTCCTGCACACTTAGTGTGACAGTTCCTGCACACTTAGTGTGGCAGTTCCTGCACACTTAGTGTGACAGTTCCTGCACACTTAGTGTGGCAGTTCCTGCACACTTAGTGTGACAGTTCCTGCACACTTAGTGTGGCAGTTCCAGCACACTTAGTGTGGCAGTTCCTGCACACTTAGTGTGACAGTTCCTGCACACTTAGTGTGACAGTTCCTGCACACTTAGTGTGACAGTTCCTGCACACTTAGTGTGACAGTTCCTGCACACTTAGTGTGACAGTTCCTGCACACTTAGTGTGACAGTTCCTGCACACTTAGTGTGACAGTTCCTGCACACTTAGTGTGACAGTTCCTGCACACTTAGTGTGGCAGTTCCTGCACACTTAGTGTGACAGTTCCTGCACACTTAGTGTGACAGTTCCTGCACACTTAGTGTGACAGTTCCTGCACACTTAGTGTGACAGTTCCTGCACACTTAGTGTGACAGTTCCTGCACACTTAGTGTGACAGTTCCTGCACACTTAGTGTGGCAGTTCCTGCACACTTAGTGTGACAGTTCCTCCACACTTAGTGTGACAGTTCCTGCACACTTAGTGTGACAGTTCCTGCACACTTAGTGTGACAGTTCCTGCACACTTAGTATGACAGTTCCTGCACACTTAGTGTGACAGTTCCTGCACACTTAGTGTGACAGTTCCTGCACACTTAGTGTGACAGTTCCTGCACACTTAGTGTGACAGTTCCTGCACACTTAGTGTGGCAGTTCCTGCACACTTAGTGTGGCAGTTCCTGCACACTTAGTGTGGCAGTTCCTGCACACTTAGTGTGGCAGTTCCTGCACACTTAGTGTGGCAGTTCCTGCACACAGTGTGGCAGTTCCTGCACACTTAGTGTGACTGTTCCTGCACACTTAGTGTGGAAGTTCCTGCACACTTAGTGTGGCAGTTCCTGCACACTTAGTGTGACAGTTCCTGCACACTTAGTGTGGCAGTTCCTGCACACTTAGTGTGGCAGTTCCTGCACACTTAGTGTGGCAGTTCCTGCACACTTAGTGTGGCAGTTCCAGCACACTTAGTGTGGCAGTTCCTGCACACTTAGTGTGGCAGTTCCTGCACACTTAGTGTGGCAGTTCCTGCACACTTAGTGTGACAGTTCCTGCACACTTAGTGTGACAGTTCCTGCACACTTAGTGTGACAGTTCCTGCACACTTAGTGTGACAGTTCCTGCACACTTAGTGTGACAGTTCCTGCACACTTAGTGTGACAGTTCCTGCACACTTAGTATGGCAGTTCCTGCACACTTAGTGTGGCAGTTCCTGCACACTTAGTGTGGCAGTTCCTGCACACTTAGTGTGGCAGTTCCTGCACACTTAGTGTGGCAGTTCCTGCACACTTAGTGTGGCAGTTCCTGCACACTGCACACACTTCGTGTGGCAGTTCCTGCACACTTAGTGTGGCAGTTCCTGCACACTTAGTGTGACAGTTCCTGCACACTTAGTGTGGCAGTTCCTGCACAATTAGTGTGGCAGTTCCTGCACATTTAGTGTGGCAGTTCCTGCACACTTAGTGTGACAGTTCCTGCACACTTCGTGTGACAGTTCCTGCACACTTAGTGTGGCAGTTCCTGCACACTTAGTGTGGCAGTTCCTGCACACTTAGTGTGGCAGTTCCTGCAAACTTCGTGTGGCAGTTCCTGCACACTTCGTGTGGCAGTTCCTGCACACTTAGTGTGGCAGTTCCAGCACACTTAGTGTGGCAGTTCCTGCACACTTCGTGTGGCAGTTCCTGCACACTTAGTGTGGCAGTTCCTGCACACTTCGTGTGACAGTTCCTGCACACTTAGTGTGGCAGTTCGTGCACACTTAGTGTGGCAGTTCCTGCACACTTAGTGTGGCAGTTCCTGCACACTTCGTGTTGCAGTTCCTGCACACTTCGTGTGGCAGTTCCTGCACACTAAGTGTGGCAGTTCCAGCACACTTAGTGTGGCAGTTCCTGCACACTTCGTGTGACAGTTCCTGCACACTTCGTGTGGCAGTTCCTGCACACTTAGTGTGGCAGTTCCAGCACACTTAGTGTGGCAGTTCCAGCACACTTAGTGTGGCAGTTCCTGCACACTTCGTGTGGCAGTTCCTGCACACTTAGTGTGGCAGTTCCAGCACACTTAGTGTGGCAGTTCCTGCACACTTCGTGTGGCAGTTCCTGCACACTTAGTGTGGCAGTTCCTGCACACTTAGTGTGGCAGTTCCTGCACACTTCGTGTGACAGTTCCTGCACACTTAGTGTGGCAGTTCCTGCACACTTAGTGTGGCAGTTCCTGCACACTTAGTGTGGCAGTTCCAGCACACTTAGTGTGGCAGTTCCTGCACACTTAGTGTGGTAGTTCCTGCACACTTAGTGTGGCAGTTCCTGCACACTTAGTGTGGCAGTTCCAGCACACTTAGTGTGGCAGTTCCTGCACACTTTGTGTGGCAGTTCCTGCGCACATAGTGTGGCAGTTCCTGCACACTTCGTGTGACAGTTCCTGCACACTTCGTGTGGCAGTTCCTGTACACTTAGTGTGGCAGTTCCTGCACACTTAGTGTGGCAGTTCCTGCACACTTACTGTGGCAGTTCCTGCACACTTAGTGTGGCAGTTCCTGCACATTTAATGTGGCAGTTCCTGCACACTTAGTGTGGCAGTTCCTGCACACTTAGCGTGGCAGTTCCTGCACACTTAGTGCGACAATTTCAGCACACTTAGTGTGGCAGTTCCAGCACACTTAGTGTGGCAGTTCCTGCACACTTAGTGTGGCAGTTCCTGCACACTTAGTGTGGCAGTTCCTGCACACTTAGTGTGGCAGTTCCTGCACACTTAGTGTGGCAGTTCCTGCACACTTAGTGTGGCAGTTCCTGCACACTTCGTGTGACAGTTCCTGCACACTTCGTGTGGCAGTTCCTGCACACTTAGTGTGGCAGTTCCAGCACACTTAGTGTGGCAGTTTCTACACACTTCGTGTGGCAGTTCCTGCACACTTAGTGTGGCAGTTCCTGCACACTTAGTATGGCAGTTCCTGCACACTTCGTGTGACAGTTCCTGCACACTTAGTGTGGCAGTTCCTGCACACTTAGCGTGGCAGTTCCTGCACACTTAGTGCGACAGTTTCATCACACTTAGTGTGGCAGTTCCAGCACACTTAGTGTGGCAGTTCCTGCACACTTAGTGTGGCAGTTCCTGCACACTTAGTGTGGCAGTTCCTGCACACTTAGTGTGGCAGTTCCTGCACACTTAGTGTGACAGTTCCTGCACACTTAGTGTGACAGTTCCTGCACACTTAGTGTGACAGTTCCTGCACACTTAGTGTGACAGTTCCTGCACAATTAGTGTGACAGTTCCTGCACACTTAGTGTGAGAGTTCCTGCACACTTAGTGTGACAGTTCCTGCACACTTAGTGTGACAGTTCCTGCACACTTAGTGTGACAGTTCCTGCACACTTAGTGTGACAGTTCCTGCACACTTAGTGTGACAGTTCCTGCATACTTAGTGTGACAGTTCCTGCACACTTAGTGTGGCAGTTCCTGCACACTTAGTGTGACAGTTCCTCCACACTTAGTGTGACAGTTCCTGCACACTTAGTGTGACAGTTCCTGCACACTTAGTGTGACAGTTCCTGCACACTTAGTATGACAGTTCCTGCACACTTAGTGTGACAGTTCCTGCACACTTAGTGTGACAGTTCCTGCACACTTAGTGTGACAGTTCCTGCACACTTAGTGTGACAGTTCCTGCACACTTAGTGTGGCAGTTCCTGCACACTTAGTGTGGCAGTTCCTGCACACTTAGTGTGGCAGTTCCTGCACACTTAGTGTGGCAGTTCCTGCGCACTTAGTGTGGCAGTTCCTGCACACAGTGTGGCAGTTCCTGCACACTTAGTGTGACTGTTCCTGCACACTTAGTGTGGAAGTTCCTGCACACTTAGTGTGGCAGTTCCTGCACACTTAGTGTGACAGTTCCTGCACACTTAGTGTGGCAGTTCCTGCACACTTAGTGTGGCAGTTCCTGCACACTTAGTGTGGCAGTTCCTGCACACTTAGTGTGGCAGTTCCAGCACACTTAGTGTGGCAGTTCCTGCACACTTAGTGTGGCAGTTCCTGCACACTTAGTGTGGCATTTCCTGCACACTTAGTGTGACAGTTCCTGCACACTTAGTGTGACAGTTCCTGCACACTTAGTGTGACAGTTCCTGCACACTTAGTGTGACAGTTCCTGCACACTTAGTGTGACAGTTCCTGCACACTTAGTGTGACAGTTCCTGCACACTTAGTATGGCAGTTCCTGCACACTTAGTGTGGCAGTTCCTGCACACTTAGTGTGGCAGTTCCTGCACACTTAGTGTGGCAGTTCCTGCACACTTAGTGTGGCAGTTCCTGCACACTTAGTGTGGCAGTTTCTGCACACTTCGTGTGGCAGTTCCTGCACACTTAGTGTGGCAGTTCCTGCACACTTAGTGTGACAGTTCCTGCACACTTAGTGTGGCAGTTCCTGCACAATTAGTGTGGCAGTTCCTGCACATTTAGTGTGGCAGTTCCTGCACACTTAGTGTGACAGTTCCTGCACACTTCGTGTGACAGTTCCTGCACACTTAGTGTGGCAGTTCCTGCACACTTAGTGTGGCAGTTCCTGCACACTTAGTGTGGCAGTTCCTGCAAACTTCGTGTGGCAGTTCCTGCACACTTCGTGTGGCAGTTCCTGCACACTTAGTGTGGCAGTTCCAGCACACTTAGTGTGGCAGTTCCTGCACACTTAGTGTGGCAGTTCCTGCACACTTAGTGTGGCAGTTCCTGCACACTTCGTGTGACAGTTCCTGCACACTTAGTGTGGCAGTTCCAGCACACTTAGTGTGGCAGTTCCTGCACACTTAGTGTGGTAGTTCCTGCACACTTCGTGTGGCAGTTCCTGCACACTTCGCGTGGCAGTTCCTGCACACTTAGTGTGGCAGTTCCTGCACACTTAGTGTGGCAGTTCCTGCACACTTAGTGTGGCAGTTCCTGCACACTTCGTGTGACAGTTCCTGCACACTTAGTGTGGCAGTTCCTGCACACTTAGTGTGGCAGTTCCAGCACACTTAGTGTGGCAGTTCCAGCACACTTAGTGTGGCAGTTCCTGCACACTTAGTGTGGCAGTTCCTGCACACTTAGTGTGGCAGTTCCTGCATACTTAGTGGGTGGTCTTCCTGGCACACTTTAGTGTGGCAGTTCTCACACTAGTGGGGTTCGGCCAACACTTATGTGGCAGTTCCCGCACTTCGTGGAGTTCCGCACACTTAGTGTGGGTTCCCGCACACTTCGTGTGCCCCCCGCACACCTTAGTGTGGCAGTTCGCACACTTGTGTGGCACCCACATTAGTAGTCCTGCACACTCGTGTTGCAGTTCCCTGCACACTTCGGGTGTGGCAGTTCCCCGCAACTAAGTGGCAGTTCCAGACACTTAGTGTCAGTTCCCTACAATTCGTGGAGGGGTCCTGCACTTCGTGGGCAGTTCCCGCACACCCCTGAGTAGTTCCGAACATTTAGTGGGCAGTCCGAACACTTAGTGGGGCTTCCTGCACACCCTTCGTGTGGGTTCCTGCACATAGTGGCAGTTCCGCAATACTTCAGTGTGGCAGTTCCTGCACACCCGTGTGCATTCCTGCGCTTTAGTTACAGTTCGCACATTTAGGTGGCAGTTCCGCACACCCCCTCAGACAGTTCCCGCACACTTAGTGGCAGTCCGCACATTTAGTGGTGGCAGTTCCCGCACAATTTAGTGTGGCAGTTCCAGCACACTGGTGGAGGTTCCCAACACAGTGTGGCACTTAGTGTGGCAGTTCCAGCACACTTAGTGTGGCAGTTCCTGCACACTTTGTGTGGCAGTTCCTGCGCACATAGTGTGGCAGTTCCTGCACACTTCGTGTGACAGTTCCTGCACACTTCGTGTGGCAGTTCCTGCACACTTAGTGTGGCAGTTCCTGCACACTTACTGTGGCAGTTCCTGCACACTTAGTGTGGCAGTTCCTGCACATTTAATGTGGCAGTTCCTGCACCAGTGGCAGTTCCGACACTTAGTGCGTGCAGGGGTTCCCGCACACCCCTGTGGCAGTCCCGCAAACTTCAGCGTGCAGTTCCGCACAACTCTGCACAGGGTTCCTGCACACTTCAGTGGCAGCAGGTTCCGCACACTTCGTGACAGTTCCGCACACTTAGTGTGGCAGTTCCTTGCACACTTGTGGCAGTTCCGCACACTTAGTGTGGCAGTTCGCACACTTGAGTTGCAAAGGGTCCGGGCCCACACCTCTTGTGTGAGTTCCTTGCACAATTTAGTGGCGTTCCGCACACTTAGTGTGGAGTTCCTGCAACACTCTTAAGTGGTGCAGTTCCCGCACACTTGTGTGGCAGTCTCTGAACACTTGTGTGGCAGTTCCTGCACACTTGTGGGGGCAGTTCCTGCAAATTAGTGGCAGTTCCCGGAACAACATGTGTGGAATGTGCGTTCCCGCACACTTGTGTGGCAGTTTCCGCACACACCCCGTGCGAATTGTCAGCCCGCACACTTTAGTTGGCAGTTCCTGCACACTTAGTGTGGCAGTTCCAGCACACTTAGTGTGGCAGTTCCTGCACACTTCGTGTGGCAGTTCCTGCACACTTAGTGTGGCAGTTCCTGCACACTTCGTGCACACTGACAGTTCCTGCACACTTAGTGTGGCAGTTCGTGTGTGACAGTTCCTGCACACTTAGTGTGGCAGTTCCTGCAGTTCCTGCACTTAGTGTGGCAGTTCCTGCACACTTCGTGTTGCAGTTCCTGCACACTTCGTGTGGCAGTTCCTGCACACTTAGTGTGGCAGTTCCTGCACACTTAGTGTGGCAGTTCCTGCACACTTAGTGTGGCAGTTCCTGCAAACTTCGTGTGGCAGTTCCTGCACACTTCGTGTGGCAGTTCCAGCACACTTAGTGTGGCAGTTCCTGCACACTTCGTGTGGCAGTTCCTGCACACTTAGTGTGGCAGTTCCTGCACACTTAGTGTGGCAGTTCCTGCACACTTCGTGTGACAGTTCCTGCACACTTAGTGTGGCAGTTCCTGCACACTTAGTGTGGCAGTTCCTGCACACTTAGTGTGGCAGTTCCAGCACACTTAGTGTGGCAGTTCCTGCACACTTAGTGTGGTAGTTCCTGCACACTTAGTGTGGCAGTTCCTGCACACTTAGTGTGGCAGTTCCAGCACACTTAGTGTGGCAGTTCCTGCACACTTTGTGTGGCAGTTCCTGCGCACATAGTGTGGCAGTTCCTGCACACTTCGTGTGACAGTTCCTGCACACTTCGTGTGGCAGTTCCTGCACACTTAGTGTGGCAGTTCCTGCACACTTACTGTGGCAGTTCCTGCACACTTAGTGTGGCAGTTCCTGCACATTTAAATGTGGCAGTTCCTGCACACTTAGGTAGCAGTTCCTGCACACTTAGCGTGGCAGTTCCTGCACACTTAGTGCGGACAATTTCAGCACACTTAGTGTGGCAGTTTCCAGCACACCTAGCGTGGCAGTTCCTGCACACTTAGTGTGGCAGTTCCTGCACACTTAGTGTGGCAGTTCCTGCACACTTAGTGTGGCAGTTCCTGCACACTTAGTGTGGCAGTTCCTGCACACTTAGTGTGGCAGTTCCTGCACACTTAGTGTGACAGTTCCTGCACACTTAGTATGGCAGTTCCTGCACACTTAGTGTGGCAGTTCCTGCACACTTAGTGTGACAGTTTCTGCACACTTCGTGTGACAGTTTCTGCACACTTAGTGTGGCAGTTCCTGCACACTTAGTGTGGCAGTTCCGGCAAACTTAGTGTGTCAGTTCCTGCACACTTCGTGTGACAGTTCCTGCACACTTAGTGTGGCAGTTCCTGCACACTTAGTGTGGCAGTTCCTGCACACAGTGTGACAGTTTCATCACACTTAGTGTGGCAGTTCCTGCACACTTAGTGTGGCAGTTCCCTGCACACTTAGTGTGGCAGTTCCCGCACACATAGTGTGCCAGTTCCTGCACACTTAGTGTGGCAGTTCCTGCACACTTAGTGTGACAGTTCCTGCACACTTAGTGTGGCAGTTCCTGCACACTTCGTGTGACAGTTCCAGCACACATAGTGTGGCAGTTCCTGCACACTTAGTGTGGCAGTTCCAGCACACTTAGTGTGGCAGTTTTCTGCACACTTCGTGTGGCAGTTCCTGCACACTTAGTGTGACAGTTTCCTGCAGTTCACACTTAGTGTGACAGTTCCTGCACACTTAGCAGTTCCTGCACACTTAGTGTGACAGTGTTAGAGTTCCTGCAGTTCCTGCACACTTAGTGTGGCAGTTCCTGCACACTTAGTGTGGCAGTTTGCCTGTGTGGCACACTTAGTGTGGCAGTTTCTGCACACTTCGTGTGGCAGTTCCTGCACACTTAGTGTGGCAGTTCCTGCACACTTAGTGTGACAGTTCCTGCACACTTAGTGTGGCAGTTCCTGCACAATTAGTGTGGCAGTTCCTGCACATTTAGTGTGGCAGTTCCTGCACACTTAGTGTGACAGTTCCTGCACACTTCGTGTGACAGTTCCTGCACACTTAGTGTGGCAGTTCCTGCACCACTTAGTGTGCAGTTCCTGCACACTTAGTGTGGCAGTTCCTGCACACTTAGTGTGGTAGTTCCTGCACACTTCGTGTGGCAGTTCCTGCACACTTAGTGTGGCAGTTCCAGCACACTTAGTGTGGCAGTTCCTGCACACTTCGTGTGGCAGTTCCTGCACACTTAGTGTGGCAGTTCCTGCACACTTCGTGTGACAGTTCCTGCACACTTAGTGTGGCAGTTCGTGCACACTTAGTGTGGCAGTTCCTGCACACTTAGTGTGGCAGTTCCTGCACACTTCGTGTTGCAGTTCCTGCACACTTCGTGTGGCAGTTCCTGCACACTAAGTGTGGCAGTTCCAGCACACTTAGTGTGGCAGTTCCTGCACACTTCGTGTGACAGTTCCTGCACACTTCGTGTGGCAGTTCCTGCACACTTAGTGTGGCAGTTCCAGCACACTTAGTGTGGCAGTTCCAGCACACTTAGTGTGGCAGTTCCTGCACACTTCGTGTGGCAGTTCCTGCACACTTAGTGTGGCAGTTCCAGCACACTTAGTGTGGCAGTTCCTGCACACTTCGTGTGGCAGTTCCTGCACACTTAGTGTGGCAGTTCCTGCACACTTAGTGTGGCAGTTCCTGCACACTTCGTGTGACAGTTCCTGCACACTTAGTGTGGCAGTTCCTGCACACTTAGTGTGGCAGTTCCTGCACACTTAGTGTGGCAGTTCCAGCACACTTAGTGTGGCAGTTCCTGCACACTTAGTGTGGTAGTTCCTGCACACTTAGTGTGGCAGTTCCTGCACACTTAGTGTGGCAGTTCCAGCACACTTAGTGTGGCAGTTCCTGCACACTTTGTGTGGCAGTTCCTGCGCACATAGTGTGGCAGTTCCTGCACACTTCGTGTGACAGTTCCTGCACACTTCGTGTGGCAGTTCCTGTACACAGTGTGGCAGTTAGTGTGGCAGTTCCTGCACACTTACTGTGGCAGTTCCTGCACACTTAGTGTGGCAGTTCCTGCACATTTAATGTGGCAGTTCCTGCACACTTAGTGTAGCAGTTCCTGCACACTTAGCGTGGCAGTTCCTGCACACTTAGTGCGACAATTTCAGCACACTTAGTGTGGCAGTTCCAGCACACTTAGTGTGGCAGTTCCTGCACACTTAGTGTGGCAGTTCCTGCACACTTAGTGTGGCAGTTCCTGCACACTTAGTGTGGCAGTTCCTGCACACTTAGTGTGGCAGTTCCTGCACACTTAGTGTGGCAGTTCCTGCACACTTCGTGTGACAGTTCCTGCACACTTCGTGTGGCAGTTCCTGCACACTTAGTGTGGCAGTTCCAGCACACTTAGTGTGGCAGTTTCTGCACACTTCGTGTGGCAGTTTCTGCACACTTCGTGTGGCAGTTCCTGCACACTTAGTGTGGCAGTTCCTGCACACTTAGTATGGCAGTTCCTGCACACTTAGTGTGGCAGTTCCTGCACACTTAGTGTGGCAGTTCCAGCACACTTAGTGTGGCAGTTCCTGCACACTTAGTGTGGCAGTTCCATCACACTTAGTGTGGCAGTTCCAGCACACTTAGTGTGGCAGTTCCTGCACACTTAGTGTGGCAGTTCCTGCACACTTAGTGTGACAGCCTGCACACTTAGTGTGACAGTTCCTGCACACTTAGTGTGACACAGTTGACCTGCACACTTAGTGTGGCACACTTAGTTGACAGTTCTGCACACTTAGTGTGACAGTTCCTGCACACTTAGTGTGACAGTTCCTGCACACTTAGTGTGACAGTTCCTGCACACAGTGTGACAGTTCTTAGTTAGTGTGACAGTTCCTGCACACTTAGTGTGACAGTTCCTGCACACTTAGTGTGACAGTTCCAGTTCCTGCACACTTAGTGTGACAGTTCCTGCACACTTAGTGTGACAGTTCACACTTAGTGTGACAGTTCCTGCACACTTAGTGTGGCAGTTCCTGCACACTTAGTGTGGCAGTTCCTGCACACTTAGTGTGGCAGTTCCTGCACACTTAGTGTGGCAGTTCCTGCACACTTAGTGTGGCAGTTCCTGCACACTTAGTGTGGCAGTTCCTGCACACTTAGTGTGGCAGTTCCTGCACACTTAGTGTGGCAGTTCCTGCACACTTAGTGTGGCATTTCCTGCACACTTAGTGTGACAGTTCCTGCACACTTAGTGTGACAGTTCCTGCACACTTAGTGTGACAGTTCCTGCACACTTAGTGTGACAGTTCCTGCACACTTAGTGTGACAGTTCCTGCACACTTAGTGTGACAGTTCCTGCACACTTAGTATGGCAGTTCCTGCACACTTAGTGTGGCAGTTCCTGCACACTTAGTGTGGCAGTTCCTGCACACTTAGTGTGGCAGTTCCTGCACACTTAGTGTGGCAGTTCCTGCACACTTAGTGTGGCAGTTTCTGCACACTTCGTGTGGCAGTTCCTGCACACTTAGTGTGGCAGTTCCTGCACACTTAGTGTGACAGTTCCTGCACACTTAGTGTGGCAGTTCCTGCACAATTAGTGTGGCAGTTCCTGCACATTTAGTGTGGCAGTTCCTGCACACTTAGTGTGACAGTTCCTGCACACTTCGTGTGACAGTTCCTGCACACTTAGTGTGGCAGTTCCTGCACACTTAGTGTGGCAGTTCCTGCACACTTAGTGTGGCAGTTCCTGCAAACTTCGTGTGGCAGTTCCTGCACACTTCGTGTGGCAGTTCCTGCACACTTAGTGTGGCAGTTCCAGCACACTTAGTGTGGCAGTTCCTGCACACTTCGTGTGGCAGTTCCTGCACACTTAGTGTGGCAGTTCCTGCACACTTCGTGTGACAGTTCCTGCACACTTAGTGTGGCAGTTCGTGCACACTTAGTGTGGCAGTTCCTGCACACTTAGTGTGGCAGTTCCTGCACACTTCGTGTTGCAGTTCCTGCACACTTCGTGTGGCAGTTCCTGCACACTAAGTGTGGCAGTTCCAGCACACTTAGTGTGGCAGTTCCTGCACACTTCGTGTGACAGTTCCTGCACACTTCGTGTGGCAGTTCCTGCACACTTAGTGTGGCAGTTCCAGCACACTTAGTGTGGCAGTTCCAGCACACTTAGTGTGGCAGTTCCTGCACACTTCGTGTGGCAGTTCCTGCACACTTAGTGTGGCAGTTCCAGCACACTTAGTGTGGCAGTTCCTGCACACTTCGTGTGGCAGTTCCTGCACACTTAGTGTGGCAGTTCCTGCACACTTAGTGTGGCAGTTCCTGCACACTTCGTGTGACAGTTCCTGCACACTTAGTGTGGCAGTTCCTGCACACTTAGTGTGGCAGTTCCTGCACACTTAGTGTGGCAGTTCCAGCACACTTAGTGTGGCAGTTCCTGCACACTTAGTGTGGTAGTTCCTGCACACTTAGTGTGGCAGTTCCTGCACACTTAGTGTGGCAGTTCCAGCACACTTAGTGTGGCAGTTCCTGCACACTTTGTGTGGCAGTTCCTGCGCACATAGTGTGGCAGTTCCTGCACACTTCGTGTGACAGTTCCTGCACACTTCGTGTGGCAGTTCCTGCACACTTAGTGTGGCAGTTCCTGCACACTTACTGTGGCAGTTCCTGCACACTTAGTGTGGCAGTTCCTGCACATTTAATGTGGCAGTTCCTGCACACTTAGTGTAGCAGTTCCTGCACACTTAGCGTGGCAGTTCCTGCACACTTAGTGCGACAATTTCAGCACACTTAGTGTGGCAGTTCCAGCACACTTAGTGTGGCAGTTCCTGCACACTTAGTGTGGCAGTTCCTGCACACTTAGTGTGGCAGTTCCTGCACACTTAGTGTGGCAGTTCCTGCACACTTAGTGTGGCAGTTCCTGCACACTTAGTGTGCAGTTCCTGCACACTTAGTGTGGCAGTTCCTGCACACTTAGCGTGGCAGTTCCTGCACACTTAGTGCGACAGTTTCATCACACTTAGTGTGGCAGTTCCAGCACACTTAGTATGGCAGTTCCTGCACACTTAGTGTGGCAGTTCCTGCACACTTAGTGTGCCAGTTCCTGCACACTTAGTGTGGCAGTTCCTGCACACTTAGTGTGGCAGTTCCTGCACACTTAGTGTGGCAGTTCCTGCACACTTCGTGTGACAGTTCCTGCACACTTCGTGTGGCAGTTCCTGCACACTTAGTGTGGCAGTTCCAGCACACTTAGTGTGGCAGTTTCTGCACACTTCGTGTGGCAGTTCCTGCACACTTAGTGTGGCAGTTCCTGCACACTTAGTATGGCAGTTCCTGCACACTTCGTGTGACAGTTCCTGCACACTTAGTGTGGCAGTTCCTGCACACTTAGTGTGGCAGTTCCTGCACACTTAGTGTGGCAGTTCCAGCACACTTAGTGTGGCAGTTCCTGCACACTTAGTGTGGTAGTTCCTGCACACTTAGTGTGGCAGTTCCTGCACACTTAGTGTGGCAGTTCCAGCACACTTAGTGTGGCAGTTCCTGCACACTTCGTGTGGCAGTTCCTGCACACTTAGTGTGGCAGTTCCTGCACACTTCGTGTGACAGTTCCTGCACACTTAGTGTGGCAGTTCGTGCACACTTAGTGTGGCAGTTCCTGCACACTTAGTGTGGCAGTTCCTGCACACTTCGTGTTGCAGTTCCTGCACACTTCGTGTGGCAGTTCCTGCACACTAAGTGTGGCAGTTCCAGCACACTTAGTGTGGCAGTTCCTGCACACTTCGTGTGACAGTTCCTGCACACTTCGTGTGGCAGTTCCTGCACACTTAGTGTGGCAGTTCCAGCACACTTAGTGTGGCAGTTCCAGCACACTTAGTGTGGCAGTTCCTGCACACTTCGTGTGGCAGTTCCTGCACACTTAGTGTGGCAGTTCCAGCACACTTAGTGTGGCAGTTCCTGCACACTTCGTGTGGCAGTTCCTGCACACTTAGTGTGGCAGTTCCTGCACACTTAGTGTGGCAGTTCCTGCACACTTCGTGTGACAGTTCCTGCACACTTAGTGTGGCAGTTCCTGCACACTTAGTGTGGCAGTTCCTGCACACTTAGTGTGGCAGTTCCTGCAGCAGTTCCTGCACACTTAGTGTGGCAGTTCCTGCACACTTAGTGTGGCAGTTCCTGCACACTTAGTGTGGCAGTTCCAGCACACTTAGTGTGGCAGTTCCTGCACACTTTGTGTGGCAGTTCCTGCGCACATAGTGTGGCAGTTCCTGCACACTTCGTGTGACAGTTCCTGCACACTTCGTGTGGCAGTTCCTGTACACTTAGTGTGGCAGTTCCTGCACACTTAGTGTGGCAGTTCCTGCACACTTACTGTGGCAGTTCCTGCACACTTAGTGTGGCAGTTCCTGCACATTTAATGTGGCAGTTCCTGCACACTTAGTGTGGCAGTTCCTGCACACTTAGCGTGGCAGTTCCTGCACACTTAGTGCGACAGTTTCAGCACACTTAGTGTGGCAGTTCCAGCACACTTAGTGTGGCAGTTCCTGCACACTTAGTGTGGCAGTTCCTGCACACTTAGTGTGGCAGTTCCTGCACACTTAGTGTGGCAGTTCCTGTACACTTAGTGTGGCAGTTCCTGCACACTTAGTGTGGCAGTTCCTGCACACTTCGTGTGACAGTTCCTGCACACTTAGTGTGGCAGTTCCTGCACACTTAGTGTGGCAGTTCCAGCACACTTAGTGTGGCAGTTTCTGCACACTTCGTGTGGCAGTTCCTGCACACTTAGTGTGGCAGTTCCTGCACACTTAGTATGGCAGTTCCTGCACACTTCGTGTGACAGTTCCTGCACACTTAGTGTGGCAGTTCCTGCACACTTAGTGTGGCAGTTCCTGCACACTTAGTGTGGTAGTTCCTGCACACTTAGTGTGGCAGTTCCTGCACACTTAGTGTGGCAGTTCCAGCACACTTAGTGTGGCAGTTCCTGCACACTTTGTGTGGCAGTTCCTGCGCACATAGTGTGGCAGTTCCTGCACACTTCGTGTGACAGTTCCTGCACACTTCGTGTGGCAGTTCCTGCACACTTCGTGCGACAGTTTCAGCACACTTAGTGTGGCAGTTCCAGCACACTTAGTGTGGCAGTTCCTGCACACTTAGTGTGGCAGTTCCTGCACACTTAGTGTGACAGTTTCTGCACACTTAGTGTGACAGTTCCTGCACACTTAGTGTGGCAGTTCCTGCACACTTAGTGTGGCAGTTCCTGCACACTTAGTGTGGCAGTTCCTGCACACTTAGTGTGGCAGTTCCAGCACACTTAGTGTGGCAGTTCCTGCACACTTAGCGTGGCAGTTCCTGCACACTTAGTGTGGCAGTTCCTGCACACTTAGTGTGACAGTTCCTGCACACTTAGTGTGACAGTTCCTGCACACTTAGTGTGACAGTTCCTGCACACTTAGTGTGACAGTTCCTGCACACTTAGTGTGACAGTTCCTGCACACTTAGTGTGACAGTTCCTGCACACTTAGTGTGACAGTTCCTGCACACTTAGTATGGCAGTTCCTGCACACTTAGTGTGGCAGTTCCTGCACACTTAGTGTGGCAGTTCCTGCACACTTAGTGTGGCAGTTCCTGCACACTTAGTGTGGCAGTTCCTGCACACTTAGTGTGGCAGTTTCTGCACACTTCGTGTGGCAGTTCCTGCACACTTAGTGTGGCAGTTTCTGCACACTTAGTGTGACAGTTCCTGCACACTTAGTGTGGCAGTTCCTGCACAATTAGTGTGGCAGTTCCTGCACATTTAGTGTGGCAGTTCCTGCACACTTAGTGTGGCAGTTCCTGCACACTTCGTGTGACAGTTCCTGCACACTTAGTGTGGCAGTTCCTGCACACTTAGTGTGGCAGTTCCTGCACACTTAGTGTGGCAGTTCCTGCAAACTTCGTGTGGCAGTTCCTGCACACTTCGTGTGGCAGTTCCTGCACACTTAGTGTGGCAGTTCCAGCACACTTAGTGTGGCAGTTCCTGCACACTTCGTGTGGCAGTTCCTGCACACTTAGTGTGGCAGTTCCTGCACACTTCGTGTGACAGTTCCTGCACACTTAGTGTGGCAGTTCGTGCACACTTAGTGTGGCAGTTCCTGCACACTTAGTGTGGCAGTTCCTGCACACTTCGTCTTGCAGTTCCTGCACACTTCGTGTGGCAGTTCCTGCACACTAAGTGTGGCAGTTCCAGCACACTTAGTGTGGCAGTTCCTGCACACTTCGTGTGACAGTTCCTGCACACTTCGTGTGGCAGTTCCTGCACACTTAGTGTGGCAGTTCCAGCACACTTAGTGTGGCAGTTCCAGCACACTTAGTGTGGCAGTTCCTGCACACTTCGTGTGGCAGTTCCTGCACACTTAGTGTGGCAGTTCCAGCACACTTAGTGTGGCAGTTCCTGCACACTTCGTGTGGCAGTTCCTGCACACTTAGTGTGGCAGTTCCTGCACACTTAGTGTGGCAGTTCCTGCACACTTCGTGTGACAGTTCCTGCACACTTAGTGTGGCAGTTCCTGCACACTTAGTGTGGCAGTTCCTGCACACTTAGTGTGGCAGTTCCAGCACACTTAGTGTGGCAGTTCCTGCACACTTAATGTGGTAGTTCCTGCACACTTAGTGTGGCAGTTCCTGCACACTTAGTGTGGCAGTTCCAGCACACTTAGTGTGGCAGTTCCTGCACACTTTGTGTGGCAGTTCCTGCGCACATAGTGTGGCAGTTCCTGCACACTTCGTGTGACAGTTCCTGCACACTTCGTGTGGCAGTTCCTGCACACTTAGTGTGGCAGTTCCTGCACACTTAGTGTGGCAGTTCCTGCACACTTACTGTGGCAGTTCCTGCACACTTAATGTGGCAGTTCCTGCACATTTAATGTGGCAGTTCCTGCACACTTAGTGTGGCAGTTCCTGCACACTTAGCGTGGCAGTTCCTGCACACTTAGTGCGACAGTTTCAGCACACTTAGTGTGGCAGTTCCAGCACACTTAGTGTGGCAGTTCCTGCACACTTAGTGTGGCAGTTCCTGCACACTTAGTGTGGCAGTTCCTGCACACTTAGTGTGGCAGTTCCTGCACACTTAGTGTGGCAGTTCCTGCACACTTAGTGTGGCAGTTCCTGCACACTTCGTGTGACAGTTCCTGCACACTTCGTGTGGCAGTTCCTGCACACTTAGTGTGGCAGTTCCAGCACACTTAGTGTGGCAGTTTCTGCACACTTCGTGTGGCAGTTCCTGCACACTTAGTGTGGCAGTTCCTGCACACTTAGTATGGCAGTTCCTGCACACTTCGTGTGACAGTTCCTGCACACTTAGTGTGGCAGTTCCTGCACACTTAGTGTGGCAGTTCCTGCACACTTAGTGTGGCAGTTCCAGCACACTTAGTGTGGCAGTTTCTGCACACTTAGTGTGGTAGTTCCTGCACACTTAGTGTGGCAGTTCCTACACACTTAGTGTGGCAGTTCCAGCACACTTAGTGTGGCAGTTCCTGCACACTTTGTGTGGCAGTTCCTGCGCACATAGTGTGGCAGTTCCTGCACACTTCGTGTGACAGTTCCTGCACACTTCGTGTGGCAGTTCCTGCACACTTCGTGCGACAGTTTCAGCACACTTAGTGTGGCAGTTCCAGCACACTTAGTGTGGCAGTTCCTGCACACTTAGTGTGGCAGTTCCTGCACACTTAGTGTGGCAGTTCCTGCACACTTAGTGTGGCAGTTCCTGCACACTTAGTGTGGCAGTTCCTGCACACTTAGTGTGGCAGTTCCTGCACACTTAGTGTGGCAGTTCCTGCACACTTTGTGTGACAGTTCCTGCACACTTAGTGTGGCAGTTCCTGCACACTTAGTGTGGCAGTTCCAGCACACTTAGTGTGGCAGTTCCTGCATACTTACTGTGGCAGTTCCTGCACACTTAGTGTGGCAGTTCCAGCACACTTAGTGTGGCAGTTCCTGCACACTTACTGTGGCAGTTCCTGCACACTTAGTGTGGCAGTTCCTGCACATTTAATGTGGCTGTTCCTGCACACTTAGTGTGGCAGTTCCTGCACACTTAGTGTGGCAGTTCCTGCACATTTAATGTGGCAGTTCCTGCACACTTAGTGTGGCAGTTCCTGCACACTTAGCGTGGCAGTTCCTGCACACTTAGTGCGACAGTTCCTGCACACTTAGTGTGACAGTTCCTTCACACTTAGTGTGTCAGTTCCTGCACACTTCGTGTGACAGTTACTGCACACTTAATGTGGCAGTTCCTGCACACTTAGTGTGGCAGTTCCAGCACACTTAGTGTGGCAGTTCCTGCACACTTAGTGTGGCAGTTCCTGCACACTTCGTGTGATAGTTCCTGCACACTTAGTGTGGCAGTTCCTGCACACTTAGAGTGGCAGTTCCTGCACACTTAGTGCGGCAGTTCCTGCACACTTCCTGTGTCAGTTCCTGCACACTTAGTGTGGCAGTTCCTGCACACTTAGTGTGGCTGTTCCTGCACACTTAGCGTGGCAGTTCCAGCACACTTAGTGTGGCAGTTCCTGCACACTTAGTGTGGCAGTTCCTGCACACTTCGTGTGATAGTTCCTGCACACTTAGTGTGGCAGTTCCTGCACACTTAGTGTGGCAGTTCCTGCACACTTCGTGTGATAGTTCCTGCACACTTAGTGTGGCAGTTCCAGCACACTTAGTGTGGCAGTTCCTGCACACTTAGTGTGGCAGTTCCTGCACACTTCGTGTGATAGTTCCTGCACACTTAGTGTTGCAGTTCCTGCACACTTAGTGTGGCAGTTCCTGCACACTTAGCGTGGCAGTTCCTGCATACTTAGTGTGACAGTTCCTGCACACTTAGTGTGACAGCTCCTGCACACTTAGTGTGACAGTTCCTGCACACTTAGTGTGGCAGTTCCTGCATACTTAGTGTGACAGTTCCTGCACATTTAGTGTGACAGTTCTTGCACACTTAGTGTGGCAGTTCCAGCACACTTAGTGTGGCAGTTTCTGCACACTTCGTGTGGCAGTTCCTGCACACTTAGTGTGGCAGATCCTGCACACTTAGTATGGCAGTTCCTGCACACTTCGTGTGACAGTTCCTGCACACTTAGTGTGGCAGTTCCTGCACACTTAGTGTGGCAGTTCCTGCACACTTAGTGTGGCAGTTCCAGCACACTTAGTGTGGCAGTTCCTGCACACTTAGTGTGGTAGTTCCTGCACACTTAGTGTGGCAGTTCCTGCACACTTAGTGTGGCAGTTCCAGCACACTTAGTGTGGCAGTTCCTGCACACTTTGTGTGGCAGTTCCTGCGCACATAGTGTGGCAGTTCCTGCACACTTCGTGTGACAGTTCCTGCACACTTCGTGTGGCAGTTCCTGCACACTTCGTGCGACAGTTTCAGCACACTTAGTGTGGCAGTTCCAGCACACTTAGTGTGGCAGTTCCTGCACACTTAGTGTGGCAGTTCCTGCACACTTAGTGTGGCAGTTCCTGCACACTTAGTGTGACAGTTCCTGCACACTTAGTGTGGCAGTTCCTGCACACTTAGTGTGGCAGTTCCTGCACACTTAGTGTGGTAGTTCCTGCACACTTAGTGTGGCAGTTCCAGCACACTTAGTGTGGCAGTTCCTGCACACTTAGTGTGGCAGTTCCTGCACACTTAGTGTGGCAGTTCCTGCACACTTAGTGTGACAGTTCCTGCACACTTAGTGTGACAGTTCCTGCACACTTAGTGTGACAGTTCCTGCACACTTAGTGTGACAGTTCCTGCACACTTAGTGTGACAGTTCCTGCACACTTAGTGTGACAGTTCCTGCACACTTAGTATGGCAGTTCCTGCACACTTAGTGTGGCAGTTCCTGCACACTTAGTGTGGCAGTTCCTGCACACTTAGTGTGGCAGTTCCTGCACACTTAGTGTGGCAGTTCCTGCACACTTAGTGTGGCAGTTTCTGCACACTTCGTGTGGCAGTTCCTGCACACTTAGTGTGGCAGTTCCTGCACACTTAGTGTGACAGTTCCTGCACACTTAGTGTGGCAGTTCCTGCACAATTAGTGTGGCAGTTCCTGCACATTTAGTGTGGCAGTTCCTGCACACTTAGTGTGGCAGTTCCTGCACACTTAGTGTGGCAGTTCCTGCAAACTTCGTGTGGCAGTTCCTGCACACTTCGTGTGGCAGTTCCTGCACACTTAGTGTGGCAGTTCCAGCACACTTAGTGTGGCAGTTCCTGCACACTTCGTGTGGCAGTTCCTGCACACTTAGTGTGGCAGTTCCTGCACACTTCGTGTGACAGTTCCTGCACACTTAGTGTGGCAGTTCGTGCACACTTAGTGTGGCAGTTCCTGCACACTTAGTGTGGCAGTTCCTGCACACTTCGTGTTGCAGTTCCTGCACACTTCGTGTGGCAGTTCCTGCACACTAAGTGTGGCAGTTCCAGCACACTTAGTATGGCAGTTCCTGCACACTTCGTGTGACAGTTCCTGCGCACTTCGTGTGGCAGTTCCTGCACACTTAGTGTGGCAGTTCCAGCACACTTAGTGTGGCAGTTCCAGCACACTTAGTGTGGCAGTTCCTGCACACTTCGTGTGGCAGTTCCTGCACACTTAGTGTGGCAGTTCCTGCACACTTAGTGTGGCAGTTCCAGCACACTTAGTGTGGCAGTTCCTGCACACTTAGTGTGGCAGTTCCTGCACACTTAGTGTGGTAGTTCCTGCACACTTAGTGTGGCAGTTCCTGCACACTTAGTGTGGCAGTTCCAGCACACTTAGTGTGGCAGTTCCTGCACACTTTGTGTGGCAGTTCCTGCGCACATAGTGTGGCAGTTCCTGCACACTTCGTGTGACAGTTCCTGCACACTTCGTGTGGCAGTTCCTGCACACTTAGTGTGGCAGTTCCTGCACACTTAGTGTGGCAGTTCCTGCACACTTACTGTGGCAGTTCCTGCACACTTAGTGTGGCAGTTCCTGCACATTTAATGTGGCAGTTCCTGCACACTTAGTGTGGCAGTTCCTGCACACTTAGCGTGGCAGTTCCTGCACACTTAGTGCGACAGTTTCAGCACACTTAGTGTGGCAGTTCCAGCACACTTAGTGTGGCAGTTCCTGCACACTTAGTGTGGCAGTTCCTGCACACTTAGTGTGGCAGTTCCTGCACACTTAGTGTGGCAGTTCCTGCACACTTAGTGTGGCAGTTCCTGCACACTTAGTGTGGCAGTTCCTGCACACTTCGTGTGACAGTTCCTGCACACTTCGTGTGGCAGTTCCTGCACACTTAGTGTGGCAGTTCCAGCACACTTAGTGTGGCAGTTTCTGCACACTTCGTGAGGCAGTTCCTGCACACTTAGTGTGGCAGTTCCTGCACACTTAGTATGGCAGTTCCTGCACACTTCGTGTGACAGTTCCTGCACACTTAGTGTGGCAGTTCCTGCACACTTAGTGTGGCAGTTCCTGCACACTTAGTGTGGCAGTTCCAGCACACTTAGTGTGGCAGTTCCTGCACACTTAGTGTGGTAGTTCCTGCACACTTAGTGTGGCAGTTCCTGCACACTTAGTGTGGCAGTTCCAGCACACTTAGTGTGGCACTTCCTGCACACTTTGTGTGGCAGTTCCTGCGCACATAGTGTGGCAGTTCCTGCACACTTCGTGTGACAGTTCCTGCACACTTCGTGTGGCAGTTCCTGCACACTTCGTGCGACAGTTTCAGCACACTTAGTGTGGCAGTTCCAGCACACTTAGTGTGGCAGTTCCTGCACACTTAGTGTGGCAGTTCCTGCACACTTAGTGTGGCAGTTCCTGCACACTTAGTGTGGCAGTTCCTGCACACTTAGTGTGGCAGTTCCTGCACACTTAGTGTGGCAGTTCCTGCACACTTAGTGTGGCAGTTCCTGCACACTTTGTGTGACAGTTCCTGCACACTTAGTGTGGCAGTTCCTGCACACTTAGTGTGGCAGTTCCAGCACACTTAGTGTGGCAGTTCCTGCATACTTACTGTGGCAGTTCCTGCTCACTTAGTGTGGCAGTTCCAGCACACTTAGTGTGGCAGTTCCTGCACACTTACTGTGGCAGTTCCTGCACACTTAGTGTGGCAGTTCCTGCACATTTAATGTGGCTGTTCCTGCACACTTAGTGTGGCAGTTCCTGCACACTTAGTGTGGCAGTTCCTGCACATTTAATGTGGCAGTTCCTGCACACTTAGTGTGGCATTTCCTGCACACTTAGCGTGGCAGTTCCTGCACATTTAATGTGGCAGTTCCTGCACACTTAGTGTGGCAGTTCCTGCACACTTAGCGTGGCAGTTCCTGCACACTTAGTGCGACAGTTCCTGCACACTTAGTGTTACAGTTCCTTCACACTTAGTGTGTCAGTTCCTGCACACTTCGTGTGACAGTTACTGCACACTTAATGTGGCAGTTCCTGCACACTTAGTGTGGCAGTTCCAGCACACTTAGTGTGGCAGTTCCTGCACACTTAGTGTGGCAGTTCCTGCACACTTCGTGTGATAGTTCCTGCACACTTAGTGTGGCAGTTCCTGCACACTTAGAGTGGCAGTTCCTGCACACTTAGTGCGGCAGTTCCTGCACACTTCCTGTGTCAGTTCCTGCACACTTAGTGTGGCAGTTCCTGCACACTTAGTGTGGCAGTTCCTGCACACTTAGTGTGGCAGTTCCTGCACACTTAGTGTGGCAGTTCCTGCACACTTAGTGTGGCAGTTCCTGCACACTTAGTGTGGCAGTTCCTGCACACTTAGCGTGGCAGTTCCTGCATACTTAGTGTGACAGTTCCTGCACACTTAGTGTGACAGCTCCTGCACACTTAGTGTGACAGTTCCTGCACACTTAGTGTGGCAGTTCCTGCATACTTAGTGTGACAGTTCCTGCACATTTAGTGTGACAGTTCTTGCACACTTAGTGTGACAGTTCCTGCACACTTAGTGTGACAGTTCCTGCACACTTTGTGTGACAGTTCCTGCACACTTAGTGTGACAGTTCCTGCACACTTGGTGTGACAGTTCCTGCACACTTAGTGTGACAGTTCCTGCACACTTAGTGTGACAGTTCCTGCACACTTAGTGTGACAGTTCCTACATACTTACTGTGACAGTTCCTGCACACTTAGTGTGACAGTTCCTGCACACTTAGTGTGACAGTTCCTGCACACTTAGTGTGACAGTTCCTCCACACTTAGTGTGACAGTTCCTGCACACTTAATGTGACAGTTCCTCCACACTTAGTGTGACAGTTCCTCCACACTTAGTGTGACAGTTCCTGCACACTTAGTGTGACAGTTCCTGCACATTAGTGTGACAGTTCCTGCACACTTAGTGTGACAGTTTCTGCACACTTAGTGTGACAGTTCCTTCACACATAGTGTGACAGTTCCTGCACGCTTAGTGTGACAGTTCCTGCACACTTAGTGTGACAGTTCCTGCATACTTAGTGTGACAGTTCCTCCACACTTAGTGTGACAGTTCCTGCACACTTAGTGTGACAGTTCCTCCACACTTAGTGTGACAGTTCCTCCACACTTAGTGTGACAGTTCCTGCACACTTAGTGTGACAGTTCCTGCATACTTAGTGTGACAGTTCCTCCACACTTAGTGTGACAGTTCCTGCATACTTAGTGTGACAGTTCCTTCACACTTTGTGTGACAGTTCCTGCATACTTAGTGTGACAGTTCCTCCACACTTAGTGTGACAGTTCCTGCACACTTAGTGTGACAGTTCCTCCACACTTAGTGTGACAGTTCCTCCACACTTAGTGTGACAGTTCCTGCACACTTAGTGTGACAGTTCCTGCATACTTAGTGTGACAGTTCCTCCACACTTAGTGTGACAGTTCCTGCATACTTAGTGTGACAGTTCCTCCACACTTAGTGTGACAGTTCCTGCATACTTAGTGTGACAGTTCCTCCACACTTAGTGTGACAGTTCCTGCATACTTAGTGTGACAGTTCCTCCACACTTAGTGTGATAGTTCCTGCATACTTAGTGTGACAGTTCCTCCACACTTAGTGTGACAGTTCCTGCACACTTAGTGTGCAGTCAACGTAGTGAAAGTTTTCAGGTATCTTGCTGAATACCAAGTATTATAGGCAGCTTTATGAGTGAGTTAGAGGGAAGAGTGAGAATAAAATGACACAGCTGTAGAGGAAGCTTTTGTTATGACAGCTTTTTAACGTATCTCTAGCATTACCAAGATAATGTAGAGACTATAAGAGCAAGCTTATAAATCCAACTAGAAAGTGCGGTTTGAGAAAATGAGGTTTGAGAAAGTGAGGTTTGAGAAAGTGAGGTTTGAGAAAGTGAGGTTTGAGAAAGTGAGGTTTGAGAAAGTGAGGTTTGAGAAAGTGAGGTTTGAGAAAGTGAGGTTTTGCAAAGGGAATGTCAGGGAGAGAGATTATGGCAGCCTGAACTTAGGTAGTAGCGGTTAGTCCGACATGTTTGTTATTTCTCACCATCCATTTGTATATTTAAGCTTGTGTATACAAGCTTATTCTTTATTGACCTGATAAAACTCAACATAGAGGCAAGCGTTTTCTAAATAATAGTTTATTATGCAAATGTACCTCTCTGAATTATGGTTTTCAGTACGTCTTTATATCCAGAGTAAGAATAGTGATTTATGAGTACGTTCTACTTGCAAATTTTCGTTGAGGATGAGGATACACTTTCACAGATCCGACAGTCATGGTAAAATGTTCTTTCCTTATTTTCTAGCTAAATCATATTTTCCTTCAAGAACCCGTCTAAGAAATAACTTATAATATTCTGCTAACTTATCAATAATTGTAATATTGCAATAATTTCTAAAGCTATTCTCATATAGGCTTTAATCAGCTTTCTTGGACCTTAGCAGAGAGGTCTTCACGACCCTAAAACTATGACTTTTATTAAGAATGTCGCACCAGACTCCACACCTGCAATAGAATGTTCAGTATCCAACATAAAGATTAATTACATAGCTAATGAGATTGAACTGACTGGAAACACCGAAGGAGTTGAATTTTATAACATTAAACAGTGGAAGTACCAGGGGAGACATGCTGACCACCTACGAGATACTTTGAGATCTTGATAGAGGTAATAACTGAAAGTCTGTTCGAGAGTCGTAAAACTGAAAGACGTAGCCGCGGAGGGAAGTAAAGAAACAAAAGAGCCTAATGGATGTCAGGTAATATTTCTTTCAGCTTAAAGGCTACAGTACAATAAAAAAATATTGTTGACAGGCTCACTACATAGTTTTTAAAATAGGCATGACAGAACCGACGAGACTAAGAGGAAGTAAATCCAGCAAGCAGCAAGATAGGAGGCTAGGAATCGACCTGGGACTCGAACTGGGACTCGACCTGGGACTCGAACTGGGACTCGATCTGGAACTTGACCTGGAACTCGACCTGGGACTCGACCTGGAACTCGACCTGGGACTCGAACTGGGACTCGATCTGGAACTTGACCTGGAACTCGACCTGGGACTCGACCTGGAACTCGGCCTGGGACTCGAACTGGGACTCGATCTGGAACTTGACCTGGAACTCGACCTGGGACTCGACCTGGAACTCGACCTGGGACTCGACCTCGGGACCGACAAATTGGTGAGCTCACACGGCGTATTAACCCAACCATTATCGCGTGCTTGCGGAATTTGCTGAAATGAACGTGCTTTTGGAAATTAAAGCTATATAATTCAACCTTGCAAGCTCTCTCGGCTTAATTAATGTTTTGTGTCCGGCGGCCCGTCAAATCCTTCACGTCATGCACTGTAAAATGAGCACCAAGAATGTTACTATGTTCGGAGTTTCCCATAATTATTTTTGTGACTGCCTCTGATGAAACTTAATTTTCGAATGAGATTGGAAATACTGCACCTAAGTGTTTGTAATTACGTGTTTGTAATTAAACTGTAAATAGTTATTTTATATTACAGTGTGTATGAACGCGTATATGTGAGTACTTCTGAGTAGGTACTTATTACGAACACAGATAATAATGGCCTGTTGACCTTGACGTAATGGACTGGCACAAAGCAAACTCAGCAAATGTTTATGTACAGATATGCACATTTATGTACACCATGCACAGGAGTGGAATATAAATGTACCACACGGTGATAAAGGCAAAGACAGAAGCCTGAGAAAGAGTGAGCACTGTGCTTCAACCAGCTAGAGGCCAGTCTGGCAAATGCTGACTAGGATTGAAGCACGTCACCTCAGCATTTGGCAGGGTCGTCTATGATTGGTCAATGAACCAAGGTACTGATTTAACCCTTATAACCTGGTTCGCTGGTTGGGAGGCAGCCTATATGGGATTGTGTACATACGCCAAATAAAGTGTAACATACTCTTTGTATGCCACAGCACTGTATGGTGCAGAGTGTGTGATTAAGTATATATGTTTACTTAAATATAATTGCTGTCTACTTCCAAGTGTTTGAATGTCTGTTTGTATTTATAAGTATATCTGCAGAGAAAGATCGCAGTCAGCAGGATTCGAATCCACTACAGGAAGACTGGGAAAGTTCCCAAGTGACACGCTTCACAACTCAGCCACAAATGCCGCAGAAGCTACCCAGCTTCTGTGGCATTTGTGGCTGAGTGGAGAAGAGCATCACTTGGAAACCCTGCCTATCTTCCTGTAGTGTGTTCGAGTCCTTCTGATTGCGACTTTTCTCTTTATATACCCGCCTGTTTCTGCGTGGTGCATTAATGTATATACATACTACGTTTTTTTTTTGAGTCCATCAATGTAGTTAGTGTATACCACAGTGTGAGTGATTACGAGTTTGTGACTACTTACATGTAGTTTCTGTATCCGGGTTGGCACAGCTAGCCAACCCGGGCTCCCGACTAGACACATTGTCGGTCTCCGGTTCCCGACAAAAGGTGCGTCACATTTGTAAGGTTTAGCTTGGTTGATATATTAATAAAGGTACCAAGAATCAGAATGAAATATAATGAAACAATTTTTTTTAATTCACCTACTGATCACAATACTTTAATAATAAAGATTCTGGCTCAAAGATTTTTATAAATAATTTTGGTGTCCGTAACACGTTTCCTTATAGTGCTGCTGGTCCCAGCACGTTTCTCTTAGAATGCAGAAGCCCAACACAGGATTCCTTCTTTATATCGCTGGTGTTCCTAAAACGTTTCTCAACTAATAATGCTTGTGGTCAGAAAACTTTTTTTTTTACTTATAAAGCTGATATTCTCAAAACGTTTTGTTCTTTTGTTTAAACACTGATGGTCACAGCACGTTTCCTTCCTTATACTGTTAGTAGTCCTAAAGCATTTCCTTCGTAATAAAGCTGGTGGCAAAGTCACGTTTCCATCCTTATAATGCTAGTGGTCCTAACACATTTCCTTTCTTATAATGATGGTGGTTCTAACACGTTTCATTTTGTATAAAGCTCGTGGTTCCAGTATAATTAGAGTTCTAAGCACATTTCCTTCTTTGTAACGCTGGTGGCCCCAATCAATTTCCTTCATTTTTATGCTGGTGGCCCAAAGACGTGTCGTTCCTGCTAATACTGTTGCTCCCAAAACGGCTGTTGGCATCAATGGGTTTCTCTCTCTTAATGTTGATGGCTGCATCAATATTTTCCACTTCTGCATTATGACAGTGGCACAAACTTGTTTCCTTGCTCTAGACATCAACAGTAATGATAGTTACCTCAACACGTTTCTTTCTGTATTATACTAATGCCTTAAATACATTTCCTGCTTCCCATTACTGTTGTTCCAAGAACCTGTTGTTACGACTTTGATGTCATAACTTAAATAAAATGTTATTGACTCCTGAAGGCTGCTCACACTACTGTCTAAGGGTTATAAAATTACACTGAAAAACACACCAGCTCTTGGGCCAGCATTTACCCATATATTAAACAATATTGATTATTATTAGGAAGAAAGGACAAAAACTCATCTATATAAAAATATATCTATATTAATAGTAACTTACATACAACTTATAACTACTACAAAAAGCCACCACACTCTAGTTTACATTAGCTCACTAGCAGACTGATACTGAGTTAAAATAAATCAACAGAGAGGCACCATGACATACACACCCCTGTCTTCACTTCTGCCTGGTAGACTAATTACCAGCAGGCAAAAACACCATACAGTACTCTCGCATAAACAGGCCTTACAAATAAATGAGAGCACTTAAACACAAAACTACTTATAGCATACAAAAAAAAAGAAAAACTTACCAAATTATCTACTCACACTAATGCCAACCCATGACGACTTCACCCAGCAGCCTTCCTACACGTACTGAACTGAACACACCTCTCACCTGCTCCTGTCCTGGCCACAGACTGACCGACAGGAATAAAACGCGTTCTCTTTCAATTCCATTCCGGAACTATGTTAAATATTTTTTTTTCTTGCATTTCACCGCGTAACACCTGTCTCTACTTATAATGCTGGTGGTTTCAGCACGTTTCCGTCCTGTCAGTGCTGGTAGCATCAGCATGTTCCCATCCTGTCTGTGCTGGTAGCATCAGCATGTTCACATCCTGTCTGTGCTGGTAGCATCAGCATGTTCCCATCCTGTCTGTGATGACAGCAACAGCACGTTCCCATCCTGTCTGTGCAGGTAGCATCAGCAGGTTTCCATCCTGTCAGTGCTGGTAGCATCAGCACGTTTCCTTCCTGTCAGTGCTGGTAGCATCAGCACGTTTCCGTCCTGTCAGTGATGGTAGCATCAGCAGGTTTCCATCCTGTCGGTACTGGTAGCATCAGCACGTTTCCATCCTTTCAGTGCTGGTAACATCAATACATTTCCATCCCTTTAGTGCTGGTAGCATCAGCATGTTTCCATCCTTTCGGTGCTGGTAACATCAATACGTTTCCATCCCGTCAGTGCTGGTAGCATCAGCACGTTTCCATCCTGTTAGTGCTTGTAGCATCAGCACGTTTCCATCCTGTCAGTGCTGGTAGCATCAGCACGTTTCCTTCCTGTCAGTGCTGGTAGCATCAGCACGTTTCCATCTTGTCAGTGTTGGTAGCATCAGCACGTTTCCTTCCTGTCAGTGCTGGTAGCATCAGCTCGTTTTCATCCTGTCTGTACTGGTAGCATCAGCACGTTTCCTTCCTGTCAGTGCTGGTAGCATCAGCACGTTTCCTTCCTGTCAGTGCTGGTAGCATCAGCTCGTTTTCATCCTGTCGGTACTGGTAGCATCAGCACGTTTCCATCCGTTCAGTGCTGGTAACATCAATACGTTTCCATCCCGTCAGTGGTGGTAGCACAGAACGTTTCCTTCCAGTCAGTGTTGGTAGCATCAACCCGTGTCCGTCCTGTCAGTGCTGGTAGCATCAGCACGTTTCCTTCCTGTCAGTGCAATTTAGATTTCACAAACGTTTACACGGTTCTAACCAATGACGAAATTAAACTAGGAGTTCTTTACGTTCATGAAACTTAGAACTTTGTGCGGCAGGAATAATGGTCAGTTACCGAAGAGAAGCCGCAGGTGCATGCTGTGCAACTCACTTGTTCCCTAATGCCGAGTCTGCCATTGATAAATTAGACACATATACATCTCTTGGGAATCTTCATTGAGGAAACGTTTCGCCACACAGTGGCTTCATCAGTCCATACGAAGGAGAAACTTGAAGAACAGGAGGAGAATGAGGTAATCAGTCCCTCAATTCTTGGGCACGACCTACTTCCACATTGAACAAATGTGACACGACCTATGACTGCTGCACCTCTCCTGCCATACGGTTTATAAGCTGCTTCTCCGCTGATATGACGTATTCTATTCAAGATTGATGGACTGAACACATCGACTCAAGGTTGAGGGACTGATTACCTCATTCTCCTCCTGTTCTTCAAGTTTCTCCTTCGTATGGACTGATGAAGCCACTGTGTGGCGAAACGTTTCCTCAATGAAGATTCCCAAGAGATGTATATGTGTCTAATTTATCAACATGTCGGTTCTCTGAACCATTCATCTACGAGTCTGCCATTGACGCTTCGTAAGTCATGTTAAATACTAGAACCAACGTGTGTTAAGAGCGAGCTGAGAAACCACTTTACCAGGAGCTGTGTTTACTCTCATGCGCTAAGAGTTCCTTTCTTCGATGTAGGAATCTGTAAGGGACTTTTCTCCAAGCTACCCAGTGTGCGTGAGAGGAAGAGAGAGAGGGATACCTAAACATGTCTACATAATTTGTGCTACAAGGGAATTCCTGACGGTTAAACACTGTTTCATATAAGAATTTTGTGAAAAAGTGCGATCCTCTCTGCCACGCTTAGCTATCAGAAAGCCATTTTTTAGAAGCGATTTTACCCAGAGAGCATCACCCATTAATGTAAAAAATATATCTCCATGATAGACTTTCAGTCTTTCTGAATCGATTCAATTTTTAAATAATTTTCTTTTGCGTCATTACACATTTACTCATAAATAAAAAATCACAGTAAGATAGCTATAGGAACTTTTAAATTGGATATGAAAGTAGAGGAGGTTTCCGTTCGTACTGAAATGGATATGTAGAGACGTGGGAAACCCTTTCTAAAATTGTCATCTCTTTTTCGAACATCTGTTTACATTGTCTCTGATATTAGTTATGACATGCATCTCTTGTTTATTTCTTCTTGCTTTTTTAATGTATAACTTTCTTTGTTTTTGGTTTAATGTGCCTCCGAGTTATTTATCATTTTTGCATAAACATTTTTTTTTATTATTTCCAGATTTCTCCTCATTCTTACGATTATAATATCAGATTTCGATTTTTCATTTTTTTGCACCACTTGTATTTAAACTTCCATTATCTCTCCTTCATTAGTCAGAGTTTCATTTTCTAAATTCAGTTTTCTACAAATTTTTTTTCCCGTACCAGACTTTGTTCCAATTTCGAAAAAATCCCACAAATGCAAATGTTTTTGTTCTTGAGTGTAGACAATGAGCTCAAAAATAATATTATTTCTCAAAAAGGAACGACACTTCTTCTTTCACCACGAAGAAGAAGAAACGTCTTTCTTGAAGCTGTGACAGCCGACAGCACTTTGTGTTGCCTAGATTTTCTTAAGGTAACTGTGCACTATATGACTGATAAGTGAGCCAGGACCAGACATTCACTTAATTATTATTATTACTATTATTATTATTATTATTATTATTATTATTATTATTATTATTATTATTATTATTATTATTATTATTATTATTATTATTATCATTATTATTATTATCATTATTATAGTAATAATAATAAGAAGAAATCTACTCAATTTTGAACTAATATTTTCTTTTCTTATATTACGATCGTGACTTCTTTACGAGGACTTCCGTTATTCATTTCCTCTCTTCAAGTTTTATTCCCCCTCCCCCCCTCAAAAAAAAACTACTCTTGGAGTTTCTCGAGGTACGAGTGTGTTGTGTTCGTTACAATATCGAATCCTGTGTGATGCGTGTGTGTAACGTGCAGGTGCTGGGGCATCCAGCTAACTTTGTTAACACAGACAACTGGAAACAGAATATACGAGCAGTGCGGAACAGAGGGAGAGGTAGACAACAGGAGACACACGTCCTCTCACCTGACGCAGCTCCTCCAGGGGCCATGTATCACCCCTCCTGGGTGAAGGGAGACCTTCCTTCAGGGCTACGTCAACTCTTTCTTGAGAAACTGTTTAAAGGTAAAGGAAGAGGGAGAAGGAGGATAGAGGAAACTGACGCTAAGTGACGTATGGATAATAAGATATAAGGAATGGGTGGCTATAAATGCAAATAGTGGAGCGACTGACGGTAGAAAAAATAGAGGAAGAATATGTTAATGGGGAAGAGAAAAAATCGTTAAATAAATAATATAACTAAAAATAAATAAGAGCAAAATAAAAAAATGAAAAACGAAATTGCACCACTAAAACTGAGAAACCCACAGCCGAGGATATTGGCATCCTCGTGTGTGAAGCAGTGAGGCGAGAGGGAAGGAAGGCTGTGTCTCCCCACCCTGCTGCTCGGGGAGATGAGGATGTGAGAGTCAGGAGCACCCGCCCAGCAGGGGACTCAGTCCTGCCACTGCTGACAAGGACAACCATCATGTTACCTACCCTGGGAGTCAGTGGCATTTCACAAGAATAATAATGGAGGGAAGTAATAAATATAAGTAATAAAGCCTGAAAATGGTAAATGAATAGTTATACAATGAGTATGCATTTGCCACCATGAATGTATATATATATATATATATATATATATATATATATATATATATATATATATATATATATATATATATATATATATATATATATATATATATATATATATGTATATATATATACATACATATATATATATATATATATATATATATATATATATATATATATATATATATATATATATATATATATATATATATATATATATATATATAATATATATATATATATATATATACATATATATATATATATATATATATATATATATATATTCAACAAGTCGGCCGTCTCCCACCGAGGCAGGGTGACCCAAAAAAGAAAGAAAATCCCCAAAAAGAAAATGCTTTCATCATCATTCAACACTTTCACCTCACTCACACATAATCACTGTTTTTGCAGAGGTGCTCAGAATACAACAGTTAGAAGCATACACATATAAAGATATTCAACATATCCCTCCAAACTGCCAATATCCCAAACCCCTTCTTTAAAGTGCAGGAATTGTACTTCCCATTTCCAGGACTCAAGTCCGACTATATGAAAATAACCGGTTTCCCTGAATCCCTTCATTAAATATTACCCTGCTCACACTCCAACAGATCGTCAGGTCCCAAGTACCATTCGTCTCCATTCACTCCTATCTAACACGCTCACGCACGCTTGCTGGAAGTCCAAGCCCCTTGCCCACAAAACCTCCTTTACCCCCTCTCTCCAACCCTTTCGAGGACAACCCCTACCTCGCCTTCCTTCCCCTATAGATTTATATGCTTTCCATGTCATTCTACTTTGATCCATTCTCTCTAAATGACCAAACCACCTCAACAACCCCTCTTCTGCCCTCTGACTAATACTTTTATTAACTCCACACGTTTTCCTAATTTCCACGCTCCGAATTTTCTGCATAATATTTACACCACACATTGCCCTTAGACAGGACATCTCCACTTCCTCCAACCGTCTCCTCGCTGCTGCATTTACCACCCAAGCTTCACACCCATATAAGAGTGTTGGTACTACTATACTTTCATACATTCCCTTCTTTGCCTCCATAGATAACGTTTTTTGACTCCGCATATACCAAAATGCACCACTCACCTTTTTTCCCTCATCAATTCTATGATTAACCTCATCCTTCATAAATCCATCCGCCGACACGTCAACTCCCAAGTATCTGAAAACATTTACTTCTTCCATGCTCCTCCTCCCCAATTTGATATCCAATTTTTCTTTATCTAAATCATTTGATACCCTCATCACCTTACTCTTTTCTATGTTCACTTTCAACTTTCTACCTTTACACACATTCCCAAACTCATCCACTAACCTTTGCAATTTTTCTTTAGAATCTCCCATAAGCACAGTATCATCAGCAAAAAGTAACTGTGTCAATTCCCATTTTGTATTTGATTCCCCATAATTTAATCCCACCCCTCTCCCGAACACCCTAGCATTTACTTCTTTTACAACCCCATCTATAAATATATTAAACAACCATGGTGGCATTACACATCCCTGTCTAAGACCTACTTTTACCGGGAAGTATTCTCCCTCTCTTCTACACACCCTAACCTGAGCCTCACTATCC